>NC_091068.1:44434730-45034730 GCF_000393655.2 Nicotiana sylvestris
CTTAATTGAAGAAATAATTGAAAAATAAAAGAGCAAGCACAAAAATGAGTTATTGAAATATCATTTATTGATGTTACATTGCCAAATTGATTCCGCTTGAATACAAACTTGCATCTAGACAAAAATAAAATTAAGGGGCATTGATATGCCCCTTAAAGACTAGTAAAATTAAGTGGATCAATATGAAATAGAAACATAAGTATTCTGTCTCCGTTTCACAGTATTTATTCCTTGGAGGAAAGAGGAAAGCATGTAAAGATTGGAAGTTAGAGTTGATTCTAATGTGACCAATTGACTCTTGAAAGGAAAAGCTAATGAAAAAGTTGTCTTGTTCGAGACTCCTTTAAAATTCCACTTACTATATGTTCTATGTTATGAAATAAAGACTATAAAGTAAAGACAAGTATAGAGAGAAACTGATATATTATTCGAATTCAAACTGATGTACATAATGAACTGAAATCTCTTTTATTTATAGAAGAAAGGAAGCTGCTCTGTAAGCTGCTACTATAAGCTGCTGTGTAAGCTGCTACTACAAGCTGCAGTGTAAGCTACTATAAGTTGCTGTGTAAGCTGCTACTACAAGCTGCTGTGTAAGCTGCTACAAGCTGCTGTGTAAGCTGCTGCTGTACCAGATATGGATAATCTTCTACTGAGAGCAATATTTATCCATAACAGAGTACTGAATGGATAAGCTTATTATACCCGGTATGGATAATCTTCTACCGGGGGTAATGTTTATCCATAACTGGGTACTGAAAAGATAAACTTATTATACCCGATATGGATAAACTTCTACTGGGGGTAATGTTTATCCATAACCGGGTACCGAAGTGATAAGCTTCTTCAGGAAGCTTATTTCCAATATAGTACTAAATAGATAAACATATTTACGGTGGAGTCCCATATGGATAAGCTTCTTCAGGAAGCTTATTTACAACGGAGTACTAAATGAACATCCATAATATAATATATTTATAACACTCCCCCTTGGATGTTCATTAAAAGATAATGTGCCTCATTAAAACCTTACTAGGAAAAACCACGTGGGAAAAAATCCTAGTGAAGGAAAAAGAGTACACATATTTAGTAAGACGCATTGCTAGGTGCCTCATTAAAAACCTTATAAGGAAAACCCCATGGGAAAAACCTTAGTAAGGGAAAAAGAGTGCATCGCGTATTTTACTCCCCCTGATGAAAACCTTGTTTCAAATATTTGAGTCTCCGCATTCCAATCTTGTATACCATCTTCTCAAAAGTTGAAGTTGGCAAAGATTTAGTGAATAAATCTGCTGGATTATTACTTGAACGGATTTGTTGCACATCAATGTCACCACTTTTCTGAAGATCGTGTGTGTAGAACAATTTTGGTGAAATGTGCTTCGTTCTATCTCCTTTTATAAATCCTCCCTTTAATAGCGCTATGCATGAAACATTGTCTCCGTATAATATTGTGGGTCTTTTATCACATTCCAACCCACATGTTTCTCGAATGAATCACTGATCTCAATCATATGCATTCCCTGCTTGCCGGTTTGAAATCGAACTTTATGGGTATCGGATAAATAACCTGCATTACCAATATGATCTGCACCACTTTTGTTAGCATTAGCAAGATAAATAAGTGCACCATCTACACCGAGATAGAGTATTTCAGGACCAAGGAGTTCCTCGTCCTCTTCTGGAGGTCGGAACAAATCCTTATTTACTTCAAGTGATCGAACAACCATTGGTGTACTCAATGGGTGCGCTTTGTCCATGTAAAAGCGTTTTAAGACCCTTTCTGTATATGCAGATTGATGGATAAAGATCCCATCTTCTAAATATTCAATTTGCAGACCAAGACAAAGTTTTGTCTTTCCAAGATCTTTCATCTCAAATTCTTTTTTAAGATATTCAATTGCCTTTTGAAGCTCTTCTGGAGTTCCAACAAGATTTATGTCATCAGCATAAACAGCAAGTATAACAAATTCTGATGCCATTTTCTTTATAAAAATACATGGACAAATAACATCATTTATGTAACCTTCTTTCAACAAATATTCACTAAGGCGATTATACCACATGCGCCCAGATTGCTTTAAACCGTACAAAGATCTTTATAATTTGATCGAGTACATTTCTCAAGACTTTGAATTATATGCTTCGGGCATTTTCAATCCTTCAAGGATCTTCATATAGATTTAGCCAAATAAGTCATATAGGTTAAGACTTGTATCTAAATGGTACGACATCTTCAAGTGTCTGGACTGCTAGTCCGATCCTCACAATCGTTTACAATATTGTGCACTATATTGTATTAAATGTATCGTCGACGATCATTTTGTGTCAGTTCCGAAGCGACATAACTTGTGGAGATCTCATCACTTTCTTTATTTTCAGGTACCTGAACTTTTTCGGGAGTTTCATGAAATGTTATGTCGTGGGCTCTTCTAGAGCTTATTTCCTCCTCATTATGATCATTTCGATCATTAGCTCCTACTATTTTTCAAGGATTGTTACCTTTGGAACCGATTGGTCTACCACGCTTCATGCGTACAATAAACTCTATCCTTCAGGGACTTTAATTTTAATAGGAGCATTTGCAGTTGAAATATGATATTTAATTTTGGATCAGAAAATGCTTCTGGCATTCGACTTGAATTATCTTCTAAGTGAGGATCATGATAATTCGATTCATATAACATATTTTTCAACTGTTTATTCCATCCCCCAAATGTTAGAAAAACTAACATATATCCCCAATCATCTTTGGGAAACATATCTTTGTGTATTATGGTAGAGAAATTAATCATATACCACACAACAAAAGATAGTAAAAATATTTGGTTTCTGATCCTAAACCAATTGTGAAGGGAGGACTTATCATATATTGTTGATCTGATGCATACAAGTGCTGCTATATGCAATTTAGAAAATCTTAGACCAACACATGAAGCTTTGTTCTCATAAGCAATGGTTTAGACATTAATAGGAGGTATTCAATGCTAAACCAGCTTGGATATAAACCAGCATTATCAAGATGAACTGTCTTGATTTCATAATCTGAAAATTATGCTCTTAATCGAGAAAAGCAATTCCAAATGCCAAACTGCAGGTTGACAATAATTACACATGTAACCATCTCATATATGCACCTATAAGTGGTTCACATGATAGGTGAACGAGCCCATATTCACCTTTTATATATTTCAGAATCAGGGGTCTTAGTCCCAACTTTAGCTGGTATAATCAATTCATTATGAGAACAAGCAACACATGAGAATTCCTGAAGAATCTTCTAGTTCTTTAGTATATGCTTATCTGAATTTTCAAATAGCTCATTTAAAAATGGCAAATGAAAACTTCAAGTTTATCATGTCATGTGCTATCTCTTAGTAAACTTCTGGTTTACTATGGCATAAACTTTTGCTTTAGTAAACTTCTAGTTTACTGTGATACATGATATAGTACAAATTAAAGAATAAGGCGGGTAACTTCTCACATACATATTATTTTACCCCCTATGATTGTGGAAACATGAAGATTATCAATCTTCCAATCATTTGTAGTCTCACTATGATAGCCATTTGTATTCTTTAGGCAAACATTTAGCTCTTCAGGAGTTATTGATACATTTTGTACTATCAAATATTGCTCAGACACTGCTGGTGTCATGAAAGAAAATCACAAGCAAATAAACAATGTAAAACAATTGTTTAAGCACACGAAAACTCTTCTTCATAATATTTTTCCACTTCAGGAGGCAATTTCAACTGTGTTACTTCTTCAGGAGCAAATTTAAAATACGAAATATTGAGTATATATTCTCTCAATTATATTAACTCTTCTGGAGGTGAATTGTAATGTATTCACATCAAGAGCGCGTTCATATTTACCCGACTTATTAGTATTGTCACATTCACTTCAGGGAATGGATTAATATTATCAAAAGTTCTCATCCTTCAGGAAATCGAACATAATTATCTGAATGCGCATTAATCACATCAAATTGTGATGCCTCAACCTCTTTTAAAATATTTACTACTTCAGGAGCAAATCGAGGCGTGCATTTAATATAGAGAATATTTATGTAGCTTATCTTCAATTGTAACTATAGAAAGCCTAAATTATCACTTCTGGTGATCATAGACATATACCACTTCTGGTGGTTAACAAAATATAATTACAATGAGATATATGAAATATAACTACTTCTGGTGGTTGTATATTTCTTGCAAACTCTGCTAGAGTTTAAGTTGATCTAATAATATTATCCATATTCTTTAAAATGACATAAATAAGATATATTATAGTAAACATCATTATCAAATCATAATTTTTCTTTATGTACAACAATTACATAACCATACTATCTATTACAAATAACAAAAATTAAAATATTTACATTTCTACAGATTCACCACCGATTACATGACTTGTTTCTCCTTCTGGGAGTGCAAAGTAATCAGCTACATCCAAATGCATGAAGTCTAAATTATCTTCAGAAATAAAATTTGCTTCAGCATTTTTCTCTGTCTTCTTCAGGGAGGCTTGATAAAGCTCAACCAGGTGCTTTGGCGTACGACAAGTACGTGACCAGTGCCCTTTTCCTCCACATCTATAGCATGCATTTTCTACATTTGGCGCTTGCACCGCTTCATGCTTTTGTTCCTTCCTTTTCCACTGCTGGTGGTGAGAAGGCTTCTTTGGTGCATTATTATTACCATGATTGGGGTTTCTTCCCCGACCACGGTCATGACCACGACTGGGGCCACGACCTCTTCCACGTTTAGCTTGGTGGAAGTTCGTCTCATTCACTTCAGGGAATGGACAAGAACCAATAGGTCGGCTTTCATGATTTTTCATTAATAGCCCATTATGTTGCTCTGCTATAAGAAGATGTGAGATAAGTTCAGAATACTTTTTAAATCCCATCTCTCGATATTGCTGCTGCAGGAGCATATTCGAGGCATGAAAAGTGGTGAAAGTTTTCTCCAACATATCATGATCAGTAATATTATCACCACATAATTTTAATTGGGAAATAATTCTGAACATAGCAGAATTATACTCACTGATAGATTTAAAATCTTGTAGCCTTAGATGAGTCCAATCATAACGTGCCTGTGGAAGAACGACCATCTTCAGGTGGTCATATCTATCTTTCAAATTATTCCACAGTATGACTGGATCTTTAATAGTGAGATATTCCATTTTCAGGCCCTCATCAAGGTGATGGCGTAGGAATATCATTGCTTTGGCACGGTCTTGGTTTGATGCCTGATTTTTATCCTTGATGGTGTCTGCCAGACCCATCGCATCAAGATGAATTTCAGCATCAAGCACCCAAGACATGTAGCTTTTGCCCGATATATCCAGGGCTACAAATTCAAGTTTAGAAAGATTTGACATTATTTAGGAAAAGAAAGTTCTTACCTCAGATACTTTCAAAATATTTGCTCGAGATGGTAGAGCTTCGTGCTGATAACGTGTTATGAAATAAAGACTATAAAGTAAAGACAAGTATAGAGAGAAACTGATATATTATTCGAATTCAAACTGATGTACATAATGAACTGAAATCTCTTCTATTTATAGAAGAAAGGAAGCTGCTCTGTAAGCTGCTACTACAAGCTGCTGTGTAAGCTGCTACTACAAGCTGCAGTGTAAGCTACTATAAGATGCTGTGTAAGCTGCTACTACAAGCTGCTGTGTAAGCTGCTGTGTAAGCTGCTGCTGTACCAGATATGGATAATCTTCTACTGAGAGCAATATTTATCCATAACGGAGTACTGAATGGATAAGCTTATTATACCCGGTATGGATAATCTTCTACCGGGGGTAATGTTTATCCATAACTGGGTACTGAAAAGATAAGCTTATTATACCCGATATGGATAAACTTCTACTGGGGGTAATGTTTATCCATAACCGGGTACCGAAGTGATAAGCTTCTTCAGGAAGCTTATTTCCAATATAGTACTAAATAGATAAACATATTTACGGTGGAGTCCCATATGGATAAGCTTCTTCAGGAAGCTTATTTACAACGGAGTACTAAATGAACATCCATAATATAATATATTTATAACATTCTACCTTTTATAGAAGACTTTCTTTTTTTACTTCTGTAGTTCTGTACATGCATGCACTCACTAATATGCACTCGCTCACTTTTAAAGTGTTAGCTATAGTATTTTTTATTTTACCTGTACTGCGCTGCCAACACTTTTCTTCTTAGCTTCACCACCATATAAAATATGTTCACTTAATACTCATTAGATATTTCTCGCTATGTGGTTATTAATTATAATAATATGTTGGAGACTTGTCGTAACATATGTTAAAAAGTTTTTCAATTGATGTGAGGCAAGTACTTTGTTTTAGTTAATGAGGTATTTCAATTGCTTTTTTCCCCCAACAAATATACCACTAGGCAGGCTGCCTAGTGGCTAATATATAAATAATAATTTCAAATTCGGTTCAAAATTACAATATGTCCAAAGAAATGTAGAAAATGACTGTTGCTACTAGCTAATGCTAGCAAGAGTAAAATTAATCTATTTATTACAAAGGAATTGGATATATGCCTCCATGTAGTAGTGTAAGTGAATCCAATGCCAAGGGCAAACCAAGTAACACCTCCAAGCTCTTACCAAGCGCCAGGTAATGCATTCCATAGGCTATGATCCTAATGGACAAGGTAAATGTGGACTCCAAATAATTACACCACTGTATGAAGCTATCCAAGATTGAAAGAACCATGTAAAACACTGCCTCCTCACCTTTGTGCTCATTCTAACTTTGTACAAGGAGATAATGAATGGAGAAGAGAGACATAACTTCTTGCTTGAACTATAGGGACAGTATAGTGCATTCGCATCTCCAGATTGAGCATGCATTTACACACTACACTGACTATTACTAGAGCAGATCCAAGCAACATTTCTGTAGCATTTCATGAGAATATACATACTCCATTTGACATGTCCACACTAACAAATTATAAACCAAGAGGCTGATATGTGCAGCCTTATACTTATATGAACAAATGCAGGAGCAACACAAAACACTTAGCAGAAAACTCTTACCATTTGAAATCAGACTAGACCCTATGAGATGCCTGCTTGACTCCATGAATCTGTGTAATGCTAAACCACACCAAGGCTAAGCATGAAAACATGCTAATAACACTGAGAAATAGCCTAACACAACACATATATTATGCACAATAGAACGGAAGTCAAGCTCAAGCCATATGTGAGCAAATATGTTCATTAATATGGAGCCTTCCTCTTTGCTACCCTCACCCTAAGATTAGGGATATGGGCCTTCTCAAGATTGAGTAATATCCTCTTTGCACTAGCCAATTAAGAGAATGAGTTAAAGTTTACTATACCTGCAAAAGAAAAAGCTATGTTAGTTAAAAAATCTGCCAGTATGTTGCCCTCTATTAGCACATTCTTGAATATCACATTGAAACTCTCCTTAATCCCTTTGATCCTTTTCACCTATTTTCCAATATTTTTTGGTGTTTCCTATTAACCTTCAATGATCTTCCTCATTACTAGAGAATCGGTCTCTACGATTAGAGGATGAAGCTATTGTTCAACACAAAATGATATCCCTTCAACAATTGCTTTAGCTTTCGCCAAAATATTAGTTGTATCTTCAATCTGTTCTGCCCTAGCAAACACCAAATCTCCTGTACTATTCCTCACACAAAAGCCATAAGAACTTGGTCCTGGATTACCCCTTGATGCACCATCAGTGTTACATTTGAACCGCCATCATATGGTGACTTCCAAGCCACTCTCTTGATTACAACATATGGTTTATACTCCTCAAAGAATTTGAACATGTCTGGCTATAGTAATGGAATGTTTTTCAACCAAGGCACCTAACCCTTGCTTTAGTGCTTTAGTGATGAAGTGCATTACTTGGTTTTAGTTTTGCGTTTTCTTATTCTTTATATTTCTGTTACTACTTATTGTTCCTTTCATTTTAGTTTTTGATTGCACCTCTTAATGTTAGTCTTATATTTTTGCTTCGATTTTCTGATTGATTTGCTTATTGTTTCCCCTTCTTTTTATCTTTCTTGAGCCGAGGGTCTACCGGATACAACCTCTTCGCATCCCTATAGGTATGGGTAAGGTCTGCGTACACTATCCTCCCTGAACCCACTAGTGACATTACACTAGGTTTGTTGTTGTTGAGGTATTTCAATTGCACTACTAGTTTAGCATGTATGTATATATATAAAAATAACAACAACAACAACGACCCAGTAAAATTCCACTAGTGGGGGTCTGGAGAGGGCAGTGTATATCCAGACCTTACTCTTACCCCGAAGGAGTAGAGAAGCTGTTTTCGAATGACCCTCATCTCAAAAAAAAAGAGACAATATCAGTACCACCAATAGAAACTATAGGAAAAATAACATCATAAAAGTGAGAAAGTAGATGCAAAGCAAAAGCGATAGACAGTACATAGACCTGGCACTATGAAAAATGAAAGAGTAGTAAGACGGAATATAGCCACTAACTGACTCTGACAAAAACCTACCAGACTAGCCTCACAAAGGTACAAAGTAAGAAAAGACTCAATTACCTCCTAACCTATAACCCTAATACTCGACCTCGACAACTTCCTATCAAGGGCCATGTCCTCGAAAATCTGAAGCCTTGCTATGTCCTGTCTAATCACCTTTCCTCAATACTTCTTAGGCCGTCCTATACCTTTTTTTGTGCCCTCCAAAGCCAACAGCTCACACTAGAGCATCTGGGCTTCTCTTTTGTACGTGCCCGAACCATCTGAGCTTCGATTCCCGCATCTTGTCATCAATGAGAGCCACACCCACCTTCTCCATAATATCTTCATTCCTAATTTTATCCATCTTAGTGTATCCGAACATCCACCTAAATATCCTCATTTCTGCTACTTTCATCTTCTGTATATGTGAGTTCTTAACAGGCCAACACTCATCCCCACACATCATGGCCGATTTAACCACTACTTTGTAATACTTACCTTTGAGTATCGGTGTTACTCTCTTGTCACACAGGACTCCAGATGCCAACATCCACCCCACCCCAATACAGTGTGTGACATGCTCGTTGATCTCCCCTCTCTTCTAGATAACCGACCCAAGGTACTTGAAATTTTCACTACTTGGGATGACCTGTGATTCAAGTCTCACTTCCACGCCCACTTCCCTCAGCTCAGTGCTGAACTTAAACTCCAGGTATTCCATCTTCGTCCTGCTTAGCTTGAAACCCTTAGACTCAAGAGCCTGTCTCCATACCTCCAATTCTCGACTCATCAATCAGAACTATGTCATCGGCGAATAACATACAACATGACACCTCCCCTTGAATATGGTGTGTTAACGCGTTCATCACCAAGACAAATAAGAATGGGTGTCACAAATATTTAATCTGTAGAATTCTTAGAGGAGTCAAATATCTGGAAAACGGTCTTAGGTTAGAATATGAATAAATTTTAATATAATTATGTCTATATTTTGTAATGTTGGAAGAATATTGATATCCTTGTGCTTTTAATAGGCAAAATATTCTGAAGTAAGCAGTTGCCAAGGACACATACATGTATCTGAGACGCTAAGAAGTTTCTGTGAAAACTACTTTCTACATAAAATAATAGACATTGAAGAGTTCATGTGAGAAAATATGTTTCTTTTCTTATTTTGTTTGGATCACAATAACACTTTTACTGTAACATTTTGTAATACCGCTTCACTAGAGAAAATAAACATCAATTCACATTTCAAGCTTCTTCCCAAAAGCAACATGTTTATCTTCTGCAAAACATATAGAATACATAATCTATACTCCATTAAAACATACTGAATATATATATATATATATACACACACTTTGTTTCATAAGAAATATGTTTTGTGTCATTTATCATGATATCGTGTCAGCCCAGTTACTCAAATCCTATCTGAAGCATAACTACATAAGTCATTCTTGAGATTTGAAATCTCATCATTTTTAATCTAAGGAGACATGTATAATCCAGTAGAAATCGTATAAACTAGCAATAAAAGCATAAGTGTGCCATTCATTAAAAGGATTTATAAGCTATAATATGTTTTTGCATTACTCAATTATTATCTAGCCAATGTAATGTTTGGTAATAACGATCTTTAACGCTACAGGCGATATTAGAAGTAAGAGAAATTCTACAATCTAAATGATACAATAAATACTGTAAATATTGTTCATACTCTACTCGAAAGTTAAAACCATCATTTCCAATAGTAGTTTTACAAAAACCATTAAAAAATGAATACATAATCCGAAGTATAGCGAATAAAACCTTCGTGAGAAGGAAAATTATAAGATAAATACAAAATATATTATTTCTTCCAATTCTTCCTGATCTTTGTTCTTGTCGTAATGAAGAAGTCTTCCCGCCTAGGGTCAATTTGCGTTTGGGCAGCAGAATCCATGAGATGTACCAGGCACCACTTCGCCTGCTCTAGTTGGATTACTAAAAAAACAACTTTTTTCCTTATTCTTAAACCGAGACTTACCTCTGTAACAACCTGACCGGTTGTTTAGTGTATTGTAGCTGTGTTCTCCTATTTATTGCCTTTTCTATGTTCATTTGTAGTTATGTGACTTGCCGGGGTGGTCAGATTGGTTTCAGAGAAGTTTTGGATTGAATTGAGATACTTAGTCCCAAGGTTGAAGGCTTAAGTTGAAAGAGTTGACTAGAGTTTGACTTTTGTGTAGACGACTTCGGAATGGAGTTTTGATGATTCCAATAGTTTTGTTTAGTGATTTTGGACTTAGGTGTAAATCTGGGATACTGATTTGGAGGTCTATTGGTCGTTTAGGCTTGAATTGACGAAAGTTGGAAAGTTAAAGGTTTGGAAGGTTGAGAGGCTTGAACGAGAGTTGACCTTGTTGATATCGGATTCAGATTTTGGTTTCGGGAGTTGAAGTAAGTCCATTGTGTCATTTGGGACTTGCATGCAAAAATTGAGGTCATTCAAAGTTGATATGATATGTTTTGGCATAGGTTTTATGTCACGACCCAAATTTCCCTTCGTAAGATGTCGTGATGGCACCTTGTCTTAAGGACTAGGTAAGCCTAACATTAACTGAAATAATAACAATATTTAACGAACATCTGACAAATTTCAAAATAGAAATCTTTATACAAACTTACAATCCCAAAATCGGAAGTACAACTCATAAGCTCTACTGAGTTTGCTAGATAAACCTCTAAATGTAAATGTTTCAAAATAATGATAAACAGTATAAATACAACATCAGAAGGTGACTCCAAAGCCTACAAACGCGGCAACAGGTTTACCTTGAATCTCCATAGCAAAATTCGTACATCTAGCTAACGATCGACTGACACCGAAATACCTGGATTTGCACAAAAATTATGTAGAAATGTAGTGTGAGTACACCATAGCGGTACCCAATAAGTATCAAGATTAACCTCAGTGGAGTAGTGACGAGGGACAGTCAAGACACCTACTGGACTGAGTAACCTGGACAAGTATAAGAGTAGAACTAACAGAATACAATTTCTCTATAAACTACGCATAATGACAACGATAATATGGTACTTGCAATAAGAAATAAAAACAACAATTAGCAGCGGAACACAACAAGTAATAACACCTTAGAGTAAGCTGAACACAGTCTAAAGCCGGTGAAAACAATTAAAAGAAGGACGTGTAGCAACTAGATGAGAATAACCATTTTCATACCAGGTTTTATCCAATAATCTCCACAAGGTACCATACCTCCATAATAGTCACCATTCACGGGTCCCAATTCGTGACCCTAAACACTTGGCATCTTGTACCCTCATTATAACTGGTAACTACACAGACGACTCATGTACCAATAAACCCATTCTCACATAGAATGCAAGTAGACGAGGGTATGAATAAATGATCAATAACTTCAGGATCCATCTTCTTAAACCGTTAGGGTTGATTAACTACGTGTATGCTTGAGCAAGTATTCTATCATAGTTCAGACCAACTAGTAAGAGTAGAAACAATGAAGGACACATAAGAAACGATTACCACAAAATGCACAAGTTACAACTCACACAGATTAGGCATGCTACTACATAATTACCAACCACAACAATGCCCCCGGGCCATCACAAATCAATCTCCGGCATAGCCCACCTTGTCTCGCCACATGCACAATGAGAAAGCGAATGCCCGCGTTGTCTCGCCGCACATGCATATTAACGTTCCCACTTTTTCTCTCCACATGCACAAACACATAGATATAGCCGCTTTGCCACGCCGTATGTGAAACATCAATTGTAACAAAAGCACGACAGAAACATCGTGCAACCACCCAAACAAATCCTCCCAACCATATCACGTGCCAAAAACACAACAACACAATAGAATGACATTCAAAACATGTCCCCATATTTTACAACACTTCCTCTAAATAGTTTCAATACCATAACTGCGCATAGACCTCGGCTCAACAAATTGAGTACAACAGCAACAACAACAACAACAATACACGAGAGTACGACAAATAAATTAACTCAATAGCTTTTGAACATAAACACACGGTAGAACGAGCTCGCAAAGAATAAATAGAATGGAGAATACTAGTCATAACAAGAATAGCTCAACAAGGGAAAAATAATATGTAACAACGATTCCACACAGTACAATTCGACAACAGGGAGATAACATGAGTCAATAATTCCAAATAAGAATGGGGCAATTACAGATGAGATAAGCAATTAGGAAAGGATAGCATGGCAGTCGAAGAGACTACAACTTCAGTTAAGGAACACAAGAGTCAAGTAGGCAATAAAGGTGGAACATGAAGCAATTAATTCCAATTAAGATACGTAGAGGTGAAACTAGTAAATAGGGGAATTAAATAAGAATACAACTTCATATCTAATGAACATAAGAACCTAAAAATCCTAAGAGGTCAACTTTCCACAGATAAGCCGAGCACGTACTCATCACCTTGGATACACGGACTTCACATGACACAATTAGCATAAAATTTTCAAATCATAAGGGGTAGTTCCCCCCCACAAAGTTAGGTAAGATACTTACCTCAAAGACGATAGACTGTAACTCTGAAATAAATTTATCGAGAGAAATAACCCCCGGACGGCTCAAATCTAGCCAAAATAACATCAAAGCATAAATAAAACTCACAAGAAACTATATCGGATAATAAATCTTCAATCTTTATAAAAAACTAAAAATCAACCCCAAAGTCGACCCCCGGGCCAACACCTCGAAACCCGACAAAATTGACAAAACCCGACACTCATTTTGATATGAGTTCAAACATACTAAAATTATCAAATTCTGATACCAATTCGTCCCTCAAATCATCGTTTTACATTTTGAAAGTTTTCTTCAAAAATTCCCATTTTTCCTCAACTCAAAGCACTAATTGTAAGATAAAAATAAAGATGGGATCATGGAATATAATAAATTCTAGGTGAAGAATACTTATCGCAATGCTTGGCATGAAAATCCCATGAATAATCTATCAAAATAGAGCTCTACAAAGTCAAGATACAGAGAAAATGGTAAAATCCTCGAATATAAACTCTCTGTCCAACACTTTCCGCATTTGGGACTAAGGATTCGCACCTGCGATATCGCTTTTGCGAGAAAAAAATACCGCACCTGCGGTCTTCACTTGAAAGCCTAGAACTTGCACCTACAGCCCAACAATCGCATCTGCGATTGTGTAGAAGCTTGACAAACACTGCAGAAGCGGACGACCACCTAGAACACATATCGTGCATCTGCGATAAACCTTTCGCAGATGTAATCTCGCACCTGCGCTCCCCTCTTCGCAGAAGCGACACAACATGACCTGCACCAATGTCTCGAAAGAGACCAAGAACCTTGCAGAAGCGGCTCCGCATCTGCGATCAAACCTTCACAGATGCAGATACACTAGAACACTACCCAACGCCAGCCTTAGCCAAAATTACTAAAACGATATGAACCTCATCCGAAACTCGTCCGAGCAACTCGGGACCCCGTCCAATATTCCAACAACTTCCATACTCTAATACGGACCTGATCGAGGTCTCAAATCACATCAAACATCACCAGAACTATGAATCGCACCATGAATCGAACTTATGAACCTTCAAATTTTCCAACTTCCGCCAAAATGCTTCAAATTACCTATACGAACCTCCAAATCCAAATCCGGACACATGCCTAAGTCCAAAATCACCATACAAAATTGTTGGAATCTTTAAAATACCATTTCGGAGTCATTTTATCAAAATCAAAACTCCGGTCAACTCTTATTGCTTAAGCTTCTAAAATAAGAATCCTTCTTCCAAATTAACTCCGAATCGTCCGATAACTGAACTCGGCCGCACAAGCAGGTTAGAACACATAAGACGAAGCTTCTTGAGACCTTAAGCCATTGAACAAAACGTTAATTCTCAAAACGACCGACCAGGTCGTTATATCCTCCCCTCTTAAACAAATGTTTGTCCTCAAACGCGCCAAGAATCATCTACAAGCCATCAAATCACTGGATGCATTCATCCTACATGCACCTACAGGTGACGCCACATCACCCCAATCCACATAAGCCCGACAACACCATCTCAAATGTAATTTATCCCTTCCACCAATACCAATAAGCCTTAGAGCCAAAATTTTCACCATCCGTCCATCTCAAAAAGACCCGATTCCTACATCCACACCTGGTGTCAGCCTCAACCAGCTGTAATAACTAATTCCTACTTCCACAAGGTACAACAACACAACGTAACACATCACACATATAACCATCACAACATCTTTGATCCCAATAGTTATCCGTAATCAAATCCAATACTAGCAATTGGCCTCAAATTCGTTAGAACCCTATTTAAACCCTTCCACAACACTCCCAGTGATGCAAGAAACAAGAAGACCTCATAACTATTCACCTGAATCGACAAGTCACATCTAACGCCACTAGGGCACATGCCTCGCAAGCTAAAACTCAATAAGCACCACACGAATAAGACTGAATATGTAGGGAGAAACACATAAGAGAGATATCAAACATGCCTGACAAGCACAACTCCCTATCATTACCATTCTACGAATCAACTCCACAATAAAGCATCAAAATATATGGACAAATGACAAGGATCTCATCCTTATATAACTTCCACCACGGAATGCAGCCTGGTTCAAGCACACCAAATCATATGAAAATGTGAGGGTCTCACCCTCCACTCTAAATCACAAGTAGAATACACATCATACCTGTCGCACCTCCTTTTTACCGTGCCCGCGGGGGCGCGTAGGGAGTTTTCTCCAATTAAAGGACAGTCGAAACGGGATTTATTTAATTATTTCAGAGTCGCCACTTGGGAATTTTAAGGCGTCCCAAGTCACCAATTTTAATCCCTGAATCGAGGAGAATATGACTCTGTTTATTATTCTGCGAACCAGAAATTCTGAGTAAGGAATTCTGTTAATCCGGAAGAAGGTGTTAGGCATTTCCGAATTCCGTGGTTCTAGCACGGTCGCTTAACTGTTTTTATTATTGGCTTAATTATCTTGATTTTATTAAATACATTTTTGTTACGTGATTTTTCTACCGCTTTTACTTATTGTGATTAAGGACCCTTCTTTGAATCGAATTACGCGTACGTATATTCGTGTTATAAATTTAAAAATGCGAAATTGTGTCACGCGTATGTGCACACAATAACTTTTGATAATATATTTATTAAACAATCATTTTTTCGAAATTGTGTCGAATCAAGAATTTTTGTTTTTCTTAAATAATGAATCGCACATCTCGGGTTTTTATGAAATTAATTTAACGTCCTCGAAGAAATCCCTTATACTAAATATTCGCTCGAAATTGCGCGTACGCATAATTCGAATTGCTTTTATTGGTATAATCAGGTTACGCGAACGTATCCCTAATTACACCAACTATTCTTAATGGTATTATGAATTTTTCACAAATTGTTTGTTATATCTACACATTTTATATGAAAATACTGAGAAATTCATATTCAAGGGATGTCTTTGAATTCCTTTAAAAGAAATTCACAATTTTTTTTTAAATGTTGCCCGTCGATTATAATTTTTATGTTCATCCAAGTCTATTCAAATTCAAAATAAAGAATAAGAACATGATTAATACTATTCTTCACAAATACGACATATATATCTATATGCCCAATAATGAATTGTATATGAAATTAAAATGATTTATAAAGGGAAGAATATTTTTTTTTAAAAGAACTTTTATTATTTCTATTTAATGCAAGTCCTATTTCTAATTGTCGTTGATGTAAAGTGTTGCAATTTGTACATCTTATTTTATTCTCATATACTTGCTTTTAATCCAACAGGCCTAATTATTTATTTAGGAAGGTAAATAAGCATTAAATTGATAAGAAAGGGAATTATTATACAAAGTGATTAACAACATTGCCTTACATGCCATATATTCATATTTGTATGTTTTGAAACATTCGTAACACTTTAACATCATAATGAGCCATAACAACTCAACTTACCATCCACTAGTGGTTCTATAGATACCTGTTATAATGCCACATATGAACGTACAACTTATATCATTCTTTCCACAACTAAATCAGATTATCAGAATAAACTAGCAATATGGTTTTTATATTTTTCACGCTATTTTTAATTCAACTAACAATGTCACAAGGCCTAGTTAATGGCCAATCTTTATATCATGTTTCCTACCTTGACAGTTCAAACATGACAAAACTAATGAGATGAAGAGCTAACATTATTACAAAGCCTTATATGAATTTCAAGTTAAGACAATTAACTCATAGTTATCAAATTGAATTCACTACTAATTAACTAACATAAAAAAAATGAAGTTTAAACTGATGAACTTGGACAAATGGAAAACAGAATTGCAATTCAAGCTTCATTGATTAGTCATGTTGAATATCTTTCCAACATGAAATTTAAAAGACATGTACCTGAAAATGAAGATGGAAGGAGTAAATTCCAGCAGTGGCAGCAGTAACAAACTCAGCAAAATACCAGTATTCCCACAGATTTGAGCAATAATAAGACCCGAAGAAAACAGATGCACAATACATTTATTTTTAAAAGACACTTCAGATGTTAACTGAATCAGTGGAACCAAATAAAGTTGAACAGATTCAACAAAAGAACAATATTTCAGATTTCAGTTTCTTTTCGGTTTCAAATTCCCATTTTTTCTGATTTTCTGTTTCTGCTGTTGTATCTGTGTGTGTGTGTGACTGTAACCCTTCCAGTCCCCTTAAGCTCTATCTCTCTGTCTGAAAACTGTATCTTTTCAGATTTTTTTTTCTCTTCCTCTCTAAATCTCTTAAAGTCTGTCTAAATTCTCTTCTCTGTCCTACTGATCCCCCTCCTTTTAAATCTGTCCCTGTATTTATACAGGTATGTCCCCCTCTCTTAAGTGTTGCCTGGACCCTTTCTTTTTTTTTTAAAAAAAATCAGAAAAGTTCCATTAAAACTACTTTTGAATACTTTAAATCCTATTGAGTGCTATTATCCTGTTTTTCAGCAGCCCCATTACCCTTTGTTTCCCATTATCACTTTAAATAATAGCCACTAACTTTTCACGTTCAGCCTATTATGCTATCATGTTATCCTTACTGTTCTGTCTCAAAAATGTCCCAGAAATCCTACTGTGATCACTACTATTACTGCCTTAAATGCAAAATCATAACAGACTTTACAAAACAGATTTAAAAATCTGTTCAAACTTAATTATCAACCTAATTTAAAACAGCTATAACCAATTCTCTTAAGTTTGGACTGAATCCTAACTAAGAATGTAAACCTTCTATCACAATTACATCTAATCAACATTTGTAAAATCATACTGAATTCAGAACCAATCATCATAGCAACATATTACACTGAGTTCAGTAAACTGAGCTTTAACTTTGAACAATAGATCAAACAAACACAGGAGCATTGTCAATATACTGACAATGCCTTGTTCAGAAAAAATGTATACACATCATACATTTGAATTTACTGATTTGCAAACAAACATGATTTAATTGACAAGTATTAATCAGTGGACTATTTACAACACTTGTCCATAATCAGTCTAAAACAATAGAAGCAGACTGTTTCTATTAGCATTATCATAAATGAGAATTCACAATATAACTAATCGACGAACTTAATCGAGTCGATTACTTACATTGTAAATAATCACAACCAACAGAAATAATTTCATATTTGATCATATAGACGGGCATGAGACAAAGATGACAGAATTAATCAAATAAAATCATGAAAAATTAACAAGCTATTAAGACAGACAACAATACACGTAGAATACACAAAAGAAATAGAAAAATACCTCTGAATCTTCAAATTTATTCAGACACAGACTCAACTTGGATTCGGACATTTTTGAGGTTGAACAGACTTTATTCGAAGTATTCTCAGTTGAGAATACCTCGATTAAAGTCTCTTAGACCTCAATCCTTCACTCGAATCGGAAAAATTCCAAGATTGGAAAATTCTTAGGGTTTCAGATTTTGGATCTTAAATCCGAACACTTCTGGGCAGATTCGAAGCAAACCAATGGTATTCTAGGCACGAGGGAGGTCTAGGGGTCATTTGGTGTTAATTTGGAAGGAATCTGAGTAGGGTTAGGTTTCACTCGAATCTTCAAATAAAGATTCGAGCAGTTCTATGAAGATTCAAACCATGCTACTAACAGATCCGTGATGAGGATGGACAGGGGAAGCTCTGGTGTTATTTTGGAGGTCATCGGAGACAGTTGGTTCTTCAGGCCAACCTTCAATCGAAGATTCGAGACATTGGGGCCTGATTCGAGGTATATGGGTTATGGATTTGGAATGGGGAGGTTGAGAGGAGTCGAGGGTGTTAAGGTGGGGTGGTTTGGACTACCGGAACCGCCGTGAGGCGATTTCCGGTAGGCGGTGCACGGTGGTGGAAGGTGAAGTTCATTTGGTCTCTTGAAGGAGACGATGAACAGGGCCGAAGGGTGGGGTGTTTGGTCTGGGGGGCTGGGGTGTGGATTGGATTTATATACGAGTGGGGTGGATTGATCTCATCCGTTGGATCAATTAAGATTTACGGTTGAGATCAATTCACTTAACCAAACGTCGTCGTTTGGTTAAAGGTTGGGGTCAGGCTGGATCGGGTTAAAGGGTCGGGTTACGGGTTACGGGTAAGGGTAGTGTATCTCAACCGTTGGATTGGATTTAATCCAACGGTCTTCGATAAACTAAGACCAAACGCTGTCGTTTTGCCTTGTTTGAATTGGACCGGTACCTGGGCTGTTTTGGATTGGGCTGTGGGGGTTAAAATGTTTTGGGCCTGGATTTTAATCCAGGTCCGATTTTGTATATATATATATATATATTTTCATTTTTTCTAATTTAAATTTCTAATTTTAATTGTAAAACAATTTTAACTTCAAAAATATATTAATTACTCTATAACAATTATTTAACACATAGACAAGACATCAATCACACAGTGGAATATTTAAAATAGAACTATTGCATATTTTTTTGTGATTTTATTTAAATTATCTTTTAAATGCATAATTAAATCCTATATGCATGCAATATGTATTTTATTTTATTTTTTCATTTTATTATGACAAAGTAAACACTTACGGACATAACACAAGTATTTAACACCACACAAATTCAAAAATTACACAGTAAAAGAAATTTATTTTATTTTTTGATTTATTTTGGAGTAGTTTTCGTAAGGCAAAAATCACGTGCTCACAGCTGCTCCACTTTGTGCGGAAACTCGAAGAGTTTTCGTGCAAAGATAAAGTGAGCGGATACGAGCGATTTTTGCCCTTTCAAATACTCCGTGGGAAGCATTTTTTTGAAAGATTTGACCGAACCTCTGCTTCCAAGGTTTCCTACATATCCTTGGCTATAAAGGAATCAGGTCAATGTAGTTCGGGAAGTTTTGGGTAGCTGGGACTACCATGGGACTGGGATGTTACTGCTGCTTTGTGCTGTTTTTACTACTTGCTGACCTCCTTATTACACCTTACTTCAAAGGTAATACAAAAAGCTAAACTAGACTATGGTACAAGAATTATAAAAAAAAAATCTTATCTAGGTCATGCCCTTGCGTTTCTTATTGTCTTGATATCTTGGTGACTCTTGGGCATTTGGCTTATTCCGTATTCCTTTTCGTTGTGTCCCGTATTTTCTTTTGGGACTCTTGTTGTTTCTCGCCGGGGATTTTTGTTGGACTCCTCTGCTTTATTGATTCTAAGTGTGCTCCTTTTTCATATGAGCGGGCTTTTGATTTCAACACTTCAATTGCATTCCCTCGTTCTTCAGGTGGGTGCCTTGACTGCTTCTTTTCTTTCTTCATCCTCATTCTCCAGGTGGACGCCTGACTTCTTTTTTCTCATCCTCATTCTCCAGGTGGACGCCTGACTTCTTTAATTCTTCATCCTCATTCTCCAGGTGGACGCCTGACTTCTTTAATTCTCATCCTCATTCTCCAGGTGGACGCCTGACTTCTTTAATTCTTCATCCTCATTCTCCAGGTGGACGCCTGACTTCTTTAATTCTTCATCCTCATTCTCCAGGTGGACGCCTGACTTCTTTAATTCTCATCCTCATTCTCCAGGTGGACGCCTGACTTCTTTAATTCTTCATCCTCGTTCTCCAGGTGGACGCCTGACTTCTTCTTTTCTCATCCTCATTCTCCAGGTGGACGCCTGACTTCTTCTTTTCTTCATCCTCATTCTCCAGGTGGACGCTTGACTTCTTTAATTCTCATCCTCATTCTCCAGGTGGACGCCTGACTTCTTTAATTCTTCATCCTCGTTCTCCAGGTGGACGCCTGACTTCTTTTTTTTCTTATCCTCATTCTCCAGGTGGACGCCTGACTTCTTTTTCTCATCCTCATTCTCCAAGTGGACGCCTGACTTCTTCTTTTCTTCATCCTCATTCTCCAGGTAGACGCCTGACTTCTTTAATTCTCATCCTCATTCTCCAGGTGGACGCCTGACTTCTTTGATTCTTCATCCTTGTTCTCCAGGTGGACGCCTGACTTCTTTTTTTCTTATCCTCATTCTCCAGGTGGACGCCTGACTTCTTTAATTCTCATCCTCATTATCCAGGTGGACGCCTGACTTCATTAATTCTTCATCCTCGTTCTCCAGGTGGACGCCTGACTTCTTTTTTTCTTATCCTCATTCTCCAGGTGGACGCCTGACTTCTTTTTCTCATCCTCATTCTCCAGGTGGACGCCTGACTTCTTTAATTCTCATCCTCATTCTCCAGGTGGACGCCTGACTTCTTCAATTCTCATCCTCATTCTCCAGGTGGACGCCTGACTTCTTCTTTTCTCATCCTCATTCTCCAGGTGGACGTCTGACTTCTTCTTTTCTTCATCCTCATTCTCCAGGTGGACGCCTGACTTCTTTAATTCTCATCCTCATTCTCCAGGTGGACGCCTGACTTATTTAATTCTTCATCCTCGTTCTCCAGGTGGACGCCTGACTTCTTTTTTTTTCTTATCCTCATTCTCCAGGTGGACGCCTGACTTCTTTTTTCTTCATCCTCGTTCTCCAGGTGGACGCCTGACTTCTTTTTTTTCTTATCCTCATTCTCCAGGTGGACGCCTGACTTCTTTAATTCTCTACCAGGTATTTCCTGACACAAATATTGTATTTGCCCCTGTTTTAAATCAAAGAAAACTTCGTCAGTTTAAAGAAGGGTGGTTAACTGGGGCATTCTTGCCGATGGTGAGGCTTCTCCTCATCTCTCTTTATTGCCTTGGAATGGTTGAAAAGACTGTTTTGTTCTTGTAATTGATCCTTGACTATAGGATTCCCCTCTGTATGTTTTCCTTCAAACCCTTTTAACTGTAATCATATGTCCCTTCTGACTTTGCTGATCCACTTTCGATTTCACCTTTCTTATACCCATATCTTTTATCTCCCACCTTTCGTGGCCGTATTTTGTAACCTTGAATCTTGGTAGTATATCTTGACATTCCTTCTTATTTGTTTGGAATAAAACTTATCTCAAAACTTTTTAGAAAGTAAGATTATTAGTAACGAAATATGCTGATTTCGACAATTATAGAATGAAAAGAAAAATCCAATTTTTGGATGACTGTTGGAAAAGGAATAAAGGACTTATTTGATTGGAATTACTGGCACCAATGATCAGGGTATGCATTTCGGATTAATCAACCCAGTCTTTTAATCAATCTCCTTTCAATTGTCTCAAGGAGTTTTCATCGATGAACTTTCCTCATTTTTCACTTCTTCACTTCCTTTTCGCCTTATGGTGCCTACGAAGGTTTTCACCAATAAGACTCTCTCATTTTACTTTTTTCTCAACTTCCGTCGCCTTATGGTGCCCGTGTGGGTTTTCACCTATAAGACTCTCTCATTTTTACTTTCTTTTCTTGTTTGTACCAGAGTATTATGAACCATCTTCATTTGCTTATCTCAGCATTTTTCTAAGATTGATCGAAATGTCTTTTGGTATGGGGTTAGAAATGGAAAAGGTATTAAAAGCTAAACAGTTCTTGGTATGGGTTAAAAATTACAACTCTTGGAATCTTTCTCTTATTTGCAATACAGTTTTTGCCCCAGTTTCTGATTGGGGTCGCTTGACATAACTTTTTGTGCACATTATGTATATCGTGCACCCTATGACCGAGCCGTGAGGCGCCTACGTATCCTTCTTTGAGGAATTAGGTCAAACGTAGTTCACTAAATAATAGTGATTTTTTTTTATTGCTTCCAAGAGGGGGTAGGAAAGAAACAAGTATGGCTCAAAGGGGGAAACAAAGGGTATAGTGTTTGGATAGCAGAATAAATGGCCTTTGTCATTCCAATCTTCGAAATAATGCTAAATACAAATATTCAAAAAAATTTATGCATAATATCTCTTTACCGCGTCAGAATTGATCGCCATATCTATGCATTTGCCTTCAATATCTTTTAAACATAGTGCACCATTCGATAATACTCTGGTCACAATGAATGGTCCTTGCCAATTAGGGGCAAATTTGCCTTTTGCCTCGACCTGATGTGGAAGAATACGTTTCAGCACATGCTGACCTACTTCAAACTTCCGGGGACGCACCTTTTTGTTGTATGCTCTTTCTATTCTTCTTTGATATAATTGACCATGACATACTGCGGCCAATCGTTTTTCATCAATCAAGTTTAACTGTTCCAGACGGGTTTTGACCCATTCATCATCATCAATCTTTGCTTCGGCGATGATCCGAAGGGAAGGAATCTCAACTTCTGCAGGAATTACTGCTTCAGTGCCATATACCAACAAATAAGGAGTTGCTCCTACTGAAGTGCGAACAGTAGTGCGGTATCCCAATAATGCAAATGGTAATTTTTCATGCCATTGTTTTGAACCTTCTATCATTTTCCGAAGTATCTTCTTTATGTTTTTGTTGGCTGCTTCTACTGCTCCATTCGCCTTGGGCCGATATGGGGTAGAGTTACGATGTGTAATCTTAAACTGTTGACATACTTCCTTCATTAAGTTGCTGTTAAGATTAGCACCGTTATCTGTGATGATCACCTTCGGGATTCCGAATCGACATATGATATTTGAGTGGACAAAATCGACCACAGCTTTCTTGGTCACTGATTTGAATGTCTTGGCCTCAACCCATTTGGTAAAATAATCAATAGCTACCAGAATGAACCTGTGCCCATTGGATGCTGCCGGCTCAATTGGTCCAATCACATCCATGCCCCAGGCAACGAAGGGCCATGGTGCCGACATTGTGTGCAACTCGGATGGTGGAGAATGAATCAAATCTCCGTGTATTTGGCATTGATGACACTTGCGCACAAAACTGATACAATCTCGCTCCATGGTAAGCCAATAGTAACCAGCTCGGAGGATTTTCTTTGCCAACACATATCCACTCATGTGGGGTCCGCAAACTCCTGAATGTACTTCAGACATGACAGCTGTAGCTTGTCTGGCATCTATGCATCTTAATAATCCAAGATCTGGTGTTCTTTTATACAAAACTCCTCCGCTTAAGAAGAATCCATTTGCTAATCGCCTAATGGTCCTCTTTTGATCTCTTGTGGCTTGTGCGGGATATATCCCCATCCTGATATACTCCTTGATGTCGTGGAACCATGGTTCACCATCAAATTCTTCTTCAACCATATTGCAATAAGCGTGCTGATCGTGGACTTGAATATGTATTGGATCTACATAAGCTTTGTCCGGATGGTGCAACATTGATGCCAGGGTAGCCAATGCATCGGCAACCTCATTATGGATTCTTGGAATATGTTGGAATTCCACTGATTGAAACCGCTGACAAAGATCATGTAGACATTGTCGGTATGGTATGAGCTTCAAGTCTCGGGTTTCCCATTCTCCTTGAATTTGATGTACCAAAAGATCCGAATCTCCCATGACTAAGATTTCTCGGATACCCATGTCTGCGGCTAGCCTTAACCCCAAAATGCAAGCTTCATATTCAGCCATATTATTGGTGCAATAAAATCGTAATTGAGCCGTAACAGGATAGTGATGCCCTGTTTCAGAAATGATTACAGCTCCTATCCCGACTCCTTTCATGTTAGCGGCTCCATCAAAGAAAAGTTTCCAGCCAGGCTTTTCAATTTGCTTCACCTCGTCGATATGCATTGTTTCTTCATCAGGAAAATAAGTTTTCAACGGCTCATATTCCTCATCGACCGGGTTTTCGGCTAAATGATCGGCCAGTGCTTGAGCCTTCATTGCAGTTCGAGTCACATAGATGATGTCAAATTCTGTGAGCAATATCTGCCACTTTGCAAGTCTTCCCGTTGGCATAGGCTTTTGAAAAATGTATTTCAATGGATCCAACCGAGAAATGAGGTAAGTAGTGTAGGATGACAAATAGTGTTTCAATTTTTGAGCTACCCATGTTAGGGCGCAACATGTCTTTTCCAAATGAGTATACTTAACCTCATAAGCTGTGAACTTCTTGCTAAGGTAGTAGATGGCCTGTTCTTTTCTGCCAGTGAGGTCATGTTGCCCCAATACACAACCAAATGAATTTTCCAAAACCGTTAAGTAAAGAATCAAAGGTCTTCCTGGCTCTAGCGGGACCAACACGGGTGGGTTTGACAAGTACCCTTTTATTTTATTGAACGCTTCTTGACACTCATCGGTCCATTTAACCGCATCATCCTTTTTAACAATTTGAAAATGGGCTCATAGGTTGTTGTGAGCTGAGCAATAAACCTGCTGATGTAATTTAACCTTCCCAACAAACTCATTACTTCAGTTTTGTTTCTTGGAGGTGGCAGTTCTTGGATGGCTTTGATCTTTGATGGGTCTAGCTCGATGCCTCGTCGACTGACTATGAATCCCAGCAACTTTCCAGATGGAACTCCAAATGCGCACTTGGCAGGGTTAAGCTTGAGGTTGTACCTGCGAAGTCTTAAGAAGAACTTCCTCAAATCCCCAACGTGGTCGGCCTGATGCTTTGATTTTATGATCACATCGTCCACGTATACCTCAATCTCCTTGTGTATCATATCATGAAACACTGTGGTCATTGCTCTCATATAGGTTGCTCCGGCGTTCTTTAAACCGAATGGCATTACCCGGTAGCAATAAGTTCCCCATGGTGTGATGAATGCCGTCTTTTCTGCATCTTCTTCATCCATTAGAATTTGATGATACCCGGCATAACAATCCACGAAAGACCCTATATCATGCTTGGCACAATTGTCGATCAAAATATGGATATTAGGTAATGGGAAATTATCCTTTGGACTTGCTTTGTTGAGATTGCGATAGTCGACGCATACTCTAATTTTGCCGTCTTTCTTTGGTACAGGAACGATATTAGCCAACCAAACAGGATATCGAGTGACTCGAATGACCTTTGCTTCCAATTGTTTGGTGATTTCTTCCTTAATTCTCACACTCATATCAGGCTTGAATTTTCTCAGCCTCTGCTTGACAGGAGGCACCGTTGGATCGGTGGGCAATTTGTGGACCACTAAATCAGTGCTCAAGCCCGGCATGTCGTCATACGACCATGCAAAAACATCTTTGAATTCTATGAGTGCTTTAATTAACTCCTCTCGGATCTTTGGTTCGAGATGGACACTTATTTTAGTTTCCCGGACATTACTCGTGTCCCCTATATTGATGTCCTCGGTATCACTCAAGTTAGGTTTGATTTTTTCCTCAAAGTGAATTAACTCTTTACTAATCTCTTCAAAAACCTCATCTTCATCATATTCTGATTCATAATCACAATATATTTCTTGAATTATTACTTCGGAACCAGATTGATTTTTAAGACTGGGCTGAGGATTCCTCATGCATGCCATATCACTAGAGCCAGCGTAAAAGGAACTGTACAGGAAAGAAGAAAAAGAAAAGAAAGCTATTAGGAATGATAATAAAAAGGAAACTGCTTTTTATTGGATGATGAAAGATAACAAGGTTTGCACACTTCAAACAAACTGTAAGATAAGCTTTGGGATTACAACCCTGAAGTAACCCAAACAAACTGAAAGAAAATCAAAATAAACTACCAAGACTCCTTTCGAATTGGGAGAGGAGTGGCTTTCCAATTATTGAGCTTTGTTTCTGGCCCAACGAATTGAACTTCTGCGTTGCTACACCCTTCTCCGCTTTCCAACATATTCACATCACTAAACAATTTCTCGAACCTTTCAATTAATTCCTCCTCAGGATTGACCCGGGATTTAGGAATTGTTGTTATCGGGCGATTTTTAGCACCGGTCTTGACAAAAGACTTTGACAGATGTGGTACTGGTTTTGGAAGAACCCATGCTTGGTGTTTCAACTTCCTGGCCCTTATCACGTCATTGGCGGTGGGTATGAACCCTAAACCGAATGTTCCCCAGTTCTCGGGGAGAGATACTGGTTGTACAATTCCTTGCAGAGATAAGCCCAGACCTTTGCCGAGTGTAAAGCCATTCTTTAACATTTCATAAGCTACCATGACTGATGCAGAGGATATCTTTGGATTCGGAAGGTATTTCCCCTCTGGAATTTTCTCTATCGACACTGTGTCTGACACTTGGTATACCCATGGTCCCTGGTTATTTTCTGTTCCCTCGAACGGTACAATGGTACTGCTGTGAGCATTTAAACTTTCTTCTCCATGCACGACTATTTCTTGATGATCCCATTCAAACTTGACAGCCTGATGTAGTGTTGACGGGACTGCTTTAGCAGCATGGATCCATGGTCGACCCAACAACAAGTTGTAAGAAACAGTTATGTCCAACACTTGGAATTCCATTGTGAATTCAACTGGCCCTATAGTTAGTTCCAACACTATGTCGCCAAATGAATCTCTGCTTCCACCGTCAAATCCCCGTACGCAAATACTATTTTTCTGGATCCTCTCCTCTTTAATTTTTAATTTGCTTAAAGTGGAGAGAGGGCAGATATTTGCACTTGACCCATTGTCAACCAATACCCGGGTTACTACGGAGTTTTCACATTTCACGGTGAGGTAAAGAGCTCTGTTGTGCTCGGTACCTTCCACAGGTAATTCATCATCAGCAAATGTAATTCTGTTTGTCTCAAAGATTCTGTTGGCTATTTTTCCCAAATGATTTACAGAGATCTTTTCAGGAACGTGAGCCTCATTCAGGATTTTCATCAAAGCCAGACGGTGCTCCTCTGAATGGATCAGTAATGACAACAATGAAATTTGAGCGGGGGTCTTCTTTAATTGATCCACAACAGAATAATCATGGAGTTTCATTTTTCTTAAAAACTCCTCCGCCTCTTCTTCCGTCACAGCTCTCTTTGTTGGCGTTGGATTGTTTTTAGTTTTTCTTAACTCTTCGGGAGTAAAACATCTTCCCGAACGAGTCAAGCCTTGCACCTCACACACTTCTTCCTTGATTTCTTTTCCCCTGTACATTACAGTCACCCGTTCGTAGTTCCATGGGATGGCTTTGTTGTTGATGACCGGCAGCTGGATTACAGGTGCAATAATAACCCGATCTGTACGGGCTCCTTCCACGACTACAATGGGTTTGTTAGCAACCCCTGGTACTATCACTTTCGGTCTTTCTTGTTTTGCGGCAACTTTGCTCGATGATCCCTCATCGACTATCATAGATGGTTCATCACCATTTTTGTTCTGCTTAGACACCGGCTTCTCCTCCATTAACTGCTTATCTGGCTTGGTTTCATGAGACTTGATCATCATGACAAGTTTGTGACGGCTTCTTTGTCTCCCCATCAGTTTGTATGATTTCTATCATATTAGCCTCTTGATGGGCTGGCATTGGATTTCTATTGATATTTGGGGCTTCGGGGGTTTGAACCTCGATTTTATTAGTATCAATCAGCTCTTGTATTGCATTTTTCAAATGCCAGCATTTCTCCGTATCATGGCCTGGTGCACCGGAGCAATATTCACAGCTAATGGTGTAATCCAGATTCTTTGGAGGAGGATTGGGTAGCTTGGATTGTATTGGTCTCAGCATGTCTAGCTGTCTCAGCCTGTGGAACAGACTAGTGTAAGACTCTCCCAATGGAGTGTAAGTTTTCTTTTTCTGTTCCCTTTCTCCCCTGAATGCTGGCCTAGGCCTGAAACCTGGTCCGGGATAGGCTCGTGGGTAAGTATTTGGTGTGACAGGAGCACGCCAATTGGTGTGAACAGGTGGCTGATTGTATGCTTGAGCATGGTTAATGGAAAAATGAGGCTCTGAAGGGTGATAGTAGGATGAATCATGGTGGTAAGCTGATTGGCGAGGTCGTTGTTGATTATAGTAAAGCGGTGAACCTCTGGGTCCCGACCAAATTCCTGAATCAACTACGGCTGCTTCCTCCCTCTTCTTTCTTCCGATTCCTCCTACCCCGCCTTGAATAGCTTGAGTAGTTGCCTTAATTGCTGAATAGCTCATGATTTTATTTGTCTTGAGGCCTTCTTCCACCATACCTCCCATCTTCACTACTTCGTTGAATGATTTCCCAACCGCTGAAACCAAATGGGCATAGTAAGTCGGTTCCAAGGCTTGGAGGAAGTAGTCTACCATTTCGCTCTCCTTCATAGGAGGATCCACTCTTGCTGCCTGTTCTCTCCACCGAAAACCATACTCTCTGAAACTTTCATTATGTTTCTTCTCAAATTTTGTCAAAGATAATCGATCTGGGATGATTTCCAGATTGTATTGGAAATGGTATGCGAATGCCTGTGCCAGGTCATCCCAGGTGTACCATCTCCCATGGTCCTGGCGTGTATACCACTCCAAAGCTGATCCGCTTAAACTTTGACTGAAGTAAGCCATTAATAATTCATCTTTTCCCCCAGCTCCTCGCATCTTGCTACAGAAACCCCTTAAATGGGCTACTGGGTCGCCGTGCCCGCTGTATAGGTCAAATTTGGGCATCTTGAAACCAACTGGCAATTGTACATTGGGGAATGAGCATAAGTCTTTGTATGCTACACTGACCTGCCCGCCTAATCCTCGCATGTCTCTGAACGATTGTTCTAGACTCTTGACCTTCTTGAACATCTCTTCTTGTTCAACATTTTTAACTGGCTTGTCAGTTTCGGTTGGGAGATCAAAACGAGGAGTAGTTGAATGAATTTTGGAAGCTTTGAGGGTGGGTTCCGGGGGTAATATTGGTTGTCTTGGGCCTGGAATGTAGGCTCACTTGGAGATTTATGAAATGTAGCAGGGGGAGGTGCTACGAAAACAGGAGTCATAGGTGGAGGAAAATATGGAACGGGTTTCGGAGGTGGAGACTGCGGTGTCTAAGAGGTGGTGCCTCGGTAGTGCTGGTAAATGGGGAAGTTTGGGGATAATTCAGTGGTGATATTATCCTGAGTTTGAGTCATTGATGGAGCAGGGTTATTTGGATAAGATGGGGGTAGCTGACCTGTAGACCAGGCTTGGTACATCTCAGCCATTTGCTGCTTGAGCTTAAACATCTCTTCTTTCATTTTCCCGACATCCATCTCCTCTAGCTCCATACCTGTGTCAACATCTGGGATAGACATACTTTCGGGTATTGGTCCTTTTGATCTTGTGTGATAGTGATAATATGCCAGTATACTCTTTAGAGAAACTAACTGCTTGAATTCTGAAAATGAACAAACTTGTTAGTTTTGAGAGTTTAACACATATATAATCACACGTTGAGATGCAATGCTCCTAGACAAATAATCCCTTTCTATTATGCATTTGCTCGGCTGCTTGTGTCGTCCCAGCTTTCTTGAAATTTTTATTGTTATTCACTTTTATTTATTATATATATCTTTTATTGTGGTGGTCGAATCTTAGAGATTGCCTACATATCATGCCTCACATGAATCAGACCTTGCGTAGTTCGGACTAAAGGCAATCACTTTTATTCATTACACAAAGATGGAATTACATTTGAAAACTTTAAGAAAATAGCTTGAAACACACACACTTAAATCAAAATAAAAGATACACTTCATAACATCTCACAACATGCCCCACTTTCCATTTTTGTTGTCAAATATTGGATTATCTGCTCAATGTGGGGCTTGACCTGGATGGCCTCCCAGCGTACGATACATCCTTTCCAACTCCATTGCTAGATGACGAGCAAAAGTGGGCGCATGCTCAGTAAATCTTTCATAATCCATTCCTTGGCAGTTTACATAACTTTGAGATGTGAAGACTGCCAGGTCGTGGATTTGTGCCCTGAAACCTTGGAGACGTTGGTCTTGGTCTTGCAATTGCTGCTGACGAGTGGTGGCTATATCTCTGACACGGTTTTCACGATCTAGAGCTGATTCTAACAGAGCTCGGAGTCTGGCCTGCTCTAATCTTGCTTGCGATCTTTCCCTGTCGAGGTCTGCTTGTTGATGTTCTCTGTTGCATCTTCTTGTCTCTTCTAGTTGTGCACGAAGCTGGTCTTCTGATCGCATCCAATAGTCCTTTTCCTTCTTGAATTGTGCCTTGTCTTTTTCGGATTGCCTATCCTGGCGTTCCTTGTTAGATCTGGCTTCTTCGTTTAATTGTTGGATCCTTTCTTTTGCCTTGCTCAATGCCCTTTCGTTTTCCGCAAGAATGGAATCATAATCTTGCATTCTTTTAAAGAGATTGGCGATGGTTTTTTCATCCTTCCAGCTCCTCTTTGGCATTTCAGAAACTCTTTTCATTTTTTGGAATCGGGCATGAAGATTTTCATTCTCACAAGCTAGACTCTTCTTCTCGCCTTCAGCTTCTTGTGCTTGCAAATCTTTCTCCAAACTGAGGCTTCTTAGATTTTCTTTTAGGGCATGGATAGTTGCTTTGTACCCTTTTTCCTTTTCTCCCCAGATCAACCGTTCTTGGATTTTATCACTGAAGTTTTGAACATGGGGTCTTTTTGTTGGCCTTCTTAGCTCAGGCTCTGATACATCATCCACGCGAGATCGTTTTTCAAACCACCTTGCATATCCAGGATTTATCTCACCCTTTGTAGCGTCTGGGACTTGAGTATCACTTTTCAAGTATCGGCACCCATTCCACATCTGCTGAAGTAGAGCCTCGGGAATAGTGGCTTCTGGGTGTAATTCGATTACTTGCACACTCAAATCTTCATCATCAGGAACTATTTGATATCTCCCTAATTGCCTTAGGACTCTCAGTGGTGCATACGGCTGAATGCTTCTCAATCCCAATAGTAGTAGATAACTATTTGAGGCTGACATGTGTATTACTTCCCTCATCGGGAGCCATCCCAGAGTCCATTCAATTTGATTTGCCATTAAAGCCTTTAGATGAGATACCCATGTTTCTATCCCTTCTGGAGCCTGATAATTTTTTGTTCTTTCCTCATAGCTCTCGATGCAATTATCCTTGTTTGACCCATACTGTATGACCTTGGGCTGTTGTTGGAGATGCTCCATCACCCACATTTGCAACAAAATTTTGCATCCTTCAAAGACCTTTGCTCCTGATTTACATAAAGTCAAAGCCCGATAAATGTCTGATAGAATGATGGGGACAAAGGTGTGATTTTCTTTGGTGGTGAGGATTTGCACAATTTTTGCGGTGCGAATATCAATTGTTCGCTCTTTATTTGGGAAGACCATGACTCCTAGAAAAGCCACCATGAAAGCAAATCGACGGTGCATCTGCCAAGTGTCTTTGTTTTGCTTATTAGTAAGGCCTTTCTCATGAATTTCGAACCCATCTGACTTTCCGAACCTTGAATACAAAAAGTTGAAGGAACAACATCCATTGATGACATTGCTTTTCCTGATTTGACTGCTGATGTTCAGAAGACCGAAGAATCGATGTACCGAAGGAGCCTTTGTGAATATCAAGCTTTGATTTCTTAAACTTCCGTCAAAACCAACATAGCCAGCTATCTCCTCTAATGTAGGAGTAAGCTCGAAGTCAGAGAAACGAAAAACATTGTGAACAGGATCCCAGAAAGTTACTAACGCCGCAATCAGATCATCACGGGGTTTAACTTTCATAATGTCCGTGAGATTTCCCAAATGCTTGACGACCCATTTTTGACCGTCTTCGCCTAAATCATACCACCACATTTGAAGCTGACATAGAAATTCTTCCGTACTTGTGGATGAGGGGCTTTGTGTGGTGCTCATTTTGTATCTGAAATTTAATTTTGATAAAGTCAAAATTCATTTTGAAAATTTATACTAAAAAAAATCATTTTTGAATTTTTTTTATTTATTAAATACCTTTATTTCAAAATTTAAAACTATATTTTTTTCGAAATTTTTAAAACAACCCATTTTATTCCTTTCTTCTTACCATGATTTTATTTAAGCTGGTCAACAAGCATGTTCGAGGCAAATGAATGCACAAGTAACAAGTAGGATGCATCATGATGGTCTTTTTATTTTGGGTTCACCTGTCCTAGACAGACCCAACCCCTGTGTTGAGTCTCCAAGGCCAAATGCATATGATGCAAATATTCGTTCCTACTAGGGATCCGGTACATGGCTGAGTTATTCTAAGTGTAAAACCTTAGGTTGATTGTTCTAAACCTGGCTTACCCAAACGGACAGTTTGAGCCGAAGCGGGGGCAACGTACCGGGAGCACGAAAGTCTGCCCGGCCTAGTTACTTGTCCCAACTCCGTCTTATTTGGTATGACTTTAACAGAAAGGTGGGTCACGCGCACGTGTACACCATAAATTCAGAAGACTCAGAAAGAAAGGGGTTTCGTAGCAGTTGTATATATTCACAATTCAAATAATATTAAAGCAGTAAAAAAACATTTAGCATGTTAAGCATATAAACAGTTGAAAATCATATAGTAAATAAAGCCAATTATTGCAGTTATTTTAAGCTCGAATTCTTTAAACCCTGAACCAGTGGTTCTGGGTTATAGTGGAAGATAGAAACCACTTTTGTCCCCAGCAGAGTCGCCAGAGCTGTCGCACCTCCTTTTTACCGTGCCCGCGGGGGCGCGTAGGGAGTTTTCTCCAATTAAAGGACAGTCGAAACGAGATTTATTTAATTATTTTAGGGTCGCCACCTGGGAATTTTAAGGCGTCCCAAGTCACCAATTTTAATCCCTGAATCGAGGAGAATATGACTCTGTTTATTATTCTGCGAACCAGAAATTCTGAGTAAGGAATTCTGTTAATCCGGAAGAAGGTGTTAGGCATTTCCGAATTCCGTGGTTCTAGCACGGTCGCTTAACTGTTTTTATTATTGGCTTAATTATCTTGATTTTATTAAATACATTTTTGTTACGTGATTTTTCTACCTCTTTTACTTATTGTGATTAAGGACCCTTCTTTGAATCGAATTACGCGTACGTATATTCGTGTTATAAATTTAAAAATGCGAAATTGTGTCACGAGTACGTGTACACAATAACTTTTGATAATATATTTATTAAACAATCATTTTTTCGAAATTGTGTCGAATCAAGAATTTTTGTTTTTCTTAAATAATGAACCACACATCTCGGGTTTTTATGAAATTAATTTAACGTCCTCGAAGAAATCCCTTATATTAAATATTCGCTCGAAATTGCGCGTACGCATAATTCGAATTACTTTTATTGGTATAATCAGGTTACGCGAACGTATCCCTAATTACACCAAATATTCTTAATGGTATTATGAATTTTTCACAAATTGTTTGTTATATCTACACATTTTATATGAAAATACTGAGAAATTCATATTCAAGGGATGTCTTTGAATTCTTTTAAAAGAAATTCACAATTTTTTTTTAAATGTTGCCCGTCGATTATAATTTTTATGTTCATCCAAGACTATTCAAATTCAAAATAAAGAATAAGAACATGATTAATACTATTCTTCACAAATACGACATATATATCTATATGCCCAATAATGAATTGTATATGAAATTAAAATGATTTATAAAGGGAAGAATATTTTTTTTTTTAAAAAGAACTTTTATTATTTCTATTTAATGCAAGTCCTATTTCTAATTGTCGTTGATGTAAAGTGTTGCAATTTGTACATCTCATTTTATTCTCATATACTTGCTTTTAATCCAACAGGCCTAATTATTTATTTAGGAAGGTAAATAAGCATTAAATTGATAAGAAAGAGAATTATTATACAAAGTGATTAACAACATTTCCTTACATGCCATATATTCATATTTGTATGTTTTGAAACATTCGTAACACTTTAACATCATAATGAGCCATAACAACTCAACTTACCATCCACTAGTGGTTCTATAGATACCTGTTATAATGCCACATATGAACGTACAACTTATATCATTCTTTCCACAACTAAATCAGATTATCAGAATAAACTAGCAATATGATTTTTATATTTTTCACGCTATTTTTAATTCAACTAACAATGTCACAAGGCCTAGTTAATGGCCAATCTTTATATCATGTTTCCTACCTTGACAGTTCAAACATGACAAAACTAATGAGATGAAGAGCTAACATTATTACAAAGCCTTATATGAATTTCAAGGTAAGACAATTAACTCATAGTTATCAAATTGAATTCACTACTAATTAACTAACATAAAAAAAAATGAAGTTTAAACTGATGAACTTGGACAAATGGAAAACAGAATTGCAATTCAAGCTTCATTGATTAGTCATGTTGAATCTCTTTCCAACATGAAATTTAAAAGACATGTACCTGAAAATGAAGGTGGAAGGAGTAAATTGCAGCAGTGGCAGCAGTAACAAACTCAGCAAAATACCAGTATTCCCACAGATTTGAGCAATAATAAGACCCGAAGAAAACAGATGCACAATACAGTTATTTTTAAAAGACACTTCAGATGTTAACTGAATCAGTGGAACCAAATAAAGTTGAACAGATTCAACAAAAGAACAATATTTCAGATTTCAGTTTCTTTTCGGTTTCAAATTCCCATTTTTTCTGATTTTCTGTTTCTGCTGTTGTATCTGTGTGTGTGTGTTACTGTAACCCTTCCAGTCCCCTTAAGCTCTATCTCTCTGTCTGAAAACTGTATCTTTTCAGATTTTTTTTTCTCTTCCTCTCTAAATCTCTTAAAGTCTGTCTAAATTCTCTTCTCTGTCCTACTGATCCCCCTCCTTGTATTTATACAGGTATGTCCCCCTCTCTTAAGTGTTGCCTGGACCCTTTCTCTTTTTTTTTTTTTAAAATCAGAAAAGTTCCATTAAAACTACTTTTGAATACTTTAAATCCTATTGAGTGCTATTATCCTGTTTTTCAGCAGCCCCATTACCCTTTGTTTCCCATTATCACTTTAAATAATAGCCACTAACTTTTCACTTTCAGCCCATTATGCTATCATGTTATCCTTACTGTTCTGTCTCAAAAATGTCCCAGAAATCCTACTGTGATCACTACTATTACTGCCTTAAATGCAAAATCATAACAGACTTTACAAAACAGATTTAAAAATCTGTTCAAACTTAATTATCAACCTGATTTAAAACAGCTATAACCAATTCTCTTAAGTTTGGACTGAATCCTAACTAAGAATGTAAACCTTCTATCACAATTACATTTAATCAACATTTGTAAAATCATACTGAATTCAGAACCAATCATCATAGCAACATATTACACTGAGTTCAGTAAACTGAGCTTTAACTTTGAACAATAGATCAAACAAACACAGGAGCATTGTCAATATACTGACAATGCCCTGTTCAGAAAATAATGTATACACATCATACATTTGAATTTACTGATTTGCAAACAAATATGATTTAATTGACAAGTATTAATCAGTGGACTATTTACATCATTTGTCCATAATCAGTCTAAAACAATAGAAGCAGACTGTTTCTATTAGCATTATCATAAATGAGAATTCACAATATAACTAATCGACGAACTTAATCGAGTCGATTACTTACATTGTAAATAATCACAACCAACAGAAATAATTTCATATTTGATCATATAGACGGGCATGAGACAAAGATTACAGAATTAATCAAATAAAATCATGAAAAATTAACAAGCTATTAAGACAGACAACAATACACGTAGAATACACAAAAGAAATAGAAAAATACCTCTGAATCTTCAAATTTATTCAGACACAGACTCAACATGGATTCGGACATTTTTGAGGTTGAACAGACTTTATTCGAAGTATTCTCAATTGAGAATACCTCGATTAAAGTCTCTTAGACCTCAATCCTTCACTCGAATCGGAAAAATTTCAAGATTGGAAAATTCTTAGGGTTTCAGATTTTGGATCTTAAATCCGAACACTTCTGGGCAGATTCGAAGCAAACCAATGGTATTCTAGGCACGAGGGAGGTCTAGGGGTCATTTGGTGTTAATTTGGAAGGAATATGAGTAGGGTTAGGTTTCACTCGAATCTTCAAATGAAGATTCGAGCAGTTCTATGAAGATTCGAACCATGCTACTAACAGATCCGTGATGAGGATGGACAGGGGAAGCTCTGGTGTTATTTTGGAGGTCATCGGAGACAGTTGGTTCTTTAGGCCAACCTTCAATCGAAGATTCGAGACATTGGGGCCTGATTCGAGGTATATGGGTTATGGATTTGGAATGGGGAGGTTGAGAGGAGTCGAGGGTGTTAAGGTGGGGTGGTTTGGACTACCGGAACCGCCGTGAGGCGATTTCCGGTAGGCGGTGCACGGTGGTGGAAGGTGAAGTTCATTTGGTCTCTTGAAGGAGACGATGAACAGGGCCGAAGGGTGGGGTGTTTGGTCTGGGGGGCTGGGGTGTGGATTGGATTTATATACGAGTGGGGTGGATTGATCTCATCCGTTGGATCAATTAAGATTTACGGTTGAGATCAATTCACTTAACCAAACGTCGTCGTTTGGTTAAAGGTTGGGGTCAGGCTGGATCGGGTTAAAGGGTCGGGTTACGGGTTACGGGTAAGGGTAGTGTGATCTCAGCCGTTGGTTGGATTTAATCCAATGGTCTTCGATAAACTAAGACCAAACGCTGTCGTTTTGCCTTGTTTGAATTGGACCGGTACCTGGGCTGTTTTGGATTGGGCTGTGGGGGTTAAAATGTTTTGGGCCTGGATTTTAATCCAGGTCCGATTTTGTATATATATATATATGTATATTCATTTTTTCTAATTTAAATTTCTAATTTTAATTGTAAAACAATTTTAACTTCAAAAATATATTAATTACTCTATAACAATTATTTAACACATAGACAAGACATCAATCACACAGTGGAATATTTAAAATAGAACTATTGCATATTTTTTGTGATTTTATTTAAATTATCTTTTAAATGCATAATTAAATCCTATATGCATGCAATATGTATTTTATTTTATTTTTTCATTTTATTATGACAAAGTAAACACTTACGGACATAACACAAGTATTTAACACCACGCAAATTCAAAAATTACACAGTAAAAGAAATTTATTTTATTTTTTGATTTATTTTGGAGTAGTTTTCGTAAGGCAAAAATCACGTGCTCACAATACCAATAGAAACCTTCCACTAATTCTATTCCTCCAAACAAACCACAACACTTACGGAACTCCTACACTAGCAGAACATCTAAATCACAGATCGTAATCAATCACTCGGAGATCACATCAAAACCTACCGAAATGAGGAACAGAAAGTCACTCCTAGTCCCATAACTCTCAATAATGAATAAAGCAAACCGATAGACATGGGCTACCATTATAGAATCTCCCAACCTGGGTAAATACATAAGTAGAGTACTAAATCATGAAACTCACCCATAGGTGAAGCAAAAAATAAGGGGACTCACCCCGATAAGTAGAACCGAAACAAAATACGAATAAGGCCCCTCCATAACAAATCAAAATCATACCTATATGACATCATCTAGCATAGCGGCCTCAGACCTACTGTATGAAACACATCAATGGGCTAGGCCTCCCCCTCTTGTGCGCCCTCTACCGCTGGAATACCCTAGTGTGACACTGATCATAGCCAACCCTACACCACTACAAAGTGGCGAGAGTGGTCGAAGCAGCTTTTACCCGAGATGGTCGGGATCGAATCCACAGGGAGCTAGAAATGGGAATTGGATTCCTATCTAAACTATAGATGCATAGTGCTCTTACTTACTCTTCCAGTCATCTTTTGGTTGGATATTACTTTTACTATTTATGCTAATGATAAGCTAAATTAAACAAAGAATTATTGCTTGTAGGGTTTTCTAATTAGTTAAAGAGGCACTAGGGAAGTGACTTTCTCCTAGGTGAATACTTGACGGGGTCTAAAGCCTAAGACAAAGACATTATGTTGGGGATTGTGATATAGCCAATGCACAGATTTACTCACTCTATACCTCTCGGTAGCTTGAGTGACTTTGCCCTAATTGACTTTCTCAAGACCAATTGGGTGTCAAAATTGCACAAGCAATATAGGCTCAAGTTGGGTATTACTATCTCTAGGTTTAACCCTTTAATTGGGGCTATCAATCTCTTGATTGCACTCCAATTCCTTGTTGGACGGATTTTCCTAGACTTAAGTTCTCTTTCTTAAGAAGAACCCTAGTCAAATAGGCACAAATTAGTGTTTGCAACCACTAATTCAACATGAAAAACACAAATCAGTCCAAATATCAACTACCCATAAACATCTAAGCCTTAAATCAAAAGACCCATCAAATACCCACACTAGGGTTGAGCCACAACCCTAGATAATGGGTCTAACTACTCATAATAATGAAAGAAAACAAATAAATAGATGAAGAATAACCCATAAGATTTAATTACAAGCTAGTAGTTGAAGATTCAATGATAAAACCACTATAAAATTACTCAAAATATTCAAATATAGTCGTTCACGTGCTCTGTTGAATGTTAGATTACAAAAGATGACCTAAAAATGGGAAAAGAAAGTATTTATACTAGGCCGAATTTTCTAGACAAAAATACCCCGCGGGGGTACCGCGGACCGCAAGAAATGGAGTGCGGCTGCGGTGAGGCTTTTTGACTTCAAACTCTGCTCTCTGAACTTGGTCACTGCGGGCCGCATAAAATTCACCGCGGCCACGGTGGCTTCAAATGCGGTCCGCACAAAAAGGATTGTGGACCGCATTGGCATTAATCTCCAAACTCCCAACTCTCTGAACCCCATCTTTGTGGACCGCACAAACTCGATTGCGGCCGCGGTGAGGCTACTACGTCCGCACAAAATGCTTTGTGGTCGTAGTGCTTGAGTTTCCAAAATATGCACCTCTCTGAATCTCCTCACTACGGACCGCACTAAATGGAGTGCGGCCGCAGTGGATCTGTTGCACTGTGCTTGGACTTGTTCTTGGTACTTGTGCATGTTTCACTCCTTTTTGAATTGGTTTTGACTAATTATCACCTTTTTGACCAAACCCTGCAAACAAGTACAACATGTAAGCCTTTGGGACTATTTTGTATATATTTTTAATCAAAATTCAAGTAAGGAGTGTAAAATGAACTATAATCCCTAGTTATCAACTCCCCCAAACTTAAGCTTCTGCTTGTCCTCAAGCAAACAAAATAAGAACCACCTCCTTAAGAGTAAATCCAAGAAAATTTAACTGACCTAAAGTGACCTCATCTAGCATCAATTGGGACTAACAATTGCCCTCAATTCAAATGAATCATTAACAACATTTGACCTTCTAAACACCATGGATTTAGTGCGATACAAGAGCATCAAGAGTTGACTCAACCCATCAAAGAAACTCTTTCTACTACTTTGGCCATTGTGGAACCCAAACTCATACTCCTCAACTCTCCCTAAGCAAACCTCACTTTTAGATTGTAGCATTCAGAACAAGGATAGTGGAAACACACTCATCTCTCTCAAAGAAAGGTCACAAGTTCGGTTCTAAGTACCATAAGCTTGCCCCTTATGTGAGTCACCACTAATGTAAGCTTCATTCAACTCAAGATCATATAGGGCTTTTGTGGAGATATAGTGAAGGCTTTTGGTTCAGGGTAGGAAATATTTGGTCTAGGTAGGTTCCATCTTCCCTTAAACACTTCATTTGCTTCATTTTGGCATACATTCTCTTGACTTTTTGAGTCATTAACTTCTTTTTGAGGGGTTAAAGAGACACACTGTCACTCTTTCTTGTTCATTTCAAACTTTTTTCTCCTTTCTCAACTTTCCACACCTTTCATCCCTTTACTTTTATTGAATTCCTTCATTTTTTCTACATTGATCATTCTTTTAGTCTTTTTGTTTTTCTTTCTTTTTCATTGCCTTTCCTTTTCTTTATTTTGTAACTTTTACCTCTTTATGCATTCCTCGTCTCTCCCCCCAAACTTATGCTTTTGCCTTGTGCTAAGGAAAGATCGGGTGCCAAGAGAGGGTATTTTAGAACGGGTAAAGGCTTGTATCATGGTTTTTGAAAGAAAAAGGTCTATGACTCAAAAAGGTTAACTAGGGATATTATCATTGGTAGGGTATGGAAGTTTTCAAGACATCATTCGGATCAAGAAGAGCCTATAATCACATCTCAACTACACTTATAATTTTGCCTAGATAAACATTTTGGGCAAGTTCTAGATTAATGGCTCAGGACTTGGACTTGCAATTCAAATTCTCACCACGCAAGTGCTATAGGATTGCTAAAGAGATAGAGTCGGGGGCCCACAACAACCTTAGCTAAGATTTGAGCAACATGAATGGTCTCGAAAAATCACTTGATGATTATCGTCCAACACAAGAGTCTCAAGGTCACAACTTTCACCATCCTATACACAACAATTTATTTTTGACCATAGGATCAAAGGCAAATGTGTTAGGCCCAAGTGAAGCTTTGCTTGGGCACTCTTACTAACTAGCTACTATTTTCACAAAAGTAAAATAAAACAGACTCAAACCCTTAGGAAGGTTGTCATACCATCTATCATGGGGAAGAGCCACCCGGTTCACACAAATTTCACCTTTGGAAAGAACAATGGCATTAAGACAACCAAAGACTTATTGAACGTAAAACTCAAAATAAGAAGCTATCGAAATGAAATAAGAAGCTATGAAAGAGAAAATGCAAAAAGTAGAATGAATATGTACAAGAGGGGATTTAGATGAATATACCTAAGGGGGGAATGAATATATACATCAGAAAGTATCTTTATATACAGACCAAAGTTGCAAAGTACGAAAAATAAACTAGAATGGTAAAATTATGTACATACCAAAAGTAAAAAGAAAGCATAATAAAAAGAAAGTAATGTCATATATACAACCCAAATCATCCAAAATCATCCAAATAGGGCTACCCCCTCAAATGAGAGCTAGCATTGTCCTCAGTGCTAACTAACCAAAAATATCTCAAAGTAAAAGATAGAGAGTAAAAAGAAACTCCCTATTGGCCCTCCATCTGCATAGGATCATGAGTATGGGTCCCAAGGTCCTCGGACTGCTCGGGAACCTGTGACTGGCTCCCTGTAACCTGTGTCTCCACTGGGACCTGGGCATGTACTGGAATTTGGGGCTGTCTAGAGGAACCTCCCTACGGGTCCTCCAACTCTATAACAACATCATCAGCACGAGGAATCACCCTCTTCCTCTTTGCTGTCCTCTCTGACTCTACTCTAGCTCAGGATGGGCTTCTGGAGCCGGGTCATGCAATAAAAGATCCAAAGGCAAGTGATCAACCTTTAATTTCTCCACCTCCACCCTCAGCTCTTTCACCAACTCCTTGGATGCCTGAGTCTTTCTTAACTTCTTTGTTTCTTTGGTCAACTCCTTCAATGCTTTTCCATGTGAACCCACAACGTCCAATATTAATTGTTGGTTCTCCAGGAGCTTCTTCTAGTTCTCCAGAAGCTCCTTGAGGGAGTCCTCCACTGACTGTGGGACCTGTGGCTGAGGAGGTGCAAACTGGGCTACCACCGACGTAGAAAGTACAAACAGCTTAGAAGTGGTTGCCTACATCCAGTTGTTGATACTGGCGAGGGTCTAGCTCAAGCGGTGGGCAGTCAAAGGATATGGTGCAGATGAGGGAATATCTGGGGTTGTATAAATGTAGGGTCCTGGGGCCATGTCTAGGTTAGCTGAAGGAGGTTGAGTATGAGCCACTACTACTACTAGCTTTTTCATACTAGCTAGTAGAATCAGTGGATTTGCTCTTGGGGTTCTTGCCTTTAGGGTTGTCATCACCCTGTAGGCTGTACCAGGAAAAGGGTGCCTTCGGCTTCACCTTCACATCAAATCTCCTTTTTTCTACATCTTGATCCTCGAAGTACATAGTCAGGAAATTTGGGAAGGGGTAGGATCTATCACCTTTGGTCACCACCCATGTAATCACCCTGGACATCACATTACCGATGTTGATCGGGTACCCCGCCATGATAAACGCCACCAATATAGACCGGGAGATAGGAAGAGAGTTTTTGTGAGTGGTGAGGTATAGCCTGCTACAAACAAATGTCTCCCACCCTTTAGCTTCGAAGTTCAGGGTTCTCCTCAGAATTTTTACTCCCGCCATCAACCATGCTGGGGTGGTACCTGAGACTGCCAAGTACTCTGCTAACCACGGACGGGCATCCTCCCCCAAAGCTACCCTCTCTAAGTACAATGTATCATCCTCCTCCGGGAAGCTCGGGTAGTCATTGATCGTTTTTCCATCAAATTTTATTTTCAAATTTTGCACCTTAGTCACTGTAGTGCGCTTTTTGATGTGGGCCACATTGGTGTAGAACTCCTTGACTAAGTGCTCATTGACATCCTCCACGTGGCCTATGAAATAGTCCCAGCCTACTCTCTCTGAACTGCCTCAACACAATGGGGTATGAGGCAAAAGGTCCTTTGTAATGAATTTCCGCTCAGGTATCAACTTCCTCTCGTGCTACCATTCTTTGAACTTGTGGTACGCCACTTCACTCACGAATCTATCTTACCATGCTTTTAGTTTCTTCGTTCTCTCTATTCCTCCTACTTGGGGCTAACCCTCTCCTTCTTCTTCTATGGGATCCTCACCGGATATTGAAGCTGTATGTGAGGTAGAATAGACACTGTCACTGCCCGCAGCTGAGCCCTTAGATGACTCAGAAGAAATTTGCACTGGCGCTTGAGCAGTAGGGGTGCCTGGAGGTGTATCTCTCAATCTAGGCCTCTCCGGCCAGTCAGGAACATATTCTGGCATGAAGTCAGAGTCAGATGCCTCCCGGGAGGGCACATACTCACTTCCCGAATGGGAAGCAGCTCTATCCGCAACCCTTATTATTTTCTGGTATCTTTGATTGCCTGCCGAGCTTGTGGGGTCAATTTGATCATGCCTTTTCCTCTACCCTGGGAGGACTCTCCTTTTCCTTGTTGTTTTCTACCACCGCCTCGTGATTGAACCATTGTCTGCAAGTGGAATTTAGTTGAAACTTGTTAGTATCATAGTATCAGAAGAATAAAAAAAGAAAACAATTGCAGACACAGAAGAAAATAGCTGCAGGCTGCAGACTGCGGACCGTACAAAATGTAGTGCGGCTGCAAAGGGACCACCGCGGACGGAAAAAATTGCACCATGGTCCGCACTGAGGTGGGGGGTTAGACTACCCACTCTCTGATAAAGGCCATCACGGACCGCATAAAATGGTATCGCGGTCCGCATGAAGGCACCACAGACCACACAAAATCCACCGCAGCCGCGGTCCTCAATTCTCAACTTTCTGAAGTTTCACCACCGCGGTCCACACAAAATGGCATTGCGGACCGCGGAGAAGCACCGCAGACCGCAATAAATCCACAGCTGACCGCGGTAAACCACAACCAGAAATACCAACCTAGGGTTTTAAATTTTGCTAAATTTAAGCCTAAATGCACATATTATGATCCCACTAGGTTGTTAATCATGGTATTTAAATAATCAATCCTAAACTAAACCCAATATGAAAACCCAAACAAAAAATTTTTAAAAAAAAGGAAGAAGAAGACTTATTAAATAATCAATTAAAATAAAATAAACACAATTAAAGACTAAGGGATGATTAAAAATGCCAGTAATAGGATGCAACACATATGAATGAAAGTGAGTGAATGAATTCGTGCAGTTAGGGCTTGGGTGAACAGTATTTTTTACTATTTGAGAGCAAAGGATCAAAAAGTTTGAAATGAGGGCCTCAAGTCCTATTTATAGAAAAAGTATTTGGGGCCCGCTTCACCTACCCACCGCGGACCGCACAAAATGGCGCCACGGTCCGCAGTACTCACAAGTATGAATCACTGAGGAGACGTCCACTGCGGACCGCAAGAAATGTAATGCGGCCGCTGTGGTCCACCGCGGACTGCACAAAATGCATTGTAGTCGTGGTGGCAAACTTCAGAGGACCCCATTCTTGACCAATTAACTCTGTGGTCCGCATTGAAATGTTGCCCTCGCACTAAGGCCTTTGCGTCCGCACAAAATGCGATGCGGCCGCAATGCAAATTTCAGAGAGTGTACATTTTTCCCAACTTGGTCCTGCACTGCATCAAAACAATCCTACACACATCTCACAACCCGTTAGTCAAAAAGCAAATCCTACACTAAGAAAAAAAAAAAAGAAAGACACATGGGTTACCTCCCAAGAAGCACCTGATTTAACGTCGCGGCACGATGCAAGTTTCCATCAAATCACTTTAGATGGAGCAGTGCCACCACGTAGCTATCATCAATTTTGCCCAGGTAGTGCTTGACCCTATGTCCATTAACTCTGAAAACCTCTCCATTTTTGTTCTTCAAGTCAAGTTTACCAAACAGAGTCACAAACACCACTTCAAAAGGTCCACTCCATTTCGACTTAAGCTTTCCCAGAAACAGACGTAACCGAGAAATGAACAAGAGAACCAAATCACCCACTTGAACTCCTTGCCACGCGCATATTTATCATGAAGGTACTTCATCTTGTCCTTGTACAAGGATGAACTAGAGTAGGTATGGAATCAGAATTCATCAAGTTCATTAAGCTGCCCCACCCGAAGATTTGCCGCCACATCCCATTCAAGAGTCAGTTTTCTTAAAGCCCACATGGCCTTGTGCTCTAACTCAACCGGTATATGACAAGCTTTACCAAATACCAACCGATATGGAGACATACCAATCAGAGTCTTGTAAGCAGTCCTATAACCCTATAGAGCATCATCCAACTTCTTTGACCAATTGTTCCTATTTGCATTGACCGTCTTTGACAATATACTCTTGATTTCCCTATTTGAGACTTCAACTTGGCCACTCGCCTGAGGATGATAAGGAGTAGAAACTTTGTGATTGACACCATACTTTGCAAGTAAAGTGTCAAAAGCTCTATTACAAAAATGAGACCCCCCATCACTTATGATTGCACGAGGAGTTCCAAACCTAGTAAAAATGGTTTTCTTGAGAAACGCAACAACAGTCCGGGCCTCATTGTTGGGTAAAGCCACGGCTTCAACCCATTTTGAAACATAATCAATCGCCATAAGAATGTAAGTGTTCCCACACGAGCTAACAAACGGGCACATAAAAATCAATGCCCCAAACATCAAAAATATCAACTTTAAGAATGGTATTGAAAGGCATCTCATCTTTCTTCGAAATTCCACCCGCTCTTTGACATTCGTCGCACCTCTTCACAAGTTCACTTGCATATTTGTAAAAAGTTGGCCAATAAAACCCACAACTAAGAACTTTTGAAGCCGTCCTCGCCCCGCCATAATGGCCACCGTAGGGAGAGGAATGACAAGCCTCTAAGATACTCAATTGCTCCTCCTCAGGGACACACCTTCAGATCACACCATCCATGCAAATCTTGAACAAGTACAGCTCATCCCAATACAAGTCCAAACTATCCCGTTTGAGATTCTTCCTTTGGTTAGAAGAGAGCTCACACGGGATTATACCAGTCACAAGAAAATTAGCAACGTCCGCAAACCATGGCATACCATTCATTGATACAGAAAGGAATTGCTCATCTTGAAATGAATCATTGATTTCTAGGCCATCACGAGTCCTCCCCTCCTCCTCCAAGCGGGACAAGTGGTCCGCCACTTAGTTTTCACTACCTTTCCGCTCCACAATCTCCAAATCAAACTCTTGAAATAACAAGACCCATCACATCAGTCTAGCTTTAGAATCCTTCTTTGTTATCAAGTACAGGAGTGCAGCATGATTGGTATGAACTATGACCTTGGCACCCATGAGATACGACCGAAATTTCTCCATTGCGAACACAATAGACAAAAGCTCTTTCTCAGTCACCGTGTAGTTCACTTGAGCATCATTCATTGTCTTGCTTGCATAGTACACCGGATAAAACATTTTGTTCACTCTTTTACCCCAACCGCAACATCACTCGCGTCGCACATAAACTCGAAAGGCAAGTTCCAATTGGGTACGGTAATAATAGGAATGGTGGTTAACTTGTGCTTGATAAGTTCAAAGGCTTGCATACATCTCTCATCGAACACGAGCTTGGCATCTTTTTCCAATAACTGGCATAAGGGATTTACTACCTTCAAAAAGTCTTTGATAAATCTCCGATAGAACCCCGCATGCCCAAGAAAACTTCTAACTCCCTTGACAGAAGTGGGGGGAGGGAGCCTTGAAATCACATCAATTTTTGCTTTTTCCACCTCTATAACATGCTTTGAAATTTTATGCCCAAGAACTATGCCCTCCTCAACCATGAAGTGGCATTTCTCCCAATTTAGAACAAGATTAATTTCTTCATAGCGGACCAACACTCTATCAAGATCTTTCAAACATTCATCAAACGAATCACCCACAACACTAAAGTCGTCCATGAACACCTCCAAAATATCTTCCACCATGTCGGTGAAAATGGCTATCATACATCGCTGAAATTTAGCCGTTGCATTACACAACCCAAAAGGCATCCTAGAAAAGGCAAAGGTGCCATATGGATAAGTGAATGTGGTCTTCTCCTAATCTTCTGGAGCAATCAAGATTTGGTTGTACCTAGAATACCCATCCAAGAAACAGTAGAAGGCACGTCCAGCAAGTTGATCTAACGTCTGATCAAGAAAAGGCAATGGAAAGTGATCCTTGTGGTCACTTTATTCAACTTGCGGTAGTCCATACATACACTCCACCCGGTGACAATCTTTGATGGAATCAACTCATTCTTCGAATTTGTAACCACGGTCGTACCACCCTTCTTCAGCACATATTGCACCAACGAAGTCCAAGATCTATCAGAGATGGGGTACACAACCCCGGCATCCAACCACTTGATCACCTCTTTTTTCATAACTTCTTGCATTGCCTCGTTCAACCTCATTTGATGTTCCAACGAGGGCTTTGCATCATCTTCCAGAATAATTTTGTGCATACAGAATGCAAGGCTTATCCCCCGAATATCAGCTAAGATCCATCCAATTGCCTTCTTTCACTTTTGAAGCACAACCAATGTGGCATCAACCTGCATGTTAGTAAGACAAGAGGAAAGAATAACTGGCAAGGTTGAACTAGGGCCTAAGAATTCATATCTGAGGTGTGGAGGCAACGACTTCACCTCCAACACCGGAGGCTCCTCGATTGAAGGTTTTTTTGGTGGAGTCTTTCTATTGTCAAGATCCAAGGAGAGTTTCCTAGGCTCATAAGAGTAAGAGCCCATTCCATGTAAAGTATTCATGCACTCCACTCGGCCTTCATCCTCATTTACATCAAGATTCAACAAAACTGCCTCTAGAGGGTCCTCCATATTGATCATTGCACTAGTATCATCAACTATCACTGCTGTGACAAGGTCCACAAAAGTGCACACTTCAGAACTGTTGGGCTGCTTCATTGACTTGCACACATGAAAGACCACTTTCTCATCACCCACCTGGAAGGTGAGTTCCCCTGCTTCCACATTAACTAAGGCCTTTCCAGTAGCAAGGAAAGGTCTTCCCAATATGATTGGAACCTCATAATCTACCTCACAATCAAAGATCAGAAAATCAACTGGCAAGATAAAGTTGTCCACCCAGACAAGAACATCATCAATGATACACAATGGTCTCTTCATAGTTCTATCTGCCATTTGCAATCTCATGGAAGTTGGCCTCGGTTTCCCAATACCCAAAGTCTTGAAAACTGAGTAGGGCATCAAGTTGATAGTTGCCCCCAAATCACATAGAGCTTTTGCAAAGTCCGCAATCTCAATGGTGCAAGGAATGGTGAAAACACCGGGATCTTCTAGCTTCAGGGCCATTGAGTGCACTATTGCACTAACTTGGTGGGTCATCTTGATAGTTTCACAATCCATGGATCTCTTATTTGTCACCAAGTCCTTCATGAATTTAGCATAACCCGGCATTTGCTCTAAATCCTCCACCAAAGGCACATTAATGGATAAGCTCTTCATCAGTCAATAAACTTCTTAAACTGATTCTCATTTTTCTGCTTTGCGAACCTTTGAGGATAAGGTAGAGGTGGCCTAGGCAAAGGATCCTTGGCTTTAGGCACAACCGATTCCGGCATGTCTATTACGTGTTCCCTAGACGTGTTCACGTCATTCCTAGTTTCCACCTCGGTATCTTGGATATCAATATTCACTTCCTCATTCACATTTTCATCAATCACATTCTCAACCACCAAATGAATCTCATCTTCTTGCAACTCAATTTCATCACTCAAAATTTCTTTTTGTTTGGAGGTATTCACATCACCGCCTCGTCCACTTCTTGTAGTTACCGCCATAACATGATTGTTCCTACCCTTCAAGTTAACTGTTGTATCACTTGGTAGAGCCCTCTTAGGGCAAGTATTTAATGATTGTGAGATTTGGCCTAATTGAACCTCCAAGTTCCTGATTGAAGTATTGTGGGAAGCCAACTGAGCATCAGAGTCCGCATTCTTTTTCATCATCTGTTCAAACATCATTTCAATTCTCCCCATTTCATTGTTAGAAGAACTAGGACCTTGGGATGCAAATGGGGGTGGATTGTTCGGTCGTTGATACATTGGAGGGCCTTTGAAAGCCTTGCCCCCGATTTCCTTGACTGTCATTATTTTAACCACCCTGATTGTTGTTACCACCCCAGTTGTTGTTATTGTTGCCATTCCAATTACCCTGATTGTTCTGATTGCCCTGATTGGAATTTTGGTTGCTGTTCCCCCAATTACTATTCCTTTGTTGTTGTTGATTACCCCAATGGCCTTGGGGTCTCCACTGTTGTTAGTTGGAAGAATGGCCCCTTTGACCCTGGTAATTGTTCAAATATTGCACTTCTTCATTCTGCCCATCATAACCATCATCTTGGAATCCAGCACAATCATTGTCATATTGATCCGAACTCCCTTAATTCTGTTGACCTCTTTGTCTTCTTTTGCTCACTAGCATGTTGACACCCTCCATAGCATTTACTAGGTGTGAATTTTGAACCTGCTGTAACTGTGCCTTTGCTAGCTAGTTCATTGTTATTGTCAGCTCTGTTATAGCTTGCCCATGATCATGTAGCTCTTTGTGCAAGTGAGTGACCGTGGGGTCACCCTGTGGCACATTGGCTCTACTTTGTCAAGCTGAGGACATGTCAGTCATCTCGTCAATAATGTCACAAGCCTCATTATAAGACATCTTCATGAAGTTACCCCCAACAAGTTGGTTCACTATGCACTGATTTGTTATGTTAATTCCCCGGTAAAATGTCTGTTGTATCATTTCCTCAGTCATATCAGTGTTGGGACATTCCTTTACCATGGTTCTATATCGCTTCCATATCTCATGTAATGGTTCACTGGGCTCTTACTTGAAAGCAAGATCTCATCTCTCAATGCTGCCATGTGCCCCGACGAGAAAAACTTTGCAATGAATTTATCTGCCAACTCATCCCAAGTAGTGATGGAATGGTTGGGAAGTCATTCAAGTCAATCCAATGCCTTCCCTCTAAGTGAGAAAGGGAATAGTCTCAACTGAAGTGCATCCTCTAACACATTAGTTTGCTTGCTCCCCCAACAGGTATCCCCGAAACCCTTGAGATATTTGTAAGCATTCTAATTGGGAGCACCCGTGAAATACCCTCGTTGCTCCAACAATGTTAGCATCACATTAGTAATTTGAAAATTGCCCACCCAGATCCGGGGTGGGACAATTGTACTAGCATATCCTTGGTTGGGAAGCACTCGAGCAGCCACTCTTGGAGGCGGCGGTGGAGGGTCAGGAATATTATCATTGGCCTGGTGACCTCTCCTTTGTCCTTAAGGCACAATATGAACCTCATCATCAATATTGTCATCTACCTCCTCCTCCGGCGTAAGATCTCCAAGAGATGCATTGTTTGCTTCCATTTTGTACTGAAGTTATGACACACACAAATTCGTAACGCAAAAGGAAAGAAGAACAATACATAAAACTATTTATATAGATAGCCAAATCCATTAGCTCCCCGGCAATGACACAAAAAGTGATCGGAGCCAACCCTACACCACTACAAAGTGGCGAGAGCGGTCGAAGAAGCTTTTACCCGAGATGGTCGGGATCGAATCCACAGGGAGCTAGAAGTGGGAATTGGATTCCTATCTAAACTAAAGATGCGTAATGCTCTTAATTACTCTTCCAATCATCTTTTGGTTGGATATTACTTCTTCTGTTTATGCTAATGATAAGCTAAATTATACTAAGAATGATTGCTTGTAGGGTTTTCTACTTAGTTAAAGAGGCACAAGGGAAGTGACTTTCTCCTAGGTGAATACTTGACGGGGTCTAAAGCCTAAGGCAAAGACGTTATGCTGGGGGTTGTGATATAGCCAATGCACGGATTTACTCACTCTATACCTCTCGGTAGCTTGAGTGACTTTGCCCTAATTGACTTTCTCAAGACCAATTGGGTGTCAAAATTGCACAAGCAATATAGGCTCATGTCGGGTATTACTATCTCTAGGTTTAACCCTTTAATTGGGGCTATCAATCTCTTGATTACACCCCAATTCCTTGTTGGACTGATTTTCCTAGACTTAAGTTCTCTTTATCAAGAAGAACCCAAGTGAAATAGGCACAAATTAGTGTTTGCAACCACTAATTCAACATGGAAAATACAAATCAATCCAAATATCAACTACCCATAAACATCTAAGCTTTAAATCAAAAGACCCATCAAATATCCATACTAGGGTTGAGCCACAACCCTAGATAATGGGTCTAGCTACTCATAATAATGACAGAAAACAAAGAAATAGATGGAGAATAACCCATAAGATTTAATTACAAGCTAATAATTGAAGATTCAATGATAAGCCCACTATAAAATTACTCAAAATATTCAAATACAGCTGTTCACGTGCTATGCTAAATGTTAGATTATAAAAGATGACCTAAAAATGGGAAAAGAAAGTATTTATACTAGGCCAAATTTTCTAGACAAAAATACCCATGCGGGGGTACCACGGACCGCAAGAAATGGAGTGCGGCCGCGGTGAGGATTTTTGGCTTCAAACTTTGCTCTCTGAACTTGGACACCGCGGGCCGCATAAAATTCACCACGGCTGCGGTAGCTTCAACTGCGGTCCGCACAAAATGGACCGCGGACCGCATTGGAATTAATCTCCAAACTCCGAACTCTCTGAACTCCATTTTTGCGGACCACACAAACTCAATTTCGGCCGTAGTGAGGCCACTGCGGTCCACACAAAATGCTTTGCAGCCGTAGTGCTTGAGTTTCTAAAATATGCACCTCTCTGAATCTCCTCACTACGGACCGCACTAAATGGAATGCGGCCGCAGTGGATCTGTTGCACTATGCTTTGACTTATTCTTGGTACTTCTGCATGTCTCACTCCTTTTTGAGCTAGTTTTGACTAATTTTCACCTTTTTTGACCAAACCATGCAAACAAGTACAACGTGTAACCCTTTGGGACTATTTTGTATACATTTTTAATCAAAACTCAAGTAAGAAGGAGTGTAAAATGAACTATAATCCCTAGTTATTAGACACATCTGCCCGGAGCCTGGGACAATATCTCACTATGCGGCTAGCATCTACACACTCGAAGCAACCTCTCTGCTGACGTGGCTATGGAAACTCTGCGGTATGGGTACTCTAAGACCCATGGGTACCTAAAACACCGTGCGAAGCCTGAAGTGCAAACTGAACTGGCTGACCCATAAAACCTCTACCATGTTATACCCTGCCTTCAAAATAAGGACCAGTAGATCTCTCTGGTCTGCGATACCTCTTAGCCTCTTCATCCTCTCCCTCCTGACCCCGCCCGTTCTGTCTCTCCTGGCCCCTCCTGTCCTCTTTCTTCAGGTCCTACATGCCTTTTAATTGGCGAGTGATCTCTACCACCTGCATATGCTTAAATAGAATATCTGACTCCAACTCCCAAGCCATGTTGAACTAGATATCACACCTGAGCCCCTCAATGAAGTGACAGACTCGCTCTCCAACCGTAGCGAGCAACGTAGACATATGTCTGGATAAATCACCGTATCTAATAGCATACTCTGACACTGACATAGTGCCCTAGAACAGCTGCTCAAACTCCATTCACCATGCATCCCGAAGGGACTGAGGAACAAACTCTCTCAGGAATATTTCTGAAAACTGAGCCCATGAAAGTGAAGTTGCATCGGCCAGACTACCCAACTCATGCGCTCGTCACGACTGATATGCCGCTCCCTTAAGCTGGAATGTAGTAAAAACAACCCCACTGATCTCCACAATACCCATAGTGCGTAGAATGTGGTGGCACTTCTCTAGAAAACCTTGTGTTCCCCCTGAAGCCAAACCCCTGAAAGTAGGAGGGTCATACTTCTTGAACGTTGCAAGTCTAAGCGGGTTTTCCTCAAATGTTGTTGTCCTAACCGCGTGCTAAACTTGAACCGTAGGCTGTGTCGCAATGACACCTGGAATCTGACCAACGTAAACTCACTGCTCAGGAGTACGGGTGGCAGGAGTCTGATTCCCTCCCTTGATCTGTGAAGTAGCTAGTGCAACCGTAATCAATCCTGCCTGAGCCAATGTACCAAACATGCTCAAGAACTATGCTAAAGTTTCCTGAAGTCCGGGGGTAACAGCAGGCGCCTCCGGTACCAGTCTCCCAACCGGAGCTACTGGAGGCTGCTCAACTGCTGCTCTAGTAGGTGCCCTAGTTTCAGCACGTGATCCTCTTCGGCCTCTGGCTCTGCCTCTAGTGACACCTGCTCCGGGAACAACGTCATCGGTAACTGCAACTCGTGTCCTCACTATTTGTGATAGAATAGAATGATAAAAACTCAAACTCTAAGATAAATAAACTCGCACGATAGGAACTATCCTAATAGTTCTATAGCCTCTCGAAGATAAGTACATACGTCTCTGTACCGATCCACAAGACTATACTAAACTCGCTTATGACTCCTAGCACCTATGAACCTATAGCTCTGATACCAACTTGTCACGACCCAAATTTCCCACCCTAGGATGTCATGATGACAACTAGTCTTAGGGACTAAGTAAACCTAAAATTAACTGAAATAATAATAATATTTAACTAACATATGACAAATTTCAAAATAGAAATCTTTATACAAAGTTACAATCCCAAAACCAGAAGTACAAGTCATATGCTCTACTGAGTTTGCTAGATGAACCTCTAAATAAAATTCTTTCGAAATAAGGATAAAGAGCGTAAATACAACATTAGAAGGTGACTTCGAAGCCTGCGAACGCAACATCAAGTTTTCCTTGAGTCTCCACAACAAAATTCATACAGCTAGCTAACGATCGATTAATTCTGAAATACCTGGATCTGCACAAAAATTATGTAGAAGTGTAGTATGAGTACACCACAACGGTACCCAGTAAGTATCAAGACTAACCTCAGTGGATTAGTGACGAGGGACAATAAAGAGACCTACTGGACTGAGTAACCTGGACAAGTATAAGTGTAGAACTAACATAATACGATATATCTACAAAGTATGCATAATGACAACGATAACATGGTACTTGACATAAGAAATATAAACAACAATTAACAGCGGAACACAGCAAGTAATAACACCGTAAAGTAAGCTGAATACAGTCTAAATCTGTTGAAAACAATTAAAAGAAGGACAAGTAGCAACTATGTAAGAATAACCACTTTCACACCAGGTTTAATCTAATAACCTACACGAGGTACCAAACCTTCATAATAGTTACCATTCACGGGTCCCAATTTGTGAACCCTAAACACTTGGCATCTTGTTCCCTCATTACAACTGGTAATTGCATGGGCGACTCACTTGCCAATTGAACCAGTCTTACATAGAATGCAAGTAGACGAGGCTATGGATAAGTGATCTATAACATCAAGATCCATCTTGATAAACAGTTAGGGGTGATTAACTACGTGTATGCTTGTGCAAGTGTTCTATCACAGTTCAGGCCAACTAGTAAGAGTAGAAACAATGAAGGACACATAAGAAATAATCACCACGAAATGCACAAGTTACAACTCACATAGATTAGGCACGCTACTACACAATTACCAACCACAATAATGCCCCCAATCCATCACAAGTCATCATAAATTAATCCCCGAGATAGACCACCTTGTCTCGCCACGTGCGCAAAGTAAAGTGAATGCCCGCCTTGTCTCGCCGCATGTGCATAGTAATATTCCCACCTTGTCTCGCCACATGTGCAAACACATAGATATAGCTCGTCTTGTCACACCGCATGCGCAACATCAATAGTAACAATAATATGGCAAAAACCTCCTGCAACCACCCGAACAAGTCCTTCCGACCATATCACATGCCAAAAACACAACAACACAATAGAATGACCTTCAGAACATGTGCCCATATTCCACAACACTTCCTGTCAACAGTTTTAATACCATAACTGTGCATAGCCCTCGGCTCAACAAACTGAGTACAACAGTAGCAATAGCAACAATACACGAGAATACGACAAGTAAATCAACTTAAAATATTTTGAACACAAAGAAACGTAGAACAAGCTCATAAACAATAAACACAAATGGAGAATACTAGTCACAATAAGAATATCTCAACAAGGGAGAAATAATATGTAACAACAATTCCACACAGACAACAGGGAGAAAACAAGAGTAAATAATTCCAAATAAGGATGAGGTGATTACAAAAGAGATAATAATAATTTCAATTAAAGATAAGCAATTAGGAAATAGTCACATGGTAGTCGAAGAGGCTACAACTTTAGTTAAGGCACACAAGAATCAAATAGGTAATAAGGATGGAACATGAAGTAATTGATTCCAATTAAGACACGTAGAGGTGAAACTAGTAAATGGGGGAATACAACTTCATATCTAATGAACATAAGAACCTATGAACCTTAACAGGTCAACTTTCCACAAATAAGCCGCGTATATACTCTTCACCTTGCACACACGGACTTCATATGACACAATTAGCATAAAAGATTCAAATCCTAAGTATAGTTCCCCCACACAAAGTTAGGCAAAATACTTACCTCAAGAATGATAAATTGTTACTCTAAAATGAACTTCTCGAGGGAATAACCTCCGGACGACTCAAATCTAGCCAAAATAACTTCAAAGCATAAATAAAACTCTTAAGAAACTATTCCGAATAATAAAGCTTCAATCTTTATCAAAAACTATAAATCAACCCAAAAGTCAATCCCTAGGGCCGCACCTCGAAACCTGACAAAATTCATAAAACCCGAACACCCATTCCGATATGAGTTCAAACATACTAAAATTATCAAATTTCGATACCAATTCGTCCCTAAATCATCATTTTACATTTTGAAAGTTTTCTTTAAAAATTCCTATTTTTCCTGAACTCAAACACTAACTATTAGATAAAAATAAAGATAAAATCGTGGAATATAATAAATTCTAGGTTAAGAATACTTACCCCAATGATTGACTTGAAAACCCAACAAAAAATCTCTCAAAACCGAGCTTTACAAGTCAAGATATAGAGAAAATGGCAAAACCCTCGAATATAAACTCCTTGTCTAGCACTTTCTGCATTTACGAACAAAGGATCCGCCCCTGCAATCTCGCTTTTGCGAGAAAAAATACCACACCTACGGTCTTCACTTAAAAGCCCAGAAACCACACCTATGGACCAACAATCGCATCTGCGATTGCACAAAAGCGTGACAAACACCGCAGAAGCGGACGACCACCTAGAACACATATCGCGCATCTACAATAAACCTTCTGCACATGCGATCTCGCACATGCTCTCCCCTCTCCATAGAAGAGACACAACAGGACCTGCACCAACATCGTAGAAGCGACCAAGAACCTTGCAGAAGCAGCTCTGCATCTGCAATCAAACCTTTGCAGATGCACATACACCAGAACATTGCCCAACACCTGCCTTAGCCAAAATTGCCAAAACGATCTGAACCTCATCTGAAACTCGTTCGAGCCACTCGGGACCTTGTTTAAATATGCCAAGAAGTTCCATACTCTAATACAGACCCGCTTGAGGTCTCAAATCACATCAAATAACGTCAGGACTATGAATTGCACCATGAACTTATAAACCTTCAAATTTTCCAACTTCCGCCGAAATGCTTCAAATTAACCTACGGACCTCCAAATACAATTCCATATGGAATCTTCGAAACACCATTTCAATGTCGTTTTCTAAAATTCAAAACTCCAGTCAACTTTTACCGTTTAGGCTTCTAAAACAAGAATCCTTCTTCCAAATTAACTCTGAATCATCCGATAATTGAACTCGACCACACACGTAGGTCAGAACACATAATACGAAGCTGATCAAGACCTTAAGCCACCGAACAAGACATTAATTCTTAAAACGACCGGCCATGCCGTTACATTTTATAAGTTGGAAGTCCATTAGTTCATTAGGCTTGAATTGATGTGTGATTCATGGTTTTGTTACTTTTTTATATGATTTGAGGCTTTGAAAAAGTATGTATTGTGTTTTAAGACTTGTTGGTATATTCGGACGGGGTCCTGGGGGGCTCGAGTATGATTGCGATCAAGTTTGGATTCATTTTGGATTTAGAGGAATTGTTGAATCTGTGCATCTAGTTTCCTTATTCACGATCTTGTAGAGAGGGTCACGGTCGCGTAGAGTTATTTGGTGGAAGGTGGGATTTTTTCATCACATTCGTGAATACATAGACACATTCCTGATGATAGAGGCAGGCTGTTCACCGTGAACGTAAGCTAGGTGACGCGTTCGCGTAGAAAGGAGGTAAGGCTCAGGTGGAAGACATTTGTTCTTAGCAATCGCAAAACCTGGACCGCGATCGCGTAGATGTAAAGTGTTGACCATCGCGTTCGCTAAGCTGTCGCATTTGCGCGAGAGGTTTTGGCCGCTAGTGAGATTTTTATTTTGCGTACGCGAGTCATCTTTTGCGTACGCGAGTCATCTTTTGCGTCCGCGAAGGGAAATGATTGGGTAGACTATTTAAAATCTCATTGCGAGGATTAGAGTTATTATATCATACTTTGAGTTGTAGAGCTCGGTTTTGGGCGATTTTGGAGGGAATTTTCACGTTTTGGATCGGGGTTAGTGGTTTTGACTCAAATTTATTTTTTTTCATTATTCCATCTTAGTTTTTATTACAAATGTGGTGATTTGATTAGAGAAATGGGGGATTTTAGTAAAACCTTCCTAAAGTGAAATAAGGGTTTGACGGGTCGAATCGAGTGTTATATCTCGCGTTTTCGTACGTTAAATGTTTTGTCTTCAGTCAGTTGACGTAGACTCGGGGATGAGATCATCTTGATATTAACATATTTATGCTATTTATAATAAGCAATAAAGAAGTGTCTTGAAGGATAAAGGGTGCACGAATTAAGAAAAACGAGTTTCGTTAAAAGTGGCCAATTTGGGATAAAATACGGGTTGAGCAATAATAACCGATAATTATGAACTAGTACCATGCAAGGTACCATATGACCACGATAGTATAATGTATAAAGTATATTAAAAATAAATAGAATTTTAAGTAATTTGAGATAATTTTTAAATTATGCGGGTAACTGATTAATTACCGAGAACAAGACATTACCTAGTTAACTAATAAGTGGATAAAAAAATTAATAAAGTAACCCCAAAGCAACGTGGCACAAAGCCACAATGACTAAGAATGACTCTTAGTCATTCATGCCATGTGGCTATTTATGGAAATCTAACTAGAATAAGACTTAAATATAAGTCATAATAAAATTTGGTACCTTTATTTTTCTACAAGACAAATGGATATCACTTCTTCTAATAGGAGAAGAGAAGGAAAGACACGTTAGATTTTTTTGACAAAGTGGTGATGCAATTAAATGATTAAGAAAATATAAACCTAAGACCCATTTTCCCCCATACTCGGTTAAGTACAATTTTAGAGGAAAGGGAGACTCATTTGTCTTGTAAAAAAAATATATTGATAAAGATCTTGGGATTACTACTAACTGTTAAATTTTATAGAGAGGCCATAGAAATATTACTTGCTTAACTTCATCTTCCTCTAAGTGAAGAACTGGTGAGAAAAGAATAAGGTAACTCCTACAAATGTTTCTTATAAAAATCTTATATATGAGACACTGTTATATGAATTCTTTCAAAAGTTCAAAATTGTTAATTCTTAGTTCAGACACGCTAGGAGAAGGAGCAATTCTTTATTAGTTCAAAAACGTTTCTTCTCAGTTCAAATACGTTAGGAGCAGGTGCAATTTTTGCCAAGAATACCATACGGAGTTTTCTCTACTCCAGGTATGTTAAGGCTATCCCTTCCTTCTTTTTGGCATGTTCCAATTATACAGAAGAAGTGAGCAAATACACAATTTTCATAAATTACTCTATTCATAGAAATATTCGGGGTATCTATATTCTTGATTCCCCATGTGAAATTATTATCTTCTATTCATGGGTCTCAGAATAATACGCAGTTTCCATAATATTACGTATTTTTCATGCATTTCACCCATTTATACATGTGCATTGACCCATGACCAGATGACGTTATATACGCGTATATATGTAAATATATATATATGGGATATGGAAAAAGGTTACGACATTATATACGTACCACCATCTGATCAGTTGGTATATGTTGATGATGTTGCCCACAGTGGTCGAGATGATATGATGAGATGCCCTCAGTGGCTTGATGATATTATGTACACCCATACCTATGCATGACACAACATTTGTATGCACGTGCATGACATTATAAATGTTTCAGAATTTACAAAGTTATTTAGAATTATAGATGGATTTCTTTATTCCATGTTTTATCTATGTCATTTACATACTGATTTTCATGCTTTACATACTCTGCAAATTTTTGGTACTGACGCCCCACTTCACGAGGCCTGCGTTTCATGCCCGCAGGTGCAGGTAGGCAAACTGACGGTCCCCCTTGTTAGGATCCTTGATCAGCGAAAGTTAGCATGCTCCACTTGATCCGGAGCTACTTTTGATTTTGGTACGATATGTTGTATATTTATATATATAGGTATGACGTGGATCAGTCCCGTCTTTGTATAGTTATATTTCTATTAGCCGTCTGTAGACAGTATGTCTAGTTGGATAGTATGTGTCCTTGCCGGCTTCCAGTTCTGAGTTATATAGTTGTCTATAGCAGCCTTGTCCGCTAGCCCTACGTATGTTGCACATATATGTGTATGTATGCCTTTTTAGGAAGATTTCCTTCATGTACATTATTCTCGTAATTCAGTAGATGTTATTCAGGTTTACATCTAAGATGCATGCTTAAGGGTGTTTGACAAGCAGGACTTGGGCACCCGTCACGGCCCATCGATTTGGGTCATGACATCGAGGTCGGAATTTAATGAAATTGGTATGGTTGTACTCATAATTGAGTGAGCATTCGAAATTTGTGAGTTTGATCGGGTTTTGAAGTGCGGTCCAGAGTTGAATTTTTGGGTTGACTTCTTAGTTTTTGTTAAAGATCGAAGTTTTATTGCTTGAAGTTGTTCCCTACGATATTATTTGTTGATATTAAGTTGTTTATGTCTAGATTCGAGTCGTTCGGAGGCCGATTCACAGAGGAAGGGCTTTTTGGAGTATTGATTTGCACGTTGTTTACCGTGAAAATGGTAATAATAATTAAATTTGTAAATGAGATTCTAAAAATACGTGATCTATTTTTATGCTAGTTGTTAGAGTAGATGATGCTAGGAATATGAAGTTTAATGATGAAATGCAAGCTAAAACGAGGTAGTAATCAAATCGAGACACCTGCTGCCCGGGTATAGGAGCGGTCGATGGGGGACCTCGGAGTCGATATCCGGGTTGAGCTTGAGCTATCGGGGATAGTCGGAAATGAGATAACAGTTAGGTTATAATCAAACAAAGCCCTATATGGCCAAGTCCAAGCGATAAATAAAGAACAAGTAAGAAAGCGATAAATGCTAAAGTGGCCTCAAGCCAGTGAAAACGAGCAAGTTAGAAAGAAAAGAGAGACAGAGATATTATTGCACTTGATTAGAATAGTTGGAGCTCTACTTTATAGGGAGTTAGCGACTCCCCTTTTATAGGAGGGGGGAGCCCAAACTTAGTACAAGATACGTTGAGTGATAAAGGAAATAGGATGGGACAACCGGCTAGCTTTATGACGTATACGTGGGCCGATGTCGAGCTGCTTAAATAGACCTGGTCGACCCCGGATGCATTCTTCAGGAGATTCCTGCATTCGTCGGGACTTCGATCGGCATTATCCTTGGCTGGGCATCAACAGATCTTGAGGGAAATGATCGACTCGAGATCTCGGGCCTCCGGGAACACCCTCCGAAGCATTTTGTCAAGGAGAAACCGGCCTCCCCGATTTCACCGCACACAAATAGTTTCCGCGTTTCTTAGAGGGAAGTGATAAGAAATGATTCTGAAACCCCACTTCTCGGTCTCCAATAACGACATCGTGCTGATGGTGCAGCCCCCCTTTTATAACTGCCGAGGAGTTTCGCCTTTCCGCTTCTCCAGGACCATCCAAAATGTTGCGACTCTTCATTATTTTGGGTTGTGTTATTGCTATCGACTCATCTTCCATGAACACATTGATTGCGCCTGCTGTTATGATTTTCGAGGGCGGTAATAGCGTTGTCGGTTACTTTGACCTCCTCATATAAATAAGGCTTCTTGTGGTCGGCTTCTCATTCAAACTTCCTTTGATACCCATCTTTTTCTCCTTTCCTGCTATCTTTAATCTTTGCCATCTCGTTATGTTTGAGGCCCATGGCCTCAACATCTTACGTCACGTGTGCCTTGGCCCAACTCTCGATCCCTTTTTGGTTGGACGAAGTTGTGCCGCCGTGTTGTTATTGTTGTTGTTGTTGTTGCTGTTGTTGCAGTCGCCGTTGGCTCGGGGCGATGAGGCAGAGGGTCAATTTCTTCCGACCCTAGGAGATACTTTGGATCATGCACCGCTGCTCAAGAGGGGGCTCGGATTATACACCGATGCTCACCCTCCTCCCTCGGCTCAGTGCGTTACACCCCTTTTGGATTCCTGGGGGGTATGGCGATAGTCTATGCTGGTTGTTGCCTCCCGAGCAAAGGCAACATCTCAAGAAGTGGCTTCAAAATAGTAGTACTGGCGGAGTTCGTACTAGCCAAATTTTTCACCCAACCACTTCTTGTCTTCTTCCAGCCTCTCCCTCGTCATTTTGCTCTTCTCCCCCGCCTTTCTCTTCTATATCCTTCCTTTTGAAGATGTCTTTCCAGGAGGATTAGGATGGGGTCCCCGAGGGGATTGGACTTGGAAGATATTGTCTTTAAGGTCATACGCATGAGGGGATAATCACAGAGATGCCGCATTTAGGGAATATGCTAGATTCTTAGGATCTTGTTATATGCATATCCTTTGAACTTCTCTATTATTACGTAAGGACCCCCTGCGGGCTTTTGTAATAATATATAAGGACCCCTCGAGGGTCATTCTAAGAGAACATTTTTATAAATACAAAGATATTTCCTCGATTCCTTCCTTCGATACTTGCTGTATTTCTTTATGTTTTTGGTAGCTCTGAATGCACGGTCTTGTTTTGTCGTCTGTGATACTAACCTCGGATGCGAGTATTCTTCCTAGCCTTCAGCTGATAAAATGGCTTTGCACGGTGTCCTTCGTGATTTCTCGAACCGAACCCAAATATGGCCAATAACCTCAGGCTGCCGAGACCCCATCCTTGCATGAAGGCATGGATAACGTTTTCGGGCCTCATAATAACCCTCTAAAAGAAACTTGCTCGAGGAACCGCAGACTAGGGATGCTGGTGACTTCTTGAAGGCGATCTTTAAACGGAGGCTTGCCCGTGCTCAGACCATCCTGGACAGCACCTGGAGCCCGTTTTGTACGGGTGTTTGTTAAAAATGCCTATTTCTTCACAAGCTGGTTTCCCTTGGCGGAGGCCTTTGAAGCTATGTGCCAATCTTCTGTTGGTGAAGGCGTTGTTGGCCCTCTAGAGCGCGGTCTTACTATGATGGAGGTCTTTGGTTTAAGTATTACCTCGAGACTGGAGGTAGTGCTGATGGCTGGTGTCTTTGGTCGACTTTGAATTGTTTCCGCTCTTCCCATACGTAACGTGAGGCTGCTTCTGCCTCCTCGGGGGTCATCGGAGTCTGTTGGCTCCACGATGCTGGTGGATCATTCCCTTAATGGCTATTATTTGGGGGACGACAGATACTGGGCACGGACAAGTCGCTCCGCTCGGGTGTTAACCGCTGATACAATACTTTTGGAACCTGCATTATTTGTTTGAAAAATGGAACGATACTATTTAGGTGGTGCGCCCAGTTCTTTTCCAGCTCTACTTACGGTGATAGAGAATTTAGTAGTTGTGCGCGTTTGTACGGGCGTTGTTTGTATCAACCGTCCCTCAAGGGCGAGGATGTGCCCCCTCCGGAGAGGGGGAGGAGTTGTAGGCTTCCGAGCTAGGGGACGACGGCTATAAATGAGATATGCGCTCATAATGTAATGGAGCTTTTAACGGGGCAATAAGAGCCTGTGCTTCTGAGGAGAGCGCATCATTCGAGCCTGTTGTTCCGGGAGTCCTTGGTTCCAAAACGGTGGTTCTTTCGAGTGATTACGCCCCAGCCGGGGTTGGTTCTTCCGGGCCAAAAAAAGTTGGGCCAATAGGAGTGTGCTCGGCCTTCTTGGAGGTTCGTCGGCTTCATTTCATGGTGAGTTTCAGCATGATTCTTCCGCAACTCGGATCTTCCCTTTCTTATCAGGTTTTCCCTCCGTAAGACTTCGATAGGCTCAGACTTAAGTTGCTCCACCAAGGGGCTATACTTCTGGGGGCCCTGGATAAGGGTAAGTCCCATAGGCTTCTTGGCAAGGAGAATGAGGGGCTGAGTCGGTGCACTAGCAGTTTGGAGCATATTAGAGCTCGCGTTACAGAAGCCTTTTGATGAGGCAGGAGCCTTCTTGTGGTAAGCGCTTCGCCTTTTCAACCTTTTAGGCTTTTGCTTATTTATTAGTTGCAGAAAAAAGGTGAAGGCTCAGGTGTACCTTAGGGGTGAAGCCGATCTAGCCAGGAATGCTTGTGGTGAACTGAAGGTTCAAATGTAGGCGCGAGCTTTGATTTGAGTGGACATGATCGCGAAGCTGTAGTCTGATTCCTTAAAGGACCTGGTTGAAAATAACCGGTGCCCGGACTGATGTAGTACTGAGTCGGACCAATGACGATGAGGGAGTGGTGACCTATTTAAAGGATGTCACTGATGTCTGAGCAGAGTTGGAGCGGGCCCTCGATCGTGAGAAAAGGAACGAGGGATACGTTCATCGTAGATCTCGGGAGAGGCGCTTGAAGAGATCCGCACCAGGGGTTTCATCCTCCTAGAAGGGATTGCTTGAGCGAAGGCGGTCGAGCGTGATGTTTTGTTGCTTCTTGCCGATGCCACGGAGAGCGAGGCTGGGGCCGGTATGCCGTAACCTTTTGGGGTGGAGAGTAAATTTTTCCACCTTGTATTTGCTATTTGCAGAGCATGTTTGTAGATGGAGAGCGCGCCTTTCGCACATATATAAAACAAGAGAAAACTTGAAACTTTATCTCCTTTGTATCTCTTCCCGCATTTCCTTTGACCAGGCGGGCTGGTTTCGGTGTTTGGCAGAAATCTCGTGGGTCCGGAGCTAATTAGGCAGGCCCGGAGGATTTTAAGTGCGACTTTTTATCGTAACTAGGCATTGGGGCCTCTATGCTTTGCCCAGCTGTTTAGGCTCAATCTTTGAGCCCGGCCTTGACTCGAGCTTACTAGACCTCCAATCTCCTATGCCTTCATGAGCGGATGATAATCGTTTTTATTTCTTATCCTCGAGCGTTTGTTGTTTCCACTATTTTGGGTTCAGTCTCCGAGTCGCTTTGCGACTCGAGCTTCAATTTACCCTCAAGTTTTTTCGTGCCTGCATGGGCGGATGACAATGGTTTTTATTTCTCGCCCTTGGTCGTTTGTTGTTTCAACTATTTTGGGTCCAGTCTCCAAGTCGCGTTGAGACTCGAACTTCAATTGACCCTCAAGTTTTTTCAATTTTCAAGCTGGCGACAGTGGCTCTTACACTGTTTGGTCATTGAGACCTTTTAATATGCCGCCCAGAGGCTTGTATAGTTAACTATTTTGGATCCGGTCTACGAATCGGGTTACGACTCGAGCTCATTTTAATCCTCAAATTGTCAATTTTCAAGTCGGCGACAATAGCTCTTACGCTGTTTGGTCGTTGAGACCTTTTAGTGTGCGGCCCAGAGGCTTATTTGGCTGGCAACAATGGCTCTTACGTTTTTGCCCGTAGGCATTTTGTAGGCTTTGTATTCCTCTCATTAAGGTCTTTTTTGAAATAATTTTCCCTGACCCGTCCTAGGTTCAAGAAGAACCTCGATTTCAAGTCGTTAGCGGCGATGTTCGAGAACCTCAGAAGGTTTTTAGCTCATAGGCTGAGTAGGTCAAAGCCTTGTGATTTGGAGCTGACATGGTTGAAGCTTGTTTGCCTGTTGAGGGAAGCCTGTTTTAACTGGTTCTTTCCGAAGTATATTCGAAGTAATGGCCTGCGATTTTGTTTAGCAACGGTCGGGCGTCCCCGAGTCGTGTTAATTTGGCTGGATCAGTCGTTTTGACCGTATTCATATGTGTTTGGCCAGAGCCATTTTTATCCTAAGTGATAGTTCAGGCGTCTACACCGAGGGTATGCCCTTTCGGGATTCTTACAAATGTGATGTATAGCCTAAACTTCGGGATTTTGAGTTTTATGCCTGTAGTAAGGTCTTACAAATTTTTTCACGTCTGTTGAGGTCTTACTGTTTGTCATGCCTATTGAGGTCTTATAGTTTTATCATGCCTGTTGAGGTCTTACAGTTTGTGCTGCTTTGTAGAATAGATCTGGTTATACCAAGTCTGCCCGCTCGGGGTCTTACGGCCTCGGGTTTCCCAGTGTAAGGCGTTTGGCGACAGTCTCCGAGTCATCGAGTTTGCTTAGGATTGAAGGCCGTCATTCGTGAGCTCGGAGTTACCTTGTTGGGGTTATATGAGCCCGGAGTTCCGACCTGGGTCGTGCGGGTGCCAAATTGTTGACGCTAAGTCTCCGAGTACTTTGGGGCGCATTCGGTGGATGGATCCCCGCTGCGACTATGCTGAACTTTCTTTTGTTGGAGTACGAGGTGATTTTAGTGGCAGATAACCTTCGATTCATTTACATAAATATATATTGTTGTGTTGAATCAATCTATATTAGATTGAATTTGATTGCTCGACGATTTTCATGTTGCCTCACCTGAAGTTTTTGTGCCTTCAGAGCTTCGACCCGGAGGCTGTCTGAGCGTTTGAACTGTTGGCGTCCGTTCTCGAGTTTTCAGGAAGTTTCTGGTGAAAGAATTTGTTACCTTACTCTGAGGAGGAGTCTTCTTTTTTCTTTTGACAAATGGCATTCTTTGATTTCTCGATACAATAGTACATGTATTTGCCAACGAGGGCCTGACTATATGGTCATGGCTCGTTCGACCGTTCGGTCAGATACATTGTTTTCCCATAGGAACCTTATTTGCCATTTCCAAAACTCCTTTAAGCGGGTAGCTTTCCGAGGGAATGCCCCTTGCTATTCAAAAGTCGGCCGCAAGGGAAGTCTTAAGCATTTTGCAGAGTTCCCCCTAAGGAAGCTTTCAGACGTTGCCTCGTTAAAAACCTTGCCGGTAAAAACCCTTCTTTTGAGACAAAAACTCGGTCGAAGGAAAAGAGTGCAACAAGTGCATTTTTAGAGCCTTGAGGTCTTCTGATAGCTCTAGCATTCCGGCATCTCTGGTCGGGTGCCTGCATAGGGGTTAGTTCCAAATTTGAAAATAAAAAGGGAGATAGTCGTACCTTGAAGTGAGATATGCTGGCGATGCCTCAGAATTGGTTCGTTATAATTGCCTGGGGTGGAGATGCGGCGTGGATTTCTACTTCGTTTTGTTAAGCTCGACCGAGGGTGAGGCCCGATTCACTTTTGGGTTTATTTGGGGGCGGAGGTATGAGCGTTGGTACCACTTTGTGTATTGCGAACATTTCCTTTACCGTGTATTATTCCCCGTAGACGGTTTTGATCCCGTACTTTGTTGGGAATTCTATCATCTAGTGGAGGGTGGATGGTACTGCTCTCATGCAGTGTATCCACGGCCGCCCAAATAAGGCGTTGTACCTCATATCTCCCTCGATGACATGGAGTTTGGTGTCTTAGGTCGTGCTGGCCACGGTAACCGGAAGGACAATTTCTTCTTTCGCTCGCCATGTTGAATCCTTTAGGAACCGAGTGGCGGGCACGATCTGGTCGAGCATTCCAAGCTGTTCTATCACCCTTGACCTGACAATATTGGCCGAGCTACTGAGATCCACAAGTACATCTTTTATCTGAAAAGAATTTACAAGGAAGTAAATTACCAGGGCATCGTTGTGGGGTTGAGACAGGACCTCGGTGTCCTCTTCGCTGAAAGTGAGGGTGTCTTTGGGGATATATCCCCGAGTCCGTTTTTCTCTAGTGATGGATATTTTTGTTCTTCTTATCATGGGTTCCTGCGGGGCATCCACGCCCCCTATGATCATGTGGATGACATGTTGCAGCTCGTTTGCCTCGTTTTTCTTGGTTGCCTCCCTTTCTCGGAACTGGTTTTTGGCCCGATCTAAGGAATTCCCGGAGGTATCCTTTGTTGAGCAGTCAAGCCACCTCCTCTCGTAGTTGATGGCAATCCTCGGTCCTGCGGTCGTGTGTGTTGTGGAACTCGCATACTAAGTTGTAATTCCTCTGCGAAGGATTTGACTGTATAGATTTGGGCCACTTGGCGTCTCTGATCTTACTAATAGCGAACTCGATGTCCGACACATCGACGCTGAAGTTGTATTGTGATAGGTGGGGTGCATTTATTGGCACTATGTTTCGATCGAACCTGGTTCTATTGATGAGCCCTCGAGGGTCCTATCCTCGGTTCACCCTCCGATCGTTGCGAGGTAGGTTGCGCTTTGGGGCGTTCCTCCTATCTTCGAGGTACGACTGGTACCTTTCTTTGTTTGGTTTTGATTCCTTTGCCAGGAGTCTGTTTGGGTATACTGAGCCCGAAAGGGCTCCCAACTGGTCATCCTCAGCTCTGATCTTTGATTGATACCGGTTGTGGACGTTCGACCAGGTCACGACCGGATACTCGATTAGGTTCTGCTTCAGCTATTTTGAAGCCACTAAACTTTGTTCGTTCAGGCCTTGGGTGAAGGCATACACTACCCAGTTTTCGGAGACTGGCGGTAGCTCCATTCGTTCCATCTGAAAGCAGGACATGAATTCCCACAGCATCTCGTTCTCTCTCTGCTTGATTTTGAAAATGACAGACTTCCTTGTTGCTACCTTGATGGCTCTGGCATGTTCCTTTACGAAGGAGTCTGCTAGCGTGGCGAATGAATCTATGGAGTTGGGAGCCAAGTTGTGGTACCACATCATGGCCCCCTTCGAAAGTGTTTCATCAAATTTTTTTAGCAATACATACTCGATCTCGTCATTCCTTATATTGTTGCCTTTCACTGCGCAGATGTAGGCAGTAACATGTTCATTAGGGTCGGTGGTATTATTGTACTTAGGGAGTTCCGACATTCTGAACTTCTTTGGAATGGGCTTCGGGGCCGCTTCCTCGGGGAACGACCTCTGTATGAACTTCTTCGAATCCAAGCCCTTGAGGATTGGGGCGCACCCAGGATCTGATCGGCCCTAGAGTTGTAGGTTTTGACCTTTTTATCGTTGGCTGCAATCATTTTCTCACCCGATTCAATCCTTTTATTGAGGTCCTCGAGCATCTTTACTATGGCAGGGTCAGCTATGGACCCGTTATTTCTTGATCTTTCGAGCACTTGCTCGGCAGGGGGAGCTGTTTCCAGTGCTGCTGTGACGGGAGTCTTTAGATGGCTTTGCAACTGAGCAATGGCCAACTGTTGTGTCTGCAACATTTCAAAAATAACATGAAGACTAGCTTCATGTTCTTCCCGGGCTGGGGTTTTTTAGGATTCTTGTCAGTCGTTGTGCCTTATGCTTCTGTGGGTGTGGGAAGTTTCGTCGACTTGTTGTGCGTCCTGTGAATCCGTGTCCGCTAGAATCGGTCCAGGCGCATTATCAGGGTTCTGCGGCGTCGCTCCAATGACTGGAGCAGCCACACCGCTTTCGCCATGATTTTCGAGGTAGTTGTTCTCAACCCTGTTTGCCGAGCCAGACATTTTGACCTGAAATCAAGAGATCTTGGGCAAGAAAAAATGTGAAAGATAACTTGCGTTTGAGCAATAAAACCAACAAGAAAATAATCACTATTATTTTTATCCCCACGGTGGGCGCTAAACTGTTTACCGTGAAAATGGTAACAACAATTAAATTTGTAAATGGGATTCTAAAAATACGTGATCTATTTTTATGCAAGTTGTTAGAGCAGATGATGCTGGGAATATGAAGTTTAATGCTGAAATGCAAGCTAAAACGAGGCAGTAATCAAACCGAGAGGCCTGCTTCCCGTGTATAGGACTGGTCGATGTGGGACCTCGGGGTCGATATCCGTGTCGAGCTCGAGCTATCGGGGATAGTCGGAAATGGGATAACAGTTAGGTTATAATCAAACAAATCTCTATATGGCCAAGGCCAATCGATAAATAAAGAACAAGTAAGAAAGCGATAAATGCTAAAGTGGCCTTGAGCAAGTTAGAAAGAAGAGAGAGAGAGAGAGATTATTGCACTTGATTAGAATAGTTGGAGCTCTGCTTTATAGGGTGTTAGCAACTCCCCTTTTATAGGAGGGGGGGAGCCCAAACTTAGTACAAGATACGTTGTGTGATAAATTAAATAGGATGGGACAACATGCTAGCTTTATGACGTATACGTGGGCAGATGTCGAGCTGCTCAAATAGACCTGATCAACCCCAGATGCATTCTTCGGGAGATTCCCGCATTCGTCGGGACTTCAGTCGGCATTATCCTTGGCTGGGCATTGACAGATCTTGAAGGAAGTGACCGGCTCTAGATCCTGGGCCTCTGGGATCACCCTTCGAAGCATTTTGTCAAGGAGAAACTGACCTCTTTGATTTCACCGCACACACGCGTCTTGAGGTAAGTAACTCATCCAAACTTGGATTTGAGGGCATTTAACCTTGAAACTACAGTATATGAAACATATTGGGTGACGTACGCGCTAGGTGACAGGCGTGTGTATGTGCACTAGTGTTCATGGTTTGGGGAAGGCCATTAGGCTATTCTCGGGCTTGTTTTGCTATCATTCCCTGTTATACCCGTGTTTTTTCTTCTTGTCTGATTATTTGAACTATGATTCATGTTAGACATCATGTCTTGGCTAAGTGCTATTTGAAGTCGTGTGCAAACCTAGGTACATCCGGTCGAGGTGATTTCCAGAGTTGAGTTGCTATTAGCTGTTGGGAGACTGTGAGGTAGCTGTTATTTCGTCCGCAGTCCTTGAAGCTCTCTTTTTGTTGTTTCTATTTTTATTGTTCTATTGTTTAGACTATTGTATTAGAGGATTTTGCTTGTATCTTGTTATTCAGTAGTGCTTGTGTACTCGTTGACACCAGATTTTGGGGATGCTTGTAGCAGTTTTATGGTTATATTCTCAGATATTTCAGGATATTTTCCGCTATTGAGTTATTGAACCTTGTTTATTCAATATCATTGTTACTATGTGAGTGTTGGCTTATCTAATGGGCTGGGTTAGATGACGTCCCGACTAGTGGATTTTGGATTGTGGCACCCTGCTAAACCAAGAAATCATTTGACTCTAGATATTATGAAAATTAAAATAATAATAAAATTCAGATGTAATAATATTAATATGAGAATTAATGCACTAAAACTAAAAATAAGAGTTGAAATTAACAAATATACCAAAATACTGGAGTAAAATCAGGATTTAGTAATATAACCGTAAATTGATGAATTGAAGTTGAAATTTGAAATTTGCTCTTGCTTTGCAAAGTTAAACAAATAATGGATAAGGAACTTTAGTAACAAATTAGTGGGAGAGAGAGGGAGAGAGAATTAGACAAGTAGTGTATAAAAATGAGAAATGATGAAGGTATTTATAGTTCAGAATTAAGGTCAAAGAATAAATTTATAAAACTTGAGGTTAAAATTATAATTTGAGAGAGAAGGAGAGGGAGGAGATAAAGGGTGTTTTAAGGGGTTGTGGGGGAGGGACGAAAATAATTGTTGGTTAATGAACATACCGTCTTTAATGGGCCTTAAACCAGTCCCTTAATGGGCATGTACTATGGACTAAACCCTCCAACCCCACTCCTAACCAAGCCTCCTTCCCCGAAACCTAGCCCCTAACCCCTTAGTGGTCCCGGGTCAGTCTGGTCTCGAGTCAGTTAAGGCCCTAACCGACTCACTTAACTACCTTACTATGAGGCTCTGCTACTTTATGCCTCTTTATGTGTACCCTCTTTTCTTAACTGGACTTTAAAAAATATATACTAAAATAAATTTATATTTACCATAACTAGTAATATTATTTCATTTTTAAAATATAAAAATAATTTTTTATAAAACATATGCAACCTCCCATAAATCCCACAAAAATAGAAATTTTAGAGATTTTTTTATTATTATCTTCTCTTACAAATCTTAGTTGTTGTTGTCCCCATCCCACTCGAGACATGTTCTAGACCATTCGCATGGGTGCTTGGACTTGCAACAAAAATATCTCACTTCTCACACAACTGGATTGTTAAAGAGAGTAGAGTCGAGAGCCCACAACGACCATATTCAAGATTGAAAATCACTTTGGTTCGACTAAACCACTTAATGATTGCTTAAGTCAACATAAGAGTCAAAAGATCACTAACTAGAGCTATTTCTTTCCAAAAGCTTATTTTTAATCATAAGCACGTAGTTAAGTGTGTTGGTACCAAGTGAAGCATGTTTGATTCTTCGAGTCTAACTCAATTAGGTCTTTTTATTCATTATTACTACTATTTTACCTAAACACCAAAAACAGACTCAATCCCTTAAGAAGGTTGTCATCCATCGTTCGGAAGAGTCATCCGGTTCACACAAAAATTACCTTTGGAAAGAACCATAGCATTAAGAAAACCAAAGGCTTATTGTCCACTAAAACATAAAAAGAAGCTACTAAATTAAAAAGAAGCTATTAGATTAAACAAGAAGCTACTAAATTAAATATTGATGTTTAAGAAAACAGAATAAAGAAGCTACAAACTAAACTACTGAAAGCATAATGAATATACATAATGAGAGAGGAAAAGAGAAAATATATACATCAAGAGAGAAAGGAGCGAATTTATATAGAATCAAGAGAAAGAAAAAAATATTGACAGTTATTACAAACCAAATGTCTAAAAATAATCCAAATAGCAAATAAACCACCCTCAGTCTCCTCTAATTGGATCTCATCATCCTCGGCTCTGGGAGTAACTGGGTTGGTGAACATCTGGTACACCGCCTCAGCAGTGTCGCTAGCCAGGTCTGGCTCCTCAGACTGGCCAGCTGGTGCCACTGGAGCTGATGGTGCTGCTGGTTCTGACTCTATTAGCATATCAAATGGAAGATCACTAGTTGCTGCTATCCTGGTCACCTCTCTCCTCAGCCTGTCAACTCATTTCTTGGACGCCTGTGATATCTTCTTTTTCTTTACTTGCTTCCCCAGCTCCTTAATCATTGCTTCATGTGCTACCAAGGTGTTCATGATGGTGGTCTGGTTTTGCAAGATCTTCTTCCATGTATCCTCCATTGTCAGAGGAATATGGGTTGCCGGAGTGGATGACTGTGATGCAACAGTACTGGATATGTCAGATAGCTTTGCAGTGGTTGCCTGCACCCAGTTGCTGAGGCTCGCTAGTGTCTGGAAGATTCACAGCGCAAATAGTGGATGAGTAGGCATGGGCACCGGTTTCATAGTCGAGGTGGAAGGCACTAATGCTAAAGGAGCTGAAGAAGGAGGTGGAGGCATAGCTGCTGCACTATTGGAAGGTTATACTGAAGTAGATGACACGTCAAGGGTCTCAACAGCTACCACAACGGGCTTGTTAGACTGGCCTGCAGTAGTAGAGGGTTGACCCTTTTTCTTTGGGTTCCACCACCCATCAAAGAATACCATGAGAAGGGCTTCTTTGCCTGCACCTTGGTATCAAATCCCTTGGCTCCACCCCCGCATCCGTAAGGTAATCAGTGTTAGTGTTGGGATATAGGTAGGAGGTGTCACTTTGCCTGGCAACCACAGACATGTTGCCCAACATTACGGCACCCACATTGATTGGGTACCTAGCCATGATAGAGGCGACTAGCACTGCCCGCGAAATTGGAAGATTTGTTTCATTTTGGCACGGGTCTAGTCTACTACACATGAATGTTTTCCATCCCTTTGCCTCCAAATTTAGGGTGTTTCGCAGATAGGAACCCCTTCTATGATCCATGCTGGAGGTGGCCTCGTAGCTGCAAGAATCTCAGCTAGCCACGGTCGAGCTGCATCTCCCAGTGCTAATTTTGCAGGTATTACACATGCTCCAAATCCTCAAACCCTAAATACGTGTTTAGGGTGTTCTGATCGAAACTCACCTCTAGATTTCTCACTTTTGTTACCTTGGTCCCTTTTTTAATATGAGCCACATTGGCATAAATTTCTCGGACTAGGTATTCCTTGGCATCTACTATATTCTGGGTGAACCACATCCACCCTTTCCGCTCCCGGAACTGTCTCAACACTACTGGGTTGTATTTATCAAGGTCTTTCAGCATGAACTGGCGCTCAAGAGTGAGCGATCTCACCGGCCACCAATCTCAAAAACTTGTGAAAGTATCCAGACTAACAAACCTATCTTCCCACATCTCTTTCTTTTTCGACCTCTCATGGTCGGCAACTCTGGTATCACCCCCTTGGACATTATCCGGAATATCATCAACATCCACTGTAGTAGCAGGTGTGTTAGGGGCATGGGTAAATAAGGGCTCCAAAGTCGGACTATCACCTTCCGAACCCTCAAAAGTGATCGCATAGGTGGAAGGCTCATCTCGGAGTTGATATCTTCCCTGAAGCTGTTGTAGCTATGATTGAATAGTAGGCCGCTCTTGCACTAAGTCACCCTCCAATGCTTCCCTAGACGGGACATAAGAGCTTGATTCAGCGGGCTCTATAGCTCTACCTTAGCCGATTGTCGCCTTTTTGGATATAGCTCTTTGAAGGGAGAGGGGTAAGTCACTCTTGCCTCGGCCTCTAGAAGGTTCACCTATCCCCTCTGATGTATCACCACGACCTCATGATCTAACCATTTTTTGTAACAAACAGCAGTAGGAGTCGGTTCTAGTTCAAGTGTATATAAACAGACATTCATAGAACAAAACATGTTTGCAGGGTGGGGAAGTGTGGTCACACAATTGCAAGTGCGTCCACAGCCTGGTTGTGCGAACCACACAATTTAAACTTGCGGCCGCAAGGATAAAACTGCGGGCCGCACAATTTTGAGTGCGACCACATATCTGAATACGGTCTGCACAATTGTCATTGCGGACGCACTATGGGTACCTCAAAATAGCAACTCTCTAAAGATAGAGATTGGCCTGATCTGCGGTCGCACTCACTTTTCTGTGGCTGCGATGGAATTTCTGCGGTCCGCACAATTTGGCCTTACCAACTGCCCTAATCTACACTTTCGCGGACCGCACAATTTCTTGTGCGGCTGCAAATTTCAAAATTAAATCTAGTAGATTCCTTAAGGGTTTTGATTTATGCATAAATTGGACATGGTAATAGAAATTAAACATGATAATCAAGATACCCATTCCCCAAATAGCAATTAGGAGTTGACCCAACACAATTTAAACCTCACATGGATATAAAATTGACTTCTAATGAAATGGTCTAAAATAACTAACAAATTATAAATTAAACTAAGAAAATTGAAGAATCCTAGAAATGATTTGAACATACCAGTGATGAAGCAGTGCTAAGGAATGATCACAGATGCGTATTTAGGTGGTAGATAATTGAACAGAGGCGTGCAAAGTTTTAGACTTTTTTGAGTGCTAAGAGAATGAAAAGTTTGTACAGTAGCCTTAGGGTTCCTATTTATACATCGCGGATCTGGCTAAGGAATCAAAGAGATGAGTGCGGCCGCAAAATTCCTTCTGCGATCCGTACTATGTTACCTGTAGGTTCAATTTCCTTTGATGATCTACGGTCCGCAGATTTAGCTGTGTGGCCGTAGATTTTGGTGCAGACCATGGATTTTCCTGTGCTGCCACACTTTGGCTATTTCTCTAATAATTAAAATTTAGAGAGCTTGTATTTTTTTCATCTCAATTTTCACGGTCCGCACAAGAATTGTGTAGCCGCGTTTGCCTTCTCCTGTAGCATTCAAAATTGTGCGGTCCGCACAATACATGTGCGGTTCGCACTTTTTCCATACTTAGCCAGTTTTCACAGTTCCTGTAAAGCACACTCTTTATTACAACACACTTCAAATCTAGTTAGCACAAAATAAGACCTATCTAAAGAAGAAGAAAAGAAACATGAGTTGCCTCCCAAGAAGAGCTTGATTTAACATCGCGACACGATGCAAATTACCATCACTTGAAATAAATTACCGCCACGACATGGCCATCACCAACTTTTCCCATATAATGCTTGATCCAGTGACCATTGACTCTAAACACCTCATCATTTTATTCTTCAAGTCCAATTCACCAAAGGGTGTCACACCTACAACCTCAAACGGGCTACTCCATTTATACTTTAACTTTCCGGGATACATCCGTGAATTGAATAACAACACAAGATCGCCCTCTTTAAACTCTTTGTTTTAAATGTACTTGTCATGAAGATATTGCATCTTCTCTTTGTATAAGGACAAACTTGTGTATGCATGGTACCAGAACTCATCCAACTCATTCAAATGTGCTACCCTTAAGTTGGTGGCGACATTCCACTCAAGATTCAACTTCTTTAAAGCACACATGGCTTTGTGCTCAAGTTCCACCGAAAGTTGACAAGCTTTTCCGAACAGCAATCAGTATGGAGACATTCTAATAGTTGTTTTGTAAGACATCCTATAAGCCTATAAAGCATCATCAAGTTTCTTTTGTTTTGCAAATATTTACTATTTTAGACAAATAACTCTTTATCTCCCGGTTGGTGACTTCCACTTGACCGCTTTCTTATGGATGACAGGGAGTCGTGACTTTATTAGTGACACCATACTTGGTGAGTAAGGTGAGGAAAGATTTGTTGCAAAAATGCGACCCCCATCACTTATGATATCCCACAGAGTACTAAACCTTGTGAAAATATTCTTCTTAAAAAACTCCACCACACTTCTCACTTCATTGTTGGGTAAAGCAACGGCCTCAACCCATTTGGACACATAATTAACTGTGATCAAGATGTAGGTGTTTCCACAAGAACTCACAAAAGGACCCATAAAGTCAATACCCCACACATCGAAAACATCAATCTCTAAAATGGCGGTGAAGGGAATTTTATTTTTCTTTGAGATTCAACCGGCTCTTTGACATTAATCTTGACGAGATCACTTGCATCCTTGTAAAGAGTAGGCTAATAGAAACCGCAACTTAGCACTTTGGCCGCCATTTTTGCTCCACCATGGTGGCCACCATACGGCGAAGAATGACAAGCTCCAAGGATTTCACATTGTTCCTTCTCCGGTATGCATCTTCTAATCACTCCATTCATACAAATCAAGAAAAGGTAAGGTTCATCCCAATAATAGTTTGGACAATCCCGTTTGAGATTCTTCCTTTGGTTTCAAGAGAACTTATCTAGGATGATATTACAAGAAAATTTGCTAGATCCGCGAACCATGGCACCTCTTTCATTGAAATAGCCAAGAGTTGCTAATTAGGGAAGGAGTCATTGATTGATTTCAAGGCCATCATGCGGCCTCCCCTCCTCTTCCAAACGAGTCAAGTGGTTCGCCACTTGGTTTTCACTTCCTTTTTGATCTTGGTTGTCTATATCAAGCTCTTGTAACAAAAGCACCCATCTCATCAACCGGCCTTTGGAATCTTTCATACTCATAAGATACCGAAGTGTTGCATGATATGTGTAGACAATGACTTTTGCACCCATCAAGTTCGACGGAACTTCTAAATAGCAAACACAATGGCAAGGAGCTCTTTCTCCATAAAGGTGTAGTTGACTTGGGCACTATTAATATCCTTACTAGCATAGTAGACCAAATAAAAATCTTGTTGATTTGTTGCCCCAAAACAGCCTCTACTGCTACATCGCTTGCATCACACATGAGCTCAAAGAAACACTCCAATTTGGAGCGGTGATAATGGGAGTAGTAGTCAACTTAAACTTTAGCAATTCAAAATCTATCATGCAATCATCATTTAAGTGAAACATAGCATCTTTCACCAAAAGCTTGCACAACGGGTCCACCACTTAAGAGAAATCCTTGATGAAATGTCGGTAAACTCTCGCGTGGCTTAAGAAACTCTGCACGCCTTTCACCAAAGTTGGAGGTGGAAGTTTAGAAATCACCTCAATCTTTGCATTGTCTACTTCAATGCCATTCTTTGAGATCTTGTCAAGGATAATTCCTTCCTCGACCATGAAATGACATTTCTCCCAATTGAGCACCAAGTTTGTTACTTCAAATCTTGCCAACACTTTATCCAAGTTTGCGAGAGAATCATCAAAAGAATTCCTAACTGCCGAGAAGTCATCCATGAAGACTTCAAGGTAATCCTCCACCATGTCCATGAATATCTCCATCATACACCTTTGAAAAGCCGTTGGTGCATTGCAAAACCTTAATGGCATCTGCTAGGCGAAAGTACCATAAAGACATGTAAATGTAGTTTTATCTTGATCCTCCGGAGCTATAAGAATTTGGTTGTAGCCAGAATAACCATCAAGGAAACAATAGAAAGAACTCAAGCATTTGATCTAGGAAGGGAACTGGAAAATGGTCTGTCCTTGTGACTTTGTTGAGCTTACGATAGTCCATACACACTCTTCACCTAGTCACCATTCTTGAAGGAATCAAATCATTCTTATCATTGGTGACAACCGTCATGCCATGTTTCTTTGGGACACATTGAATTGGATAAGTCCACGATCTATCGAAAATGGGATAGAAAATGCTGGTATCCAACCACTTGATTATCTCCTTTTTGATAACCTCTTGCATGGCTTCATTGAGTCTCCTTTGATGTTACATAGATGGTTTGGCACCTTCCTCCAAGTTAATCTTGTGCATGCAAAATGCGGTCCCTCGAATATCCGCCAATATCCATCTAATAGCCTTCTTCCTATTTTGTAGCATAGCCAATGTAGAGTCTACCTACACTTTAGTCAAACAAGAAGAAAGAATAACTGGTAAAGTAGAAGAAGGGCCAAGAAATTCATACCGAAGGTGTGGAGGCAATGGCTTCAACTCCAAGATGGGAGGCTCCTCAATTGAAGGCTTTGTTGGAGGAGCTGTCCTATTTTCAAGACCCAAGGACAATTTGTGGGGCTCAAAAGTGTATGACCCCATTGCTTGCAAAGAGATCACACATTCCACGAAGCCCTCCATCTCTTCATCATCAAAGTTGAACAAGAAGGCCTCCAATGTATCATCAACATTTATCATAGCACTTGTTTCATCCACAATCACATCGATCACCAAGTCCACGAAAGAGCACACCTCATTGCTATTGGGTTGCCTCATAGACTTACACACATGGAAAACCACTTTTTCATTACCAACCCGGAAGGTAATTCTCCAGCTTCAACATCAACTAGAGCCTTTCTCGTAGCAAGGAAAGGTCTCCCAAGAATAATCAGTACCTCATAGTCAACCTCACAATCAAGAATGATAAAATCCGTCGGAAGAATGACTTTTTAAACACGAACCAATACATCCTCAATCACTCCCAATGGTCTCTTCATAGTACGATCGACCATTTGTAATCTCATAGATGTGGGTCTTGGTTTCCCAGTTCCCAAAGTCTTGAAAATCGAATAGGGCATCAAATTGATACTTTCCCCAAGATCACAAAGAGCTTTAGCTAAATTGGCACTTCCAATAGTACAAGGGATTGTGAAAGCACCGAGATCTTCCAATTTGGGAGCCAATGAATGCATAATTGCACTCACTTGATGAGTCGTTTTTATAGTTTTACAATTCATCGACCGCTTCTTTCTCACCAAATCCTTCATAAACTTTGCATAATTGGGCATTTGCTCCAAAGCTTCAACCAATGGCACATTGATCGATAGACTCTTCATCGTGTCAATGAACCTTTTGAATTGGTTCTCGCCATTTTTCTTGGCAACTCTTTGAAGGTATGGAGGAGGAGGCTTAGGCAATGGTGCCTTATCCTTTCACACTACCGGTTCCGGCATGTCAACAATGTAATTCCTAGACGAGTTCACTTCCTCTTGAGTATCTTCCACATTGTCATCAATATCAATCCGCACTTCATCATTTGCTTGCACCACATTATTCAGGTTCTCATATTCTTGAACTACTTGCTCATCATCCACAAGTTTCCTTTGACTTGAGGTGGGTGCATTCCCACTTTTTCCACTCCTTGTAGTAATGGCCATGGCATGTCCCGTGTTATTCCCACCCTTCGGGTTTACGACCGTGTCACTTGGTAGTGTCCCCTTAGGACGAGTGTTTAGATCTTGAGAGATTTTCCCTATTTGAACTTTCAAGTTGAGAATTGATGTGTTGTGTGAGGCTAGTTGGGCATCAGAGTCGGCATTCTTCTCTATTATTTGTTTGAACATATTCTCAATTTGTCCCATCTCATTGTTGGAAGAACTTGGACCATGGGAAGGATAATGAGGCGGGTTGCTTGGTTGTTGATACATCGGGGGCCTTTGAAAACTCGACCCCCGATTGCCTTGATTATTGTTCAATCCCCCTTGATTCTTGCCTCCCCAATATCCTTGGGTGTTGCCACTCCAATTTCCTTGATTGTTGCCACCACTCCAATTACCTTGGTTGTTAGAATTCCAATTACCTTGATTACTTTAAGGTCACCATTGTTGTTGATTCAGGCCTTGAGAGTTGTTTCTTTGCCCTTGAAATTTGTTCACGTATTGCACGTCCTCCTCTTGTTCATTGTAAGATTTATCTTGATCAACCACACTATCTTCTTGCATATAATTATCCACACGGTTTTCCACTTATGGACCCTTGGGCCTTCTTTTGTACACAATCATACTAACTCCCTCCATGGCATTAACTTGCTTAGGACTTTGCACTTGTTGAAGTTGAGCCTTGGCTAATTGATTCATTGTGGTGGTCACTCGGCAATGGATTACCCATGATCATGCAACTCTTTATGTAGGTGAATTACGTTCGGATCACCTTGAGGAAAATTTGCCTACTTTGCCATGCCGATGAAGTATTCGTTATTTCATCTAAAATATCACAAGCTTCCATATAAGACGTTGTCATAAAATTTCAACTAGCAAGTTGATTGACCACACACTTATTGGTTGTATTGATCCCCCGATAGAAAGTTTGTTAAATCATAGCCTTCGTCATATCATTATTGGGACACTCTTTAACCATTGTTCGGTGCCTCTCCCATATCTCATGTAATGGCTCATTGGGCTCTTGTTTGAAAGCTAGAATCTCATCTTGTAAGGCCCCGTGAAAATTTTTGCTCAAAACCTGAGATCTCATAGTGCCAAGTTCGTACCCTTTGGATTGATCTATACATTAAAAAGTTAAGGAATAATATTTTTTAGAAGAGCGCGTTTTTGCTGTCCATTATGCGGTCGCACAATAGCTATGCAGACCGCATAGTCACCGTAGAGTGAGGCAGTTTGATGGTTAATTTTGAGGTCAATTATGCGGCCAATTATGCGGTCTGCATAGTCATCGCATATTCTCCTTGGAATTTTGTGAGTGGTAGTTCTGCGGTGCATTATGCGACCACATAACAGGTATGCGGACCGCATTCTTGTCGTTTACCCGAGCAGTTTTTTATGTTTTGGGAGTCATTTTGCGGTCCCTTTTGCGGGCCGCATGTCAATTATGCGATCGCAGATCTGTTCTGGGGCTCCAAATTTCTAATATTCTTACCCAACCCCATGTCTATATATTATACATTACCTTTCATTTTTACGCCTATTTTTTGATGCATTTAGAGAGAGAGAGAGAGAGAGAGAGAGAAAGAGAGAGAGAGAGAGAGAGAGAGAGAGAGAGAGAGAGGGGGTCCTAGAGGGAGAAGAGGTTCTTCATCAACATTTATCCTAAGATCTTGCTTAAATCTTGAAGATTTGTCAAGAAAGGCACCTAGATCTTCTTCCTAAAAGGTAAGGTTCTATAACCCAAGCTCTTAATTACTAGATATAACTAGGATAGACTATTAGAAGGGTAATCCATGAGGATGGGAGTGGGTATCTTGCATGCATGAGTTCTTAAAGTATTTGGTGAGGTTTTGAGCTAAGGATGGGATGAGGGATGGTAGGATCTTTCACAAATAGTTTTAAAAGCACAACGCCTACTTAATGTTTGAAAATATGCTCAAATGAGCTAGAACTATGATCACCTCTCTAATTTGTGGTTCGATTTTTCATGTTCCTAAGAGATTGACATTGCTAAGAGTCTCGAAGTATAGTAGGACTTAAGAAAAGCTCAATCGAGGTATGTAGGCTAAATCTTTTCTCTCAGAAGTGAATTCCATATTGTTTTGTAAGTTTAAGTGTGGTTTGTCTACCAAAATGGTATAGCCTTGAGTCACATTTTAAATGAAGGTTAGTATACTAATCGGGTGAGAAGAATTCGATCTGTTTAATGCTCCTAGTTGCTCTTATGTGTACTAAATGCCTTGATTGAAAGTTCCTATTTGTTGATAAACTGTAAAGATATTTGGAAATGAATCGAATGAGAAAATGTGAAACAAATTATGAAATAAGCCTTGATTCAACCATTAGGAAAAAAAATAGAACGGCCTAAAGGTCTTGTACCTGAACTATGCCCATAAGTGGCTGTTTTAGATAATGCTTTGCCTTATAAATATATTCCATGTAATGCTAGTCCTTACACATTCCGATGTTGAAATTGTGCATTTGTCATGATGGAAAAAGGGGTAATTCAAGGATAATCGAGGTGATTGCTTGCTTATAATTTCAATGTGTATTTCAATTAATTGGTTGGCATGTCCCTCTTTGGGAAGAATTCCTTGTGTTTGATGTTTCTATTACTACTGAACTCGAAAATATATGATTCCCAGAATATTCGGTACATTGATATTGGTTGGTGATCCTTAGAAATAAAGGAGATGTAAAATATGGAAAACCAAATGTGGCCTTCATGCCATGAAAAAGGTGAATCTTGTGAAAGGCCCAAAAGGCCAAAGAAATACTGTTAACGAGAGAGATTGAGGACATTAATAAAAACTGTAAAATGTGAAAGGTATTGAGGTAATCATGGTTGGGTTAATGATATATTTGTATACTTGTACTTATACCACAATTGTGTGCAATATCATATCAAATTAAAAATGTTTTGGGAGTATTATTAGCAAAATCGAGGAAGGGTGGGTCATAAGGCTCACACCTGAAACTACACGTGTCGGTGTAGGGATGGATCGTGGTTATTCCCCTTAATTGGGATGAACTTGGTAAAATTTGTAAATTGGTAAAGCCAACCCACACGGCATATGTGGGAAAGTAGCCTAGCTAATCGGGCCGTGATCAGATGCCATGCCGCACATATGGTGGTATTGTGTTGGGAATCAAAAACTGAAAATTGTGATTGTGGTACATGTCTCCAAAGGGACAACCTAGCCGATCGGGTCATGATCGGACTCCCTGCTAACAAAGACGGTGGTATAACTCATATCGGTGCTAATGATTTCCCAACCAAAAGTTATATATATTATTTTCGTAAACTAGAAGACTTACATGTTTCAAATTGGATGCTAGTATATTGTTGATTTTGACTTACTGTTTTGTGGTTTCTTTCCTTGTATGGTTATTCTATTCTGAAAGAGGACTTTTAGCCTTACATACTAGTGCTATTCGATGGCGCTAATATCCCTTTTGTCGGGGCCGTTGTATCGTTTAATGATACAGGTGGTTTCACAGCGGGCGACATCGGCCAGTGATAGCGGTACTCTCTTCCCAGCAGTCTTGGTGAGCCTCACTCCATACCGGGGTCATGTTATGTATCTTTTGTTTATTTTCTTATCATGTTTTGAGGTATAGTTGGAGCCTTGTTGCCGGCATTTCCCTATTACTCTTCTATTGTATTTAGAGGCTCTGTAGACTGTTTGTGGGTGGTGGTTGATGTTGGGAGTCCAGACTAGAAAAGTTGGTACTTGATAAGCATGTTTCTCATTAAACTTGTAATATTTTGTAAACTATGAATGAAGTCATTAACGGAAATGAAATGAAAGTTGCTAATGGAAGATTGCTTAGTGTTTTGATAAATGAGAAACATTCCCTCTTTATTCATGAACTAGCTTGGGTAGAATGAAATCTAACAGGCCTGCTCAGTTGGGTTTACTCGGTTGAGCGCCGGTTGCGTTCCACAATTTTTGGAGCATGACACGTCTCTAATAGTGGCCATATGCCCGGGAGAAAAGAACTTGGAAATATATTTCTCCGCCAACATCCCATGTGTATTTATTGAATGGTTTGGAAATCTCTCTAACTAATCCAAGGCTTTCCCCCATAGAGAGAAAGGAAATAACATTAACCTAAAAGCATCCTCGAAGACGTTTGTCTGTTTACTCCCCCAACAAGTGTTCACAAACCCCTCCAAGTATTTGTATGCATTTTGACTCGGAGCCCCGGTGAAGAATCCTCGTTGCTCTAGCAATGTAAGCATTACATTCGTGATTTGAAAGTTTCCCATCCTAATACGGTGTGGGACTATGACACTTGCATACCCTTCATTCAGCAACACCCGATGTGGAGTCGCTCTTGGTGGAGGTGGGGATAGAACTGGGACATTCTCTTGAGGCGGTCAACCTCGTCTATTTCATTGAGGTTCAAGAGGAACCTCTTCAACTTGGTCATCTTCAGCGTCCACATCCCCCAAAGTCATGTTTCCGAGTTGATCATTGTTGAGGGTCATTTTTGCACCTACAATTGATTCACAAAAATCAGTAACACGGAAGGAAAAAAAGATAATTTACACACAAAACTAAATATATAGCTAAATCTATTTTTAGCTCACCAGCAACTGCTCCAAAATTGATCTCGTCCAAGTCACACCTCTATTTAAGGTTATGAAATAGTTTATGCAAATAGGAATACCCAACAAGGAGTCGGGGTCAATTTTCCACAAAGAGCTATGAATGGGACTTAGGGTATATATTATATTGTATGAGCTTGAATTATCTCAAATTGCACTTCCACAAACTTGGGTTGTTTCTAGGTCTAATTTAAACTGAGATTACAAACTAAGAATTGAAACTAGGAAATTGTTTTTGTTGTTGTTTTTCAAATGATATAAAAGGCCTAGGGATATGACCTTCACTAGGTGTTTTCCTAACGGGTTGTAAACTTTAAAGCTTGTTTTATTAGCCGGGGTGTATTATAGTTATCAACATTCGAGTAACCACTCAATACCTCTCGGTCAGAGAGTGATTTTCCCCAATTTGGCTTTCTCAAGTCCAAATGGGTATTGAACAAAACGGTTGATGCAAAGCTCAAGTCGGGTTTTACTATCTCTAGGTTCAACCCTGTAATTAGGCTTATCGATCTCTCGATTGACCCAATGTCTTGTTAGCCAAGATTTCCTATACTAAGTTTCTCTTTTTCAAGTAGAGACTAAGTCAAATAGGCATGAACTAATATTTGCAACCATTAGTTTTACAATTAAAAGCACGAACAAAGCTAAATAATAAATACTCAACCATAAACAAGCAATAAATCAAACACCCATTGAGATTACACTCTACGGTTGGGTCACAACCCTAGTGAAAATCTTGCTACTCATGCTTAAGAGAAGAAAAAGAAGAAGAAATGATAATTAAACTCATATTGATAATTAAAATGATGAAATCTATATTCAAAAAGATCAAAATAGCAAAAGCTACTAAAGAGAGTAAAGAAAACCGTCTATTGTAGTAGCTTATGTCAAAGCTTGAACTAAAAAAGTGAAACTCTTCTATTTATACAGGGCTAAAATTTTCGGACAAAAATTCCCTTTCAAAGGTTCTGCGGCCGCACAATTCCATGTGCAGCCCGCACTTTGCTTCAGCCTGACATGATTGGAAACATGTTGCTGTATAATTCTGAACTGCAACCATATTTCTCTTTTTTTACGGTCCGCACAAATGTGTCTGTGGCCGCACCTTGCTCTTCTACGGTCCGTGTAAATGTGACTGCGACTGCATAGCTGTTTTTCTGCAGCCGCACAATAATTGTACGGTCCGCACTTTTGTTGAACTTGAGATGCAGGTTCTCTAAACTTTTGCTCTTACCTAGTTTTTGCGGACACACATATCATGTGCAGACCATACTTTTCACACTTCTCTAATGGGTGTTTCTTTACATCCTGCGGTCGCAGATAATCTGCGGTCTGCACTTCTGAGCCTTTGTGCCTGTTTTTGTCCTTGAGTTCAGATCACTCATTCTTATGTTGGATTTCATCTTAGGAGCTCATCTTCTAATATTCCTACAATTAATCACATTTCATCAGTTTACGGGAATACAATTAAGTGCTTTTGGACTAAAATAAGAGCTAAAAAGCGGTAATAAGTAGTCAAAATATCCACTTATCAATGTGTGGGTGATTGATTTTATGGGATCATTTGTCAGCTCGTATGGTAACAAGTACATATTGGTAGCAATTGACTATGTCTCCAAATGGGTTGAACTTATGGCTCTCTTAGCAAATTATACCAAAGGAGTAATAGGATTTCTAAGGAAAAATATATTCACACGGTTTGCCACTCCGAGAGCAATGATTAGTGATGGTGGAACTCATTTTTGCAATAAAGCATTCGCAAGATTGTTAGAAAAGTATGGAGTTCGCCATAAGGTTTCCACACCTTACCACCCGCAAACGAGTAGGAAAGTGGAAGTGTCTAACAGGGAAATAAAAAGTGTCCTAACCAAGACAGTGAATGTGACGCGGACTAATTAGGCAAGGAAGTTAAATGATGCATTATGGGCTTATCACACAGCATTTAAAACTCCAATCGGTATGTCTCCATACAAGTTGGTGTTTGGAAAAGAATGTCATCTTCCGGTGGAGCTCGATAATAAAGCCTTATGGGCACTGCGACAGTTGAATTTGGATATGAAAACCGCGGGCACAAGTATAGTTACAAGGTTAAATAAACTCGAGGAGTTTCGATTCCAGGAATTCGAGAGTACAAGATTGTACAAGGAAAGGATGAAGACGATACATGATAAGCATATTCTATATAGGAACTTCAAACCTTGAGATCTAGTATTGTTATACACTCGAGATTGAAATGATTTTCGGGTAAGCTGAAATCTAGATGGTCAGGACTATTTAGAGTTGTGCAAGTATTCCCAAGTAGAGCTGTAGAAATTGAGCCCAAAGATGGGATAAACAGGTTTAAAGTGAATGGGCAATGTTGAAACACTACCTTGGAATGATTGAAGAAAAATGGGAGAAAGATGTGATGTACTTGGAAGAGCCCCAATATGTGAGCGCAGTGTAATCCAGAAAGCCTATGTTGTAACGCGACATTAAATCAGGCTCTTCCTAGGAGGCAAACCTATGGTCGTGTTGCATTCGTCATGCCATGACATTAACTAAGGCACTTATCGGGAGGCAACCCAATCCGTAGTGTAGATGTAGTTTAGTTTTAGTTTTTGCTTGAAATTGAGGCAGACTAACAAGTGAGTTTTGTGTGAATTTGAAGGGTTTTGACAAGTTGTGGAGCTACTTGGAAGATAGACGTGCTGGGTACTAAACAAGCTGTTACAAAAACAAAAACGAAAATAGCGGGCCACTATGGGGTGAAGATCAAATGATAAGCTTTGCATGCCTCATGTTGCCTAACATCAAGGAAACAATACACCAGACCCCACCCTGCGCTAACATTCTACCACCCTACACAAAGCCTAGCAGTGTCTAGCGCATGAATATCAATGCACCTAATGGTGCGTTGCATCGAGCTTGTATCGCCCCTCACACAACGGGGTTGTGTCCAATGCTCCAAGGATATAGCGCATGTTGGTGCCTTGCGTGGCCTCCCTGTCGTGTCTCACTGTGCCTCGCAGGGCATTGATACTACCTTTCACACGTCCTAGCTATGTCCAGTGCTGCAAAATTAGTTCCCTGAGGGCACCTCGCACAGCTTCAACGCTGCCTCTCATCCTGCCTCGCGCAGCCCAGCGCTAAGAGGCCCAGGTAAGTCCCTTTTTTTCTTTTTCTTATGTGTTTTTCCTTTCACCTAAAACCCTACACCCCTCTTAATTAATTACCAGCCCCCAAAATACCTCTTTATTGTAAAACTCACACGCCCCAGCAATTAAAACAAAAGAAACAAAACCTTCTGCCTAACTCCCAGCCTCATTGTCCTATGCCCAAGCAGAAACCAAAAATCCCAACTCCTCCAGCCACCAGGACCACCTCATCACCCCATTGCCATATTCTCTCTCTCAAGCAATAGATATGATTCTCTCTCTCTCTCTCTCTCTCCGATTCTATTTTTTTATGTAAATTTTAGTTGTTGGGTAATATGCTCTACAAAGTGCAACAATGGTGCAATTGCGGTAAACATTTCCCAAATCCAAATACCCCATAGGATATCATGTGATTATTGTAATGAATATTTCACACTCGATTCCCAAGTTGATTTGGGAGGGTGGAGCAATCCTTCACCCACATAGAAACTTACACACAAATAATGTATACAAGGTGTTTGGTATTGGTGTTTGTATTAGGTGAGCATAACAGATATGAAAACCTAGTGACTACGGTGTCGAGGTGGACTAATAAAGTGTGTTTGCAATGACATACGGACTGTGTAGTTCTGCAATTTAGATTCTAATGCACTTACTTAATGAAGGCGAAGTCTGAGTAGCCTATGGTTTAAAGTAATTGGCATATCTTAGAGCTTTAAGTGTGAGGTCACTCCGACTTTATTTTTGTGATAGTTGTAGTTTTATTGAATTGACAATTGGTATGGTTGATAGGCACGTGCAATATGGTTCATCCAATGGCTAGTTCTAAGGCACCAACTAAGGCTAAGGCACCACCAAAGGCAAAGGCTACCCCGTCAAGCCCACCGCTAAGAAAATGAACAGAGTTGAGGATACGTCTGGTAAAAGTGGTAAAAGAAAGCAAGTGGCTTCTGCTTCTACCGAGGCACAACCTCAAGAGAAGAAAACTCGTGAGTATGGCATCAAAATGTGACCCCATCTGGAAGGGCATGGTACAAGAAGTGTCGTCCAAACTCATATCTCCCTAATTTTGCAGTTGATGAGCATAAATTGAAGTTCCGTAACCCTCAAATTTGGGAACGAATACATGAACTAGGACTGGGTTTTGAAAATTTGGGAGTGGAAAACTTTAGCTTAGTGCGCGAGTTCTACGCCGGGTGGAACCTTGAGGTTAAGGAGCAATTGGTGCCTATTAGTGGGAGGCTTATTGATATTTCAGCTGGCACATTATGTAGATTTTTGGATGCCCTGTTTTTCCATGTAGGACATTGTGTGACTTTATTGATCGGCCTGCTTACACAAATATTAAGCACATGCTATTTGGTGTTAATTCAAATTCTGTGTGGACACAAGATAATAGATACAACACCAATGCCTATTTTCCTAAAGTGAAGTTTATGAAAATTGCTAAAGTGTGGTTGCGCTTGGTGAACGCGAGACTACTTCTGTGTGATCAGAATTATGATGTTGTCGGAGAGAGAATATGTGTAGTGTATTTCTTGACGTAAGGGTGGCTAGTGAATGTGGGCCAATTGATACATAGTCAGATGGCACAGTCTAGAAAAGGCATGCTTACTAGGATATTCTTTGTGAAACTGCTTATGCAATATCTGCATAAGGAGCAAGTGGATGAGGAGCCCAGGTTTGACATGTTGATTCTAGACACACCTCGAGCTACTAACATTTTTGTTATCTGTGGGCCCAATGAGGAAGATGGTACAACATTGACTACAGCATAGTGTCAGGCTCGTGATGAGAGCGTCCTAGCTTATTTGTGTGGGATGATGAACTTGCAGTTACGGATTGGGGTAGGTCTGCTACTTCAAAGGAGAGGACTTAGTTGACTGAGTGGTTCTCGCTCACCATACCTGCACAATGATTGGTTGGTTTAATTGTGGGCCAGGTGGTGCCAACGGATGAAGATATCAACACTCCAGAGCATTCGATATAGGGTGACGAGGAGCAGGTTGCTCCAGCGGTTGATGTCACTGGTGAGGATCTGGTGATGACGTTGATGATTGGAATGAGGCTAACAGAGCCTTCTTCGATAAGGGCCATCATCTCGAAGATTGATCAGGGAGTTTCTTATTCACCATTACTACTTTAATTATGCATTAGAGACACTACAAGTTTTAAGTCTGGTGTAGGTAACTCTCATTGTGTATAGTAGTAATAGATTAGTAACCATATTAGCTTTTTATATTTTTAATTTCTAGCTTCTTATTTTCATTATTGTTAGCTTCATATATTTTTAATTTCTAACATCTTATTTTCTTTATTATTAGCTTCTTGTTTTGTTATTTTAGGATGCTTATATAGAGTAGTATAACCATTAGAATAGTATTGAGTAATGTAGTTTTTATTTTTATTTTTATGAAAAAAAATAAAAAAATAGAATAAAAAAATAGGTTTTTTCCCAACGACGGATCTCCTAGACAGTTTTTTTTGAGGGATTTAAGTCTAAACAAAAATACCAAAAAAATTAGAAAATAGAAAATACAAAAACATGTTTTTTATTTTCCTTAGGTAGTAATAATCCCCGTGGTTTTTCCTCGTGCATAGGTTCTTTTTCATAAGATGTAACTTGAACCGGGTAGTAGTTTTGATTTTTTTTATTTTTATTTTTAGAGGAGTATGTAGGAAATAAAGGAGAAAAACTGATGTGATTCACACATTTTGACTTGTTTGATGGTTGCATACTTAGGTTCTGGCATGTATTTCACCCTCCATTAACTTTAAATATATGATGATGACTTAGTAAAAATGAATAGCATGTTGTATAACTCCTATGCCTTAGTTGCTTTACTTGTGTTCACTTTGTATTTATGCTTAATGTATCTTTTGGTTTTGTGAATACTTATTTGAATGAGAGTCCAAATGAAACCATCCTTAGGGATGTTCCATGTGTGAAGTGAGTTATTTGCATAGTCCATGTTATTGCATTTGAATCTAGAACTTGCTCCGAATGTGAATTGAATCGAAATCCTAGGTGTTGCTCGGTTTGAAAAGTGATGTTAGGCTTCTTCTTTTTTTTAAAAAAAATCTTTTTGAGCTTTGTTGCCTATCACAAATAAAATCATCCCTAGCTGCCCTTTTGAGCCTATAAGCTTTTCTTTTGGCATCCGCATTAAAATTCTATCCCCTTTTGTTCTTAATTGAATTATTTTGATCCTTATATCTCTTAAAGCACTTGAATTGTAAAGTGAGTGCTAGAAAGATATAATGAGGAAACTTGGGGTAGCTTTTGAGTGAAATCAATAGAAGGAAGAAATGTGCACTTGTGCTTTAAATAAAAATCCACTAGTGGCAAAAAAATACAAAAGAAAAAAGAAGAAAAAATAAAAATAAATAAATAAATAAAGGTTTCTTATTTTTGCTAGTGGATGTGATCTGAAGCAATGTGTAAAGAAGAAGGAAAATATTCTGGGGTGAGCTATCTTGTGATGATTGAAGGAATTTTGCGTTTAAAGTGAATACGTGATGTATTAAAGTGCTTAGGAGGGTTAGCCACTATATCCTAAATATATCCTAGTCGTCCCTTAACCCACATTACAACCATAATAAAGTCCTGGTTGATTTCGGACCGAGCGAGCCTACATTAGTAGTGGTTTAAATAATAGGAAAGCATATGGTACATTTTGCGTGCATGTAATTTCTTTGAGAGAGTGAGTGATTTTTCTTCATATGTGTGTCCTTAAAATATATTCGATCATGTGAATTGGATGTGTGAGCTACTTACTCTTTGTTTTATTGTGAGAGCACATGGTTTCACAAAAGGCAGGTAACGTTATTAGACTTCTCTATTAGAGTAAGTATTCAAGCCCCGGGTGCATTGCGACATTGAGTTAGTTTTCAAGGCTCAGATCGTTATAATCATGTTGTTCCTATGTTTGATGTTTTTAAATTGGGCATAAGTATGGGAAGTATATTTTGACCGCATATGCTAGAGCTTAATTGTTGCTATCAACCATGGTCATAGATGTAGTGTGTTCTGAATGTGTGGCTTGTTGGGTCTTTGAAGAGGAAGTGTTTGGTTGGTTGATTCGAGGGCGAGCAACATTTAAGTGTGGAGTGTTGATGTCAAGCTATAATTTCATATATTTGACGTTATTTACCCTAGTTGCTTGTTGTTTGAATGCTAATTTGTGTGACAATTGGGCTTAATAGATTTTTTATGTGTAGGAATACTTGAACATGAACCACTACCTAATATATTATTTATATTTTGAAAAAATAGATATTATTAATTTTGAAAATACTTTACTACATTTATTACCGATCAATAAGAGTAAAAATTAAATTTTAAAAAGGGGAGGGTCAAACTTGATCCTCAACAGAACTATCTGGATCAATCAAAACCCTTCTTATATCAGTGTAAAAAAAATCATAAAGTGATTACCACTACGTGGTTATGAAGTATGCATTCCATCAACATCCTTATCGTCGAATATTATGCTTTCTCTAGGCAGTGTTTGACGCATCCGCTTCTCATCGAAAATCGACATCTTTGTGAATTTATTTATTGTGGTAAAAGTTACTTTGGTCACTTCTTCTCCTCCGAAGATAAAATTAACTATTCGTTTGGGGGTCAGGATCTTTGGTGGCTCCTCCTTGTTTCTATTCTTCATATAAGACAATTTTACCTTTCACTAAAAAGTTCGGTCATGTAACCTTGTCTGAGTAGACGGTCGACTTCTCCTTGAAGAAGCCTGCATTTGGAGGTCTTGCGTCCGTGGTCATTGTACAATTCACACCAGAATTTCTAGATCTGCTTGCTTAGATCCGTCCACATTTCCTTTGGCCACCTTACGTTGTCTCCCATGTTTTTAAGGGCTACTACTAACTCTATCATATTTATACCGAAGCCGTAATCAGCAAGCTTCGATCTAAGATGGTAGTCACTGATTTTGGATGTTTCAGGTTCCTTTCCAGCGCTGCATGTGGTCACTTCATCTTTTTCTACCATAAGTCCTCTCGTCTCAAAAGGGTATGGGCCACTAATCTATGTCTTGCCGCATGGTTCTGGGATATTTCTCATGTCGTGTTATAGGATCCTGACGTCTAGGTTTATCTCGTCTGCGACGTATGTCTAGTCGTCGGTCCTATTCGAAAGAGTCTCTTCCCGAGAATTCATGAAGCACCAAGATGTCTTCCTCTATTCCTAAGTTTCATGCTATACCGGTGGTACACGTCATTCTAAGTTTTTGCAGGAAAATCTCACAAGCTCTCTTTCAGCCTCCTCGAAGTTTTCGAACTCTCCGAGTTCAAGTTCCTGGTGAAATCCATGGCTGCCCAATTGTCTTCCACTTCTGATAGTAACATTCTTTCCCTATGGAATCAGTCGATGAAGTTTTGAAGCGATTTTGTCCTCTTCTGTATGATTTTGAAGATATCTTCCACCTAATTCTCCATTTTTTGTACCCCGGAGTAGGCTTTGATAAAAGCATTTGCAAGTTCAGTAAAAGAACTAATAGATTGTTTGGGTAAGTGAGAATACCAAGTTAGGGCTCCTTTCACTCTCTGAACTTTTTAACTAGCATCAAATCTATTTCTTCCTTAGAATACCAATTTATGGCTCCTTTCATTCTTTGAACTTTTTAACTAGCACCAAATCGATCTCTTCCTTCGTGAGGTCATTCCCTGTGATTCCAGTTATATATGCCATGATGTGGCCACAAGGATCCTAGATGTTGTCATACTTTAGAATATCGGATATCTTGAACTTCTTCGGGATTGACACCGGGCCGCGTTGGGCTTTCATGAGTGTTGTGAATACTTGTTCACATCGATCTCTTTCACGCTCGGTGGGAATATCGAAATTTGCTCAATTCTCTTATTCTGCTTCTTGAGTTGCCTCTATAGGGTTAGAATTGTATTTTGCCATTTAGCATTAAAGATCATACTTGAGCATCCAGCATTCAGCATCCCCAGGAAGTTCTCGAACTTCCACGTGTGCCATTTTGAGAGATAGGGGTCGCATAAGCGGCATTAGTTCCTGGAGGGGGAGGGGGGGTTGCATTAACACTATTTCACCACTATTTCCAGACTTTCAGGGCTTCTCCGATTCAGGTGTTCAACTTCTGCTACTCTAACATGAAAGTTCCACCTTTTTCTGCAGCCCGTGGAGGCTATTGCTGGATATGGTCAGAGATTCATTTTGACTTCAAGATGGGGTGGATCCAGTAGATCAGTTGTCGAGGATTCGAGCCAGCAACTAGGGAATTAGGTAGTGGCCAGCGAAATTCTTGATAATAGTAACTGACTCAGAGTAACTTCCGATGTGTACAATCTCCAGACGTAGTTGACCAATTCTCCGAGTGAGCACATTTATTCTTCGAATACCCGTTCCTTCAATAGTCAGAGGTTCCGGAGCGACAGGGTCGTCAAACTCGATAACAGATTCCATCATCCATATCCATTCTTGGGTCCTTCTTGCCACGTGAAAATGGTAAATTTTACCAATACAACCAGCAATAGGTCCCGCAATGCATGTCCAGCTACGGTTAGGCAAATTTCATTGTATTAAAAGGCAATTCGGAGAGAGAGAAGTTCACTTATTTCCACAATAATTTGAATAGCTTTTTGAGAGAAAAAAGAATTTAGGGTTCACTAGTCACCCAAGGTAAATGCCTACTATTGATTCTAAGTTAAAAATGGTGGATTGATATCATCTAAAACCTTCTAGTTTCTAAAACCTATGTCCAAGAATTTAAAAAGTTCTTCAAGACCCAAACTTAGGATATATGTGAATAATGTTCAAAGTATTTCTCTACTTCCTACTATTAAAATTAGTAATTTTATGGAGCATAACGATATCTAGACGGTAAAAATAATGGATTTTTGGGTGAAAACATTATGAATCCATTAATGGCCAAATAAGATCTCATATGAGAAACTGGGTTGGTAAGTAATTCAGGTTAATAATTTTTTAATCACTTATTGTAAAATTTGAACAGATGAATATATGAGTTCTTTGGTAAAAGGCCTTGACAGTTAATTTAAGGTAAGTTGAGATTACTTCTCTAAGTCAGGGGCTTGATAAGAAAATGCTTATTAATGAGAAAACACTTAATAAGAAAACGCTTGATAAAAAATTGCCTGATTTTCTTTAATGCAAATATATAGCCTATCTGCTTAAAAGCCTGTAAATGCTTAAATGCTATGAACTCAACCACTATTTTCATGATAAAAATCATTTTATATATGCGAACAGATTTGCATGACAACACTGTCAACTCAAACTATCATATGTAGACAAATATTTTCTCGCTTGATTTAATTGCTTGATTGTTATTGCAATTGTTTGCGCTTATTCATACTCAACTCAAATTAGATATATGTGAATACATAAAGCTTGGGAGAAGTAACCAACCTCCCAAGAGTGAGTGCAAAAGAAGGCAGGGTTAGACCAGCTATTCCCATGCCTATAGGTGCCATTGTTTGTCAGATATATTTTTTAGAATAATCTACTTTATCTAAATTTCGATTTTAGAATATAACTTAAATTTTGTGTTTTAATTTAAGCTTATGGATTCCTGTATTAATTGAAGCTTAAATTACTTTATTGCATATTATTGTTATTATTATTAGCCCAAATTAGTCTTGTCCCTTCGCTTAGGGGGAGGGGCGATCAACAAAACTTAGGGGTTATTTGGTACGAGATATAAGAAGGTATAAGGATGGTATAAAAATTTAATACTACCTTAATATTCTGTTTGATTAGTAAACCAGGTATAAATTATTTCAGTGTTATAACTTATACCTTATAGAAGGTGAGGTAATTAGCACCGGTATAACTTATACCTTCTTCTTAAAAATTATACAATTGTCATTCTTAATACAACATACCAAACAATGAATAAATAACAATCTCAGCATAACTACTCTCAGCATAACTTATTCTAATATAACTTATACCGGTATAAATCCAGTATAATTTATACCGATATAAATCATATTCCAATCAAATGACCCCTTATTGGGTATCCTTTAGAGGTACTTAAGTTGTTTGAACCTGCTACATGTGACAGGTGTTGAAGACGCAGGTGCTAGAGGCAGACTTCCTATTTACAGTTGGCAGGCTACGTTGACTCATTCCAATTTTTTTAGACTTTATTATATTTTTAGACTTTTATGTTATTCCGGAAGAATGTCGCGAAGAATTATGCACTCAAATTTCTAGTTAGAGGTTCATGAATTGACAATTGATTTAGCTTTAGAAATGTTTTGGAGTTAAATGCTATATTTAGGTTGTCTCACAGTATTTAGTTTAGATGTTTTGGTTTTATTGAGATCAGACAAGTCCTTCAGGCATCTAGTTATGGTTCACTCAACTAGTAGTAAAGATTGGGTGCTAAATACATTCCATCCCAATTAGGAGGTGACAATATTGCTTGAGAGGCATGGATTTTTTTTTTTTTTTTTTTTTTTTTGAGAGGCATGGATTAGAATGGTGGTATATATATGTTGGTAAAGTGAAGTGTTATGCATACTTAATTTTTTGGGGGTATTACTTATAATTTACTCGTTCCACATTTTTAAGGAAGAGCTAGCATAAAAGTAAATTCTATGCGGTCATTATTCAGAAAAGTATGGATGTACAAATTGAACCGAAAAAATCACATCAAATTGTAGAGTCAAACTAAATCGATTAAAAAACTCGATTAGATTTGGTTTGTTTTGATTTGGTTTGGTATTTATTTATCCCTAAAACAGTATTGTTGAATATATATACGTAGTTTATAGACAAGTGAATTAATTTGATCCAAAAATAACAGATGAATTAGACAGAAATGTAAGACTTAGCCTTAAAATTAAAATAAACGGCAAATACCTTGGTTCGGAGCAAAAAGCTACCTGGAGCAATAAGAACAGTACAAATAAGCAAGAAAGTAAAATATTATTGAACTTTTGATAGAATATAGTGTATGCTTATCGGAAAATTTGTCCCTTTACAATGATGATAGAGCTCACTATTTATGGTTATACCTAGGAAATAAATTCGTAGGATTAAGCTCCTTTTTAATGACAATTATGAGGGCTATTGAAGAATATGTAACTGTGGGCACTGAATGTCATATTCTCTATAATGGATCATTCATATAATTCTGTAAAATATTCTTCATTCAATGCTACTGGATGACAGCATTTATTTTGTCTTTATGAGTATTGTCACGCCCCAAAAATCGAAGAGCGCGACCGGCGCTCAACCGAGTAAACCCGACTGAGAAAGCCTGTTATGTTTCATTCTACCCAAACTAATTCATGAATAAAGAGGAGATGAACTCCATTAATCATACTTTGTAAATATTTCATTAACAACTTTTATTTTATTTCCATTAGCAGTTTCAACCATAATGTCCAAAATATTACAATTTTTATAGTTATGATGATGAAAAACACATTTGCCAAATACCAATACTTCTAATTTAATTTTCAATATCAAACACCACTCACAACTTGTCTACGGATCCTCTAAATACAACTGAAGAGTAATATGAAAATGCCGATAACAAGGCTCCGGCTATACCTCAAAATACAAAATACATGATGAACAACGATACAGGACCCCGAAATGAAGTGAGGCTCACCAAGTCAGCTGAAAGGAAGATGCGTCACTAGCTGCAACCACACTGCATGCTATAGAACCACCTACATCCAGTTAAAGATATAGTGCCCTCGGCAAAAGGGACGTTAGCACCGTCGAATAACACTAGTATGAATGGCTAAAAGTCCTCTTTCAAAATAGAATGCCAATATAAGGAAAGACAATCATGTAAACAACAAGTAGCAATCAATGACATCCAAAGTTAACTATAACAATTTTTCAATATACGGAAGTTCATATGGTAAAAAAAATGAAACTTGGGATATGAAGACAATACTATTATTGGATAGAAGATATTTAATACCGATTCACCACAATTCACATTACCACCGTTCACAATACCTTTGTTCACAGTATGCACATCATAACCAACTCTCAATTTCAATCACAATTTCTGTGCCAATATATACATATACATATTCCACCGTGAATCTTACACAGAGTTCGATCAAGACCCGATCGGCTAGATCATCTCCTTGGAGACATTTTTCCACAATCTCAATTCTCGTTTCAATTCCGGTCCAATTTCCAACACAATACCACCATGTTTGCGGCATGGCGTCCGATCACGGCCCGATAGGCTAGGCCGTCTCACTCAAGACATTTAAATTTTCCATCAATCATCTCATTTCAAATTTATTTCACATATATCAGTTTATCGACACTTGGGGCCACAAATATCGCATCATACTTGGCACTAGGCCACATTTCATAACTCAAGCACTTTTCCCCCATGTTTCACATTATTTTCACTTTCAACATTAAACCTTTCAATTCAAGATAATAGGCACATACGAGAACAATTATAGGTCGTAAACATAAAGAGGATTTCACACATTTCGGCATAACAATCTCAAATCAAACTCGATTTGAAGTCTAGGCATCTTAGCACATGTTTTACATTCTTCACACATTCTCATTTGATAAAATTGCATATTGAAAGCATTGAGACACATCTTGCACATATATTCTTGCAACACAAATTCATTTAATTCATTTCAAGTCATCTTTATAGATTACCGACAACTAGGTGCAATCAATCAAATACATTTGGTACACATAAGAGCAATTAGGAGTATCAACCACATCGAGTTTTCTCACACGTTTTGGCATACTAGCCTTTATTTGAAATATGACTCAAAGCCGCAACATTTTAATATGCAACTCATACTTTGTGTGTATGTGTGTGTGTGTATATATATTCATAAGGCTCATTTCAGAATAGTCATGTTTATGAATAATAACTCGGAATATAAGATTTATGAACTTTGAGCTACCATGCTTGAACTTATGAAAACATTTATGGAATTCGATTCTAAGAGAGAAAGTTTAGCCATCATATCTTGTTCAAGCTTTCCTTAAGTTACTACAACATTCCGGAAATTCTAGCAATCCGAATCTACTTTGAGACATAACAAAATCGAACACAAATTAGGAAGATATTGATGGTTTCAGCTCGTTTGAGCATTTTATCTAACACTAGTTGTGCATCTTGATTTCAAAGCTCTTCTACAAGATTTCCTTCATTCCCCAACCTAATCTTTACTTATTTGTGTTTTAAAATCTTCTCACAACCCTAATTTGTACATGCATGTATACCCAAAACTCGAAATTAAAGTCTAGTGTATAGAACCTTACCTCTTAGATGAAGATCTTGTGATTGGTTTCCTTGATTCTTGAAGATTGATGAAAGATTGAATGGCTATAATGTTAGGCTTCCTCCTTCTCTCTCTAAAATTCTCTCACTTCTCTATACATTTAGTATAAAATAGCCCCAAATGAATCCCCAAAGCTTATTTATCAAAGTGGGTTCGGATATGAAAATTTTCAAAAATGACCCTCGAAGTCAATTATGTGGTGCAATTATGCTATAGCATAATCGATATGTGGGCAGCAGATTTGCAGTATAATTATTATGCGACAGCATAATATATTATGCAACAGCATAATCAACATGCGACAACATAATTTTTTTTCCCAACTCTGCTTCACTATGCGACGCGTATGCGGTCCGCAGAGTCGTTTTGCGATCGCGAAATTGATTGCAAATCCAGCCTTTGGTAATTTGATCATAACTCTGTGTAGGAATGTCCAAATGAGGAACGGTTTGAAGAGTTAGAAATTACACTCGAAGACCTTTCATTTGATAGGTTGTTCATCACATAAAACCTTATATATATTTAGATATGCTCGTCCAAACTGTGGACTTGTGCGAACTCATTTGGAATTTTAGCCTATTATGTAATTTTCCAATTTGACTTAGACTTAGGCCTTTCTTGGGACCCCAAATTACTTATTATATGACTTATATACTTATTTACCAAATCCAATTGATATCCATCATGTTAATAGTATGTAAAACATTATAATTAGCCTACTTGGCACCACGAAATCCTAAATTACGTAGCAAAATTTTTTGGGGCCTTACAAGTATGATTCTCTCCGATGACAAGCGGGATCATTGCCTTCAGGTTTGGCCATCTTCTGTTTTTGGTTCCACGTGTCACTTTCTTATGCGATCATAAAATATGAACATATTTTACTCCATATAGATAGTCCCCCTGCTTTTTGGTGGCATAACTTTGTGTCATCGGGAAGTTGCTAAAGATACCTTTCTTGGAGGGAAACTCTCTAACACCCTCCGAAAAGTTTTTGATAGTTGATTAGATGCACATCTCTCTGCATTTAATAGCCGAACATGCGTCATCCCATGATTCAGCATCACTTTTGCCGGTTATCGAGGTAATTATGACCACGATTTTAGCCGTCTATTCCTTTACTTATACGCATCAAACTTTTTCATTTACACTAATTCTTCAACCTCTCTCCAACTCTCTTTACTTTTTCTTCAAGCTTTTTTTAACCTTCTTTCTGAGAGAATAATTTTTCTCCTTTTCTGATAAAAAATGGCCTCTTCTTCCAAAAATCCTAGTTCCTCAAAGAACAAAGGTAAAGCCGATGAGGCTGCTCGTCCTATGGTGAGCACAATCATCCCTAGAAGTCTTGTCACAACTAAAGACTTCGAAGAGAAATTTTCTTCTGCTAACCCTCGTATATGGGTCGTTAGCGTATACCCTTCTTTCATTTGTACTTCCAGTATTCTTACTGTGAAGGAAGACAGTCATTGTCAAGATTTAAACATTATCACTCCCGTCCTAGCGAAACGGATAACCTTACCCAAGAAAGGTTTTACGCATCTCTATATGTATCCCATTACCTTGGGGGAGTTTTCTTTGAGAGGTGAGCTTGACTCGATCATCAAAAGAGTTCTGCATCCGCTATCACGTATGCTTGGCTCAAGTAAGTCCTTCTGTGTGGAGGACAGTCACTTGTCTGTGCCATGAGACGGGGGAGGAGTTTTCCCTAGCTCGATTGATGAACCTTTATTCCCCTAAGATGTTCCGCGGTAGAATTATGAATTTCAGCAAACGTGGGCTCTACTATCTAGCATGGATGATGAAAACGACTGTGGGTGGATGGAGTGGTTTGTTGTAGTTTCCACCAGCGACATTATTCCAGCCACGGCTTCATCCTTTCCAGAACTATAGAACAGCACTCGTAAGTTCTTCGTTTATATTTTCTTTCATTAAAGATCATCCCATATCCCTCTTCTTTTTCCCGTTTCAGCAATTCAGTGGATACCACCTAAGGCTGAAGGCTTGGACCAATGTGTCCAGAAAATCTTGGACATCACTATGCTCGAGACCTGCACGTGAAAATAACTAGCACTTAAATACAGGTGGAAGGCCAAAAATCATGGTAAATTTGACTCATCTCATCTTTACTTTTCGTGTAAGGAAGTTGATTAACCTTTTGCTCTTGCTGAATTCAGGTCTACCCCAGGGCTCAGTTGTCACCCCAGAAGAGGACGTTTTGGCTAGTTCTGCTGATCTCGGAGTCCCCGGCCAGAAAACAAGTAACCAAATAGAAGGCGTTCCTCCACGTCCGGGGGAAAAATAAAAGACAAAAAGTGCCATACCCGAGTCATCTCCAAAATTTGTGGTGATGATTCCCTCGCCCGAGCTCACCATAGACACCATGCTGATCAATGATGAAGGAAAAGCCAACGAGGAGGGGGATTCTCTACATAGAAAACGATGACCTTCCTCAACTCAACAGAATACTCAATCTGTTAAGTTAGTTACACCAACCGAGGACAATGCCTCGACACTTTGGGGGGAGTATGTTATGGTGGAAAATGACAAATCCCGCTTCTAAATGCCAATCGCCATGCCCGTCACCTTGAGGCTGAGTACCGGGTCCCTGCTATCTTCAGTTGATGAGAAACCAACAACCAGCACTATGCTTGCCGCAACCACTTCTCATCCTTTAACTCCATCAACTTCTTCTCCTTCTTCACCAACTGCATTTTGTCACCAGCAACTGCTACATCATCTCCACCGGCCATAGTTGCCCGAGAGGATGACGTCCCTTATCCCCAGTCCACAGTTCATAGGAACCTAGGGCAAAGTTATGATTCCCCCTCGGAAGATCCTCAAAGGAAGAGGAGGGATACTCTCTCGATTTCTACCGGATGTCATCTGATGTCCCTGCCGGTGGAACTTGCAAATTACCTAAAGCCTTTGGCTTCAGAAAATGATAGGGAAAAGATACAAGCTCTCTAAGGAGAGTGCTTGTTGAACAATGTCATGCATAACACAACAGCGGTATAGTCTTTGATTTCTCTGTTGTTTCTTCTATCTGTGTTATGGTAGGTTTTTGAATTTGCTGTCTTATTGTGTAGGCTAACTTCTTTGCTTTCGAGGGCCTTCAAAGGTTGATTCGTGATAAGGAGGAACTTACCTCCAAGCGGGATCAGCTTTTGGCCAAGAGGGACCAAATTGTTGCTCACCTCTTATAAATGGAAGCTCGAGCTACTGAAGCTGTTGAATTGAAGGCTCGATTGCAGCAGAGTGAGCAAGAAGTAGTGAACCTTAGTGTAGATATGTAATTTTTGACCCTTCCCAAGATTTTACACATTTTAGTGTTAAATATTTAGTTTAGGTCTAATATCGCTACTTTAACTAATTTTGACTCTTTTATTTTATTTTGTCACAAAAATGAAAATTACAAAAATATTTTCTTTTATTTAGCTAATTGATATTTTATCTAGTTACTTTTAGTTTATGTACCTTTCATAAAATTAAAAAATACAAAGATAGTACCTTATTTTTATCTTTATATAATCTTGAAAATACAAAAATATAGTTTCATGTTTCAATATAGTTTAGTTTAATTAATTAGAATTAGTTTTTGCATTGTGTAGTATTTTCATCTTATATTAAAGAGAGTTAACTAAGGTTTTGGACCACAATTTTAAGAGTCTTAAAGCCCAATTTTAGGACTCAATTCGGACTTAGCCCATAAACCCAATCCCAATACCCATTAAGCTAACCCTAGAGACCCTTCTAGACTCTTTTTCTTAACAAAATAAACAACCCTAGAGAACCTAACACAAATCAGCCGTAGAACACATGACACCCTCACCCTAAGCATCATCTTCCTCACCCCTTTTACACAAACAAGAGACCCCCATATCTGACCAAACCAGCCACCCTTCGCCATACACAAATGACCACCCTCACTAATATACCTAACCCACCAGCCTTTGCCAGAACCCCACCCTAAAAATTAGCGACAACAACACATGCACACACAACCAAACAAACCAGAAGCTGCTCCTTCACCTCACACCAAATGACTCCATCTCCATCTTCTCCACACCCTAATCCTGAGCAGCGAACAGACACACAAAAAAAAGAACCCAGCCGCCTACACCTATCCATCTTCAACCTAAAATGGCGGAACCCTAAGACAAAAGAGAGGAGCAGTGCCCATCATCTCTTTCACCCCTTTACACAACTGAAGACCCCAATCTCAAAAACCAAATCGATCCCCGCCACCCAATATTTGTCAATCAAGAACAGTCGTCGCCGGAGCTCCAACACTAATCCCTATCACCGCCACTTCTTCTACCTCCAAAGACACACACACATACACTAACAGAAGCAAAAAATAGAGTGAGAAGGAACAACCAGATTTGTAATGCAAAAAACAGAGAAGTTTCTGCTTCTTCTCTTTGACTTTGATTTTGATTTTGGTTTCAAATGCATGGAGATCACTTGAGTTCGAAATTATTTTGTGTTCAGGTCGCGCGAAGATTGCTGGTGAGATTCGAGTCTACGAATCCGTTTTCAGGTTTTTGTTGCCGTCGTGATTTCTGATCCGGTCTGTGGCAAGCATTAGGACTTTCTCGAAGTTTTCCTGTAAACACCGGAAATTTGCTCTCCATGAGGTCAAATAATAAACTCAATTCTTACTTATTTTAGCGATTCTGATTTGTGTGTTTTGATATTGAATGGAGTTCTTGTTGTAATTTCGAATCTAATTGTTTTTTGAATGCGTTTGATTGAAGCCAGATTTGATTTTTTGGTCAATTGAATAACTAAAGCATGTCATATTGTAGTTAGAATCAGTTTGATTGACTCTTTGATAAGGAAACTATGGACTTGCTTGCTTTTATGGGTATGAATTCCCTAGTGTTGTGCTGAAGGAAGAACAACTTGTGATTACAGCTGCGCTTGTTGGATTCAGTAGACGTGGTGGGTATTGATAATGGGTCTGTAGTTTTTCTTTTTTGTTTAAATACATTTTTGTTTTGGTGTTAGGAGAAGAAGTGAGTTTGTTAAGTTCTAGGCTTGAAGTTATCTGATTGTGGTTCTAATTTGTATGTTGAACTTCCGAGTAGGCGAACCTTTAGGCGCGTTTTGAATTTATTATCGTGATCATGTACACATTCGCGTGACATGATTACGGTTTAAAAATGAATATTCGTTAAAAATGCTTTAGGTGTGATTTAATCTATCATCATGGTTGTGGACACGTTCGCTTGACATAATTATGATCCTAAAAACAAAATCAGGGTATGCGTTCGTGCAACTTCGGCCAAAATTTCTTAATAATAATAAAGCGTGATTAATTGTGTACACGTACGTGTGACATAAATTTTTTTTACGCGCCAAATAAAATGAGTACACGTATGTGTGACTCATTTTAGGATAATTTCTTAATTAAAAGAAGTAAATGCACATAGGTTCTAAAATGAGTAATTAAACAATTTCACTAGGCCAAGTATGATTAAAGCGATCGTGATAAAACCACGGAACTCAGGAATGCCTGACACCTTCTTCCGGGTTAACAAAATTCCTTACTCGGTCTTGTGTGTTCGCAGACCATAAATAGAGTCAAACTTTCCTCGATTCGGGATTTTAAACCAGTGACTTGGGACACCATAAATTATCCCAAGTGGTGACTCTGAATTTGAATAAATAATCCCATTTCAATTATTGTCTCTTTAATTGGAAAAACTCCCTTATATCCCCTTTCGGGTAAAAAGGGAGGTGTGACAACTCTGGCGACTCTGCTGGGGATCGAACCCAGAATCTCTGGTTCAGGGTTCAGAATTTGAGCTTGTTAACATGATTTATGCTTGGCTTTATTGTTTGTTGATATTATTGTATTTGTGGACCTAATGTGCTAACTGCCGCTTATTTACCGCTTTGATATTATTTGAACTGTATTAAACTGTCTTCTTACGCCTTCCTTCTGAGTCTTCTAAAAATATGGTGTACACTTACGCGTGGCCCACTTTTTTTGTTAGAAGTCATACCAAATAGAACGAGGCTTGGGTCAGCAACAAGACCAGGTAGACTTTCATGCTCCCGGTACGTTGCCCCCACCTCGGCTCGAGCTGTCCGCTTGGGTAAGCCAGGTCTAGAATACAACCCCAGTCTTAAACCTAGAATAACATAGCCTCATGCTGGATCCCTAGTAGGAACGTTGTTTGCATCATGTGCATTTGACTCTGGGGACTCAACACAGGGGTTGGGTCCGTCTAGGACAGGTGTACCCAAAAATAAAAGACCATCCTAATGCATCTTATGTGCTACATGTTCCATTCTTCAAGGGTAAAAGGGGTCATTTGGCGGACCAATAATGGTTGAGGGTAAATGAGAGAGAAAGAGGGTGAAGTGTGAAAATAAAACAAGTAGGGCCCTGTTATGTTTTCTTTCAGGTTTTTTTAAGAAAAAGACAAAAAAAATCCAAAAATAAAAAATTGCACTTTCACATCATTTTCCAAAAAAAAAAGAGACAAAAAATATGTTTTCTCCAAATTAATTATTTTTTTTAATTTTCGCCCGTATCCAATCTTCCCGAATTACGCATACCTGATTCTCGTCTTTCGGGACGGGATATGTAGGCAACCCACATAGGGTCCGGTCTTCCTAGTGAGTCTTAGGTTCTTGGCTTCGAGGGTTGTACCCAAATCTTGCATGTCTAGCCACTTTGTCCACATCGGTTTTTTTGCAAAATATGGCTATTTTCGCAAAGTGGTTTGTTTAATTGTCTGAAGAGTCTTGAATCCACAATTAGGTATCTCTTTACTTTAAGGCCCATCCTTGTCGAATTTGCATGTCTAGCCGCTTTTGGCCACATCGGCCATTGTTGCAAAATGGGTCATTTTCGCAAAAGTGGTTAAATTAACCCATGTCCTAGAGTTCTAAGTCCACAACAAGGTGTCCTCTCAGTTTAAGGTCTATCATTGAATTTGCATGCTTAGTAGTCTTTTTGTCCACATAGGCCATTTCTACAAAATGAGTCATTCTGTTTTTCATTTCTTATAGGTCACTTTTGTTGAGTTTGCACTTCTAGCCATCTTTTGGCCACATAAGTCATTTTGCAAAAATAGCCTCAATCATATCTTGGATGTGTTCGATAGGAAGTTTTATTGTCTCACATAGTGTGCTAAGTCTTTAACTTTATTTGGTCTTATTTTTTTTCCATACATGTGTGGATCTACTTATCAGAGCTTGAGCATGACAAACGCCCAAGGACCCTCTTAGTTAGGACAGTTGCATCCAGGAGTTGCTTAAGGAGATTTTTGTTTTTTTAGTATGTTTTTTTTGTACTTTATAGTCATGTTCAGTAGTACTAATTCTTTTAGTTGGTGGCAGAGTTTGTCGTAGTATAGTTGAGTTTGTCAAGTCTCTGGTTATCGTATTTCCTGTTTTATATTTGAAAACCAAATAAAAAAAAGTTGTAAACGAAAAATCCAAAAAGATTTTTATTTTTTTATTTTTCGTTTAATTTATCCATTACTTTTCCAGAACTACGCTTGGTCTGATTCATGCGGCGTCATGATACATAGACAACCTACATAGGGTTCGATCGAATTATTTTTAAAATTAAAAAAAAGATAAAATTATGGGATGTGAGAAATGAGCGGAAAGAAAAGAGTGATAATTAGAAAAAGAAGGAAGGAAAATGAGCAAGCATTTGCTAGAAAAGAAAAGAAAAGAGAAGATTGAAATAAACAAATTGGGATGATGCCAAGTGACCTTGTGATTCTCAAAGTCATTCTTGAACCGTTAATTGTTGCTAGGTGAATTGCACGCAATGCGATATTTTTAGCTATTAAATGCCTTAATGCTGACGTGATGACCTCATCTTGTTCCTTTTTGTTATCTTCATTAAGCAAAAGGGTAGTTGGTTTGTGGTTCTTAAAGTAACTCATTCATACAACACAATGTCAAAGAGCAAGGTAGCCATGGCTAGCAAAGACTTGGACATGGGTGTTATTGATCCATCTAAGGATATTTTTGAATCAGAATCTGAGTTGAAAGAAGAGGTCTTAAGGTTGAAAGGACAGATGGCCGGAATATACCAAGCCTGGATTAGTGGGCGCCCTCCACCCTTATTTCCCACTAACTACACTGAAAGCCTTTTCACCATTCTGCCACTGTCACAAATCCAGATGCCCACTGCTGATGATATCTCCCCACAACCTTTTCACACTCAACCCACCAAAACCACCTCATATCTCGCTTCTTTAATCACTCATGTTTTTGTAGCTCCTCAACCAGCTACTCTTCCTCGATCCTCTAGAGAGACTGTGTTCAAAGTCCCCGATGCCCAACACTATGCTCCAGAACCAACTTTCAAGGTCTCAGATCCACACTCTTACGCTCCTCATTTTGAGCCTCCTGGTGAAACTGAAAAGTCTGCTAAGATAGTAGAGCAAGATGAGATATCCAGGAAAAACTTAGAGCAGTCTTTAAGAAACATGCAAGGGATAGGGAGCCAGATGAGCGTGTCTTACAAAGACTTGTGCTTGTTTCCTGATATCCAACTGCCTATTGGGTTTAAGATGTCAAAGTTTGATTTGTATGACGGACATGGAGATCCCGTGGACCATTTGAGAGGCTACTCTAGTAAGATGAGAGGCGCCAATGGGAAGGACAAATTATTGCTGGCGTATTTCAGTCAGAGTCTGAGTAGGGAAGCTCTGGAGTGGTACATCCGCCAAGACGCTAGCAGGTGGTACACATAGGACAATATGGCCTAGGCCTTTGCCCGGCACTTTCAGTACAATATAGAAATCGGCCCAGATTACATGTCCCTAACCAAGATGGAAAAGAAGCCTAATGAAAGTTTTAGGGAATACGGGCTCAGATGGAGAGAGCAAGTTGCCCGAGTCAATCCCCTAATGGAAGAAGACGAAATGGTCGAGTACTTTCTTCAAGCTCAAGAGCCAACTTACTTTGGGCATTTGATCTCGGGTGTGGGAAAGCCTTTTAATGATATGGTAAAAATGGGAGAAATAGTAGATGATGGGTGGAAGTCGAGCAAGATCATGAGCTACTCTGCTTTAAAAGACACAACAGAAGCAATTCAAAATGACACAGGAAGTTTACTGGGTCAGAAGGAACATGATGATGTTTCCATGGCTCTCTCAGGATCACGACATGGCCCAACAGGTCCACCTCACCAATATACCCAGCCTCAACCCCAACCCCAAACCTATCCCCAGGCTCTACATAATCCACCACAGTATTATCCTCCAAACAACATTTCGTCATTTGTCCAACCATTGGGCCACTCCTTATGGCGAGCTCCAGCACCGCATAGTGCACTTTTACCTTCACAACATTTTTGAGCATCCAACAACCCTAGAAAACTGGGGCATGGAGGGGAACACAAGCAAAAAATAGTCTCATGCCAATCGAAGAATCCTACACAAGCCTGTTTGAAAAGTTAAAACATTCTAGCCTGATTGAGCCGCTCCTCGGCTATACTCCAGACCCATATGCAAAAGGTTTTGATCCTACTATATGGTGCATGTACCACTCTAATCTCCAAGTTCATAGCATTGAAGATTGTTGTGCTTTGAAAAGGGAAAAAGAAAGAATGATTCGAGAAGGAATAATTGTGATCCAGGACAGTGACACCCAGAATATCGCGCAGAATCCTTTACCTGCACATGATGATGCACACTTTGTAGGGATGGTGCGTGGCGACAGGAGTATGAGAATTCTCTTGGGAACTTGTTAACTGAAGTTAATAATATTAAAATTGGTATGGTCTTGGTAATATTGATGTGGAACTCAGTGGCTAAGATGCCCAACTTGGTAGTTGGAAAGACGCTCATTTCTTGGCTAGCCAGGGAGGAGTCTTGGTGGTTTATTTTGTTGTCATTTCTGTTGTCCGGGTTATTTCAGGGTTGTAATCCGGATATTGTCTTGTGACTTAAACCCTTCTATCCTTTTATTTTTCCTAGTTCCTTTAGTCGTACTAACTCATTTAGTGTTATCTAGGTTTGTGGTTGTAATCCTAGTTTATTTTGCCTAGTTTCTCACATCTCATAAAATTATGGGATGTGAGAAATGAGAGGAAAGAAAAGAGTGATAATTAGAAAAATAAGGAAGGAAAATGAGCAAGCATTTGCTAGAAAAGAAAAGAAAAGAGAAGATTGAAATGAACAAATTGGGATGATGCCAAGTGACCTTGTGATTCTCAAAGTCATTCTTGAACCGTTAATTGTTGCTAGGTGCATTACACGCAATGCGATATTTTTAGCTATTAAATGCCCTAATGCTAGCGTGATGACCTCATCTTGTTCCTTTTTGTTATCTTCATTAAGCAAAAGGGTGGTTGGTTTGTGGTTCTTAAAGTAACTCATCCATACAACACAAGGTCAAAGAGCAAGGTAGTCATGGCTAGCAAAGACTTGGACATGGGTGTTATTGATCCATCTAAGGATATTTTTGAATCAGAATCTGAGTTGAAAGAAGAGGTCTTAAGGTTGAAAGGACAGATGGCCGGAATATACCAAGCCTGGATTAGTGGGCGCCCTCCAGCCTTATTTCCCACTAACTACACCCTTGTCACCATTCTGCCACTGTCACAAATCCAGATGCCCACTGCTGATGATATCTCCCCACAACCTTTTCACACTCAACCCACCAAAACCACCTCATATCCCGCTTCTTTAATCACTCATGTTTTTGTAGCTCCTCAACCAGCTACTCTTCCTCGATCCTCTAGAGAGACTGTGTTCAAAGTCCCCGATGCCCAACACTATGCTCTAGAACCAACTTTCAAGGTCTCAGATCCACACTCTTACGCTCCTCATTTTGAGCCTCCTTGTGAAACTGAAAAGTCTGCTAAGATAGTAGAGCAAGATGAAATATCCAGGAAGGTGAAAAACTTAGAGCAGTCTTTAAGAAACATGCAAGGGATAGGGAGCCAGATGAGCCTGTCTTACAAAGACTTGTGCTTGTTTCCTGACATCCAACTGCCTGTTGGGTTTAAGATGCCAAAGTTTGATTAGTATGACAGACATGGAGATCCCGTGGACCATTTGAGAGGCTACTCTAGTAAGATGAGAGGCGACAATGTGAAGGACAAATTATTGTTGGCGTATTTCAGTCAGAGTCTGAGTAGGGAAGCTCTGGAGTGGTACATCCGCCAAGACTCTAGCAGGTGGTACACATAGGACGATATGGCCTAGGCCTTTGCCCGGCACTTTCAGTATAATATAGAAATCGCCCCAGATTGTATGTCCCTCACCAAGATGGAAAAGAAGCCTAATGAAAGTTTTAGGGAATACGGGCTCAGATGGAGAGAGCAAGTTGCCCGAATCAATCCCCTAATGGAAGAAGACGAAATGGTCGAGTACTTTCTTCAAGCTTAAGAGCCAACTTACTTTGGGCATTTGATCTCGGGTGTGGGAAAGCCTTTTAATGATTTGGTAAAAATGGGAGAAATAGTAGATGAATGGTGGAATTCGAGCAAGATCATGAGCTACTCTGCTTTAAAAGACACAACAGAAGCAATTCAAAATGACACAGGAAGTTCACTGGGTCAGAAGGAACATGATGATGTTGCCATGGCTCTCTCAGGATCACGACATGGCCCAACAGGTCCACCTCACCAATATACCTAGCCTCAACCCCAACCCCAAACCTATCCCCGGGCTCTACATAATACACCTCAGTATTATCCTCCAAACAACATTTCGTCATTTGTCCAACCATTGGGCCACTCCTTATGGCAAGCTCCAGCACCGCATAGTGCACTTTTGCCTTCACAACATTTTTGAGCATCCAACAACCCTAGAAAACTGGGGCATGGAGGGGAACACAAGCAAAAAAATAGTCTCATGCCATTCGAAGAATCCTACACAAGCCTGTTTGAAAAGTTAAAACATTCTAGCCTGATTGAGCCGCTCCTCGGCTATACTCCAGACCCATATGCAAAAACGTTTTGATCCTACTATATGGTGCATGTACCACTCTAATGTCCAAGTTTATAGCATTGAAGATTGTTGTGCTTTGAAAAGGGAAAAAGAAAGAATGATTCGAGGAGGAATAATTGTGATCCAGGACAGTGACACCCAGAATATCGTGCAGAATTCTTTACCTGCACATGATGATGCACACTTTGTATGGATGGTGCGTGGCGATAGGGAGTATGAGAATCCTCTTGGGAACTTGTTGACTGAAGTTAATAATATTAAAATTGGTATGGTCTTGGTAATATTGATGTGGAACTCAGTGGCTAAGATGCCGAGCTTGGTAGTTGGAAAGACGCTCATTTCTTGGCTAGCCATGGAGGAGTCTTGGTGGTTTATTTTGTTGTCATTTCTGTTGTCCGGGTTATTTCAGGGTTGTAATCCGGATATTGTCTTGTGACTCAAACCCTTCTATCCTTTTATTTTGCCTAGTTCCTTTAGTCGTACTAACTCATTTAGTGTTATCTAGGTTTGTGGTTGTAATCCTAGTTTATTTTGCCTAGTTTCTCACATCTCATAAAATTATGGGATGTGAGAAATGAGAGGAAAGAAAAGAGTGATAATTAGAAAAAGAAGGAAGGAAAATGAGCAAGCATTTGCTAGAAAAGAAAAGAAAAGAGAAGATTGAAATGAACAAATTGGGATGATGCCAAGTGACCTTGTGATTCTCAAAGTCATTCTTGAACCGTTAATTGTTGCTAGGTGCATTGCACGCAATGTGATATTTTTAGCTATTAAATGCCCTAAGGCTAGCGTGATGACCTCATCTTGTTCCTTTTTGTTATCTTCATTAAGCAAAGGGTGGTTGGTTTGTAGTTCTTAAAGTAACTCATCCATACAACACAAGGTCAAAGAGCAAGGTAGTCATGGCTAGCAAAGACTTGGACATGGGTGTTATTGATCCATCTAAGGATATTTTTGAATCAGAATCTGAGTTGAAAGAAGAGGTCTTAAGGTTGAAAGGACAGATGGCCGGAATATACCAAGCCTGGATTAGTAGGCGCCCTCCAACCTTATTTCCCACTAACTACACCCTTGTCACCATTCTTCCACTGTCACAAATCCAGATGCCCACTGCTGATGATATCTCCCCACAACCTTTTCACACTCAACCCACCAAAACCATCTCATATCCCGCTTCTTTAATCACTCATGTTTTTGTAGCTCCTCAACCAGCTACTCTTCCTCGATCCTCTAGAGAGACTGTGTTCAAAGTCCCCGATGCCCAACACTATGCTCCAGAACCAACTTTCAAGGTCTCAGATCCACACTCTTACGCTCCTCATTTTGAGCCTCCTGGTGAAACTGAAAAGTCTGCTAAGATAGTAGAGCAAGATGAGATATCCAGGAAGGTAAAAAACTTAGAGTAGTCTTTAAGAAACATGCAAGGGATAGGGAGCCAGATGATCGTGTCTTACAAAGACTTGTGCTTGTTTCCTGACATCCAACTGCCTGTTGGGTTTAAGATGCCAAAGTTTGATTAGTATGACGGACATGGAGATCCCATGGACCATTTGAGAGGCTACTCTAGTAAGATGAGAGGCGCCAATGGGAAGGACAAATTATTGATGGCGTATTTCAGTCAGAGTGTGAGTAGGGAAGCTCTGGAGTGGTACATCCGCCAAGACGCTAGCAGGTGGTACACATGGGACGATATGGCCTAGGCCTTTGCCCGACACTTTCAGTACAATATAGAAATTTCCCCAGATTGCATGTCCCTTACCAAGATGGAAAAGAAGCCTAATGAAAGTTTTAGGGAATACGGGCTCAGATGGAGAGAGCAAGTTGCCCGAGTCAATCCCTTAATGGAAGAAGACGAAATGGTCGAGTACTTTCTTCAAGCTCAAGAGCCAACTTACTTTGGGCATTTGATCTCGGGTTTGGGAAAGCCTTTTAATGATGTGGTAAAAATGGGAGAAATAATAGATGATGGGTTGAAGTCGAGCAAGATCATGAGCTACTCTGCTTTAAAAGCCACAACAGAAGCAATTCAAAATGACACAGGAAGTTTACTGGGTCAGAAGGAACATGATGATGTTGCCATGGCTCTCTCAGGATCACGACATGGCCCAACAGGTCCATCTCACCAATATACCCAGCCTCAAACCCAACCCCAAACCTATCCCCGGGCTCTACATAATCCATCTCAGTATTATCCTCCAAACAATGTTTCATCATCTGTCCAACCATTGGGCCACTCCTTATGGCGAGCTCTAGCACCGCATAGTGCACTTTTGCCTTCACAACATTTTTGAGCATCCAACAACCCTAGAAAACTGGGGCATGGAGGGGAACACAGGCAAAAAAAATAGTCTCATGCCAATCGAAGAATCCTACACAAGCCTGTTTGAAAAGTTAAAACATTCTAGCCTGATTGAGCCGCTCCTCGGCTATACTCCGGATCCATATGCAAAAGGTTTTGATCCTACTGTATGGTGCATGTACCACTCTAATGTCCAAGTTCATAGCATTGAAGATTGTCGTGCTTTGAAAAGGGAAAAAGAAAGAATGATTCCAGAAGGAATAATTGTGATCCAGGACAGTGACACCCAGAATATCGCGCAGAATCCTTTACCTGCACATGATGATGCACACTTTGTAGGGATGGTGCGTGGCGACAGGGAGTATGAGAATCCTCTTGGGAACTTTTTGACTGAAGTTAATAATGTTAAAATTGGTATGGTCTTGGTAATATTGATGTGGAACTCAGTGGCTAAGATGTCGAGCTTGGTAGTTGGAAAGACGTTCATTTCTTGGCTAGCCATGGAGGAGTCTTGGTGGTTTATTTGTTGTCATTTCTGTTGCCCGGGTTATTTCAGGGTTGTAATCTGGATATTGTCTTGTGACTCAAACCCTTCTATCCTTTTATTTTGCCTAGTTCCTTTAGTCGTACTAACTCATTTAGTGTTATCTAGGTTTGTGGTTGTAATCCTAGTTTATTTTGCCTAGTTTCTCACATCTCATAAAATTATGGGATGTGAGAAATGAGAGGAAAGAAAAGAGTGATAATTAGAAAAAGAAGGAAGGAAAATGAGCAAGCATTTGCTAGAAAAGAAAAGAAAAGAGAAGATTGAAATGAACAAATTGGGATGATGCCAAGTGACCTTGTGATTCTCAAAGTCATTCTTGAACCGTTAATTGTTGCTAGGTGCATTGCACGCAATGTGATATTTTTAGCTATTAAATGCCCTAATGCTAACGTGATGACCTTATCTTGTTCCTTTTTGTTATCTTCATTAAGAAAAAGGGTGGTTGGTTTGTGGTTCTTAAAGTAACTCATCCATACAACACAAGGTCAAAGAGCAAGGTAGCCATGGCTAGCAAATCATGGGTGTTATTGATCCATCTAAGGATATTTTTCAATCAGAATCTTCGTTGAAAGAAAAGGCCTTAAGGTTGAAAGGACAGATGGCCGGAATATACCAAGCCTGGATTAGTGAGCGCCCTCCAACCTTATTTCCCACTAACTACACCCTTGTCACCATTCTGCCACTGTCACAAATCCAGATGCCCACTGCTGATGATATCTCCCCACAACCTTTTCACACTCAACCCACCAAAACCACCTCATATCCCGCTTCTTTAATCACTCATGTTTTTGTAGCTCCTCAACCAGCTACTCTTCCTCGATCCTCTAGAGAGACTGTGTTCAAAGTCCCTGATGCCCAACATTATGCTCCAGAACCAACTTTCAAGCTCTCAGATCCACACTCTTACGCTCCTCATTTTGAGCCTCCTGGTGAAACTGAAAAGTCTGCTAAGATAGTAGAGCAAGTTGAGATATCCAGGAAGGTGAAAAACTTAGAGCAGTCTTTAAGAAACATGCAAGGGATAGGGAGCCAGATGAGCGTGTCTTACAAAGACTTGTGCGTGTTTCCTGACATCCAACTGCCTGTTGGGTTTAAGATGCCAAAGTTTGATTTGTATGACGGACATGGAGATCCCGTGGACCATTTGAGAGGCTACTCTAGTAAGATAAGAGGCGCAATTGGGAAGGACAAATTATTGATGGCGTATTTCAGTCAGAGTCTGAGTAGGGAAGCTGTGGATTGGTACATACGCCAAGACGCTAGCAGGTGGTACACATGGGACGATATGGCCTAGGCCTTTGTCCAGCACTTTCAGTACAATATAGAAATCGCCCCAGATTGCATGTCCCTCACCAAGATGGAAAAGAAGCCTAATGAAAGTTTTAGGGAATACGGGCTCAGATAGAGAGAGCAAGTTGCCTGAGTCAATCCCCTAATGGAAGAAGACGAAATGGTCGAGTACTTTCTTCAAGCTCAAGAGCCAACTTACTTTGGGCATTTGATCTCGGTTGTGGGAAAGCCTTTTAATGATGTGGTAAAAATGGGAGAAATAGTAGATGATGGGTTGAAGTCGAGCAAGATCATGAGCTACTCTGCTTTAAAAGCCACAACAGAAGCAATTCAAAATGACACAGGAAGTTTACTGGGTCAGAAGGAACATGATGATGTTGCCATGGCTCTATCAGGATCACGACATGGCCCAATAGGTCCACCTCACCAATATACCCAGCCTCAACCCCAACCCCAAACCTATCCCCGGGCTCTACATAATCCACCTCAGTATTATCCTCCAAACAACGTTTCGTCATCTGTCCAACCATTGGGCCACTCCTTATGGCGAGCTCCAGCACTGCATAGTGCACTTTTGCCTTCACAACATTTTTGAGCATCCAACAACCCTAGAAAACTGGGACATGGAGGGGAACACAGGCAAAAAAAAATAGTTTCATGCCAATCGGAGAATCCTACACAAGCCTGTTTGAAAAGTTAAAATATTCTAGCCTGATTGAGCCGGTCCTCGGCTATACTCCGGATCCATATGCAAAAGGTTTTGATCCTACTGTATGGTGCATGTACCACTCTAATGTCCAAGTTTATAGCATTGAAGATTTTCGTGCTTTGAAAAGGGAAAAAGAAAGAATGATTCGAGAAGGAATAATTGTGATCCAGGACAGTGACACCCAGAATATCGCGCAGAATCCTTTACCTGCACATGATGATGCACACTTTGTAGGGATGGTGCGTGGCGACAGGGAGTATGAGAATCCTCTTGGGAACTTGTTGACTGAAGTTAATAGTATTAAAATTGGTATGGTCTTGGTAATATTGATGTGGAACTCAGTGGCTAAGATGCCGAGCTTGGTAGTTGGAAAGACGCTCATTTCTTGGCTAGCCAGGGAGGAGTCTTGGTGGTTTATTTTGTTGTCATTTCTGTTGTCCGGGTTATTTCAAGGTTGTAATCCGGATATTATCTTATGATTCAAACCCTTCTATCCTTTTATTTGCCTAGTTCCTTTAGTCGTACTAACTCATTTAGTGTTATCTAGGTTTGTGGTTGTAATCCTAGTTTATTTTGCCTAGTTTCTCACATCTCATAAAATTATGGGATGTGAGAAATGAGAGGAAAGAAAAGAGTGATAATTAGAAAAAGAAGGAAGGAAAATGAGCAAGCATTTGCTAGAAAAGAAAAGAAAAGAGAAGATTGAAATGAACAAATTGGGATGATGCCAAGTGACCTTGTGATTCTCAAAGTCATTCTTGAACCGTTAATTGTTGCTAGGTGCATTGCACGCAATGTGATATTTTTAGCTATTAAATGCCCTAATGCTAACGTGATGACCTCATCTTGTTCCTTTTTGTTATCTTCATTAAGCAAAAGGGTGGTTGGTTTGTTGTTCTTAAAGTAACTCATCCATACAACACAAGGTCAATGAGCAAGGTAGCCATGGCTAGCAAAGACTTGGACATGGGTGTTATTGATCCATCTAAGGATATTTTTGAATCAGAATCTGAGTTGAAAGAAGAGGTCTTAAGGTTGAAAGGACAGATGGCCGGAATATACCAAGCCTGGATTAGTGGGCGCCCTCCAACCTTGTTTCCCACTAATTACACCATTGTCACCATTCTTCCACTGTCACAAATCCAGATGTCCACTGCTGATGATATCTCCCCCACAACCTTTTCACACTCAACCCACCAAAACCTCCTCATATCCCACCTTTTAAATCACTCATGTTTTTGTAGCTCCTCAACCAGCTACTCTTCCTCGATCCTCTAGAGAGACTGTGTTCAAAGTCCCCGATGCCCAACACTATGCTCCAGAACCAACTTTCAAGGTCTCAGATCCACACTCTTATGCTCCTCATTTTGAGCCTCCTGGTGAAACTGAAAAGTCTGCTAAGATAGTAGAGCAAGATGAGATATCTAGGAAGGTGAAAAACTTAGAGCAGTCTTTAAGAAACATGCAAGGGATAGGGAGCCAGATGAGCGTGTCTTACAAAGACTTATGCTTGTTTCCTGACATCCAACTGCCTATTGGGTTTAAGATGTCAAAGTTTGATTTGTATGACGGACATAGAGATCCTGTGGACCATTTGAGAGGCTACTCTAGTAAGATGAGAGGCGCCAATGGGAAGGACAAATTATTGCTGGCGTATTTCAGTCAGAGTCTGAGTAGGGAAGCTCTGGAGTGGTACATCCGCCAAGACGCTAGCAGGTGGTACACATGGGACGATATGGCCTAGGCCTTTGCCCGGCACTTTCAGTACAATATAGAAATCGCTCCAGATTGCATGTCCCTCACCAAGATGGAAAAGAAGCCTAATGAAAATTTTAGGGAATACGTGCTCAGATGGAGAGAGCAAGTTGCCCGAGTCAATCCCTAATTGAAGAAGACGAAATGGTCGAGTACTTTCTTCAAGCTCTAGATCCAACTTACTTTGGGCATTTGATCTCGGGTGTGGGAAAGCCTTTTAATGATGTGGTAAAAATGGGAGAAATAGTAGATGATGGGTTGAAGTCGAGCAAGATCATGAGCTACTCTGCTTTAAAAGCCACAACAGAAGCAATTCAAAATGACACAGGAAGTTTACTGGGTCAGAAGGAACATGATGATGTTGCCATGGCTCTCTCAGGATCACGACATGGCCCAACAGGTCCACCTCACCAATATACACAGCCTCAACCCCAACCCCAAACGTATCCTCGGGCTCTACATAATCCACCTCAGTATTATCCTCCAAAAAACGTTTCGTCATCTGTCCAACCATTGGGCCACTCCTTATGGAGAGCTCCAGCACCGCATAGTGCACTTTTGCCTTCACAACATTTTTGATCATCCGACAACCCTAGAAAACTGGGGCATGGAGGGGAACACAGGCAAAAAAAATAGTCTCATGCCAATCGGAGAATCCTACACAAGCCTGTTTGAAAAGTTAAAACATTCTAGCCTGATTGAGCCGCTCCTCGGCTATACTCCGGACCCATATACAAAAGGTTTTGATCCTACTGTATGGTGCATGTACCACTCTAATGTCCAAGTTCATAGCATTGAAGATTGTCGTGCTTTGAAAAGGGAAAAAGAAAGAATGATTCCAGAAGGAATAATTGTGATCCAGGACAGTGACACCCAGAATATCGCGCAGAATCCTTTACCTGCACATGATGATGCACACTTTGTAGGGATGGTGCGTGGCGACAGGAGTATGAGAATTCTCTTGGGAACTTGTTAACTGAAGTTAATAATATTAAAATTGGTATGGTCTTGGTAATATTGATGTGGAACTCAGTGGCTAAGATGCCCAGCTTGGTAGTTGGAAAGACGCTCATTTCTTGGCTAGCCATGGAGGAGTCTTGGTGGTTTATTTGTTGTCATTTCTGTTGCCCGGGTTATTTCAGGGTTGTAATCTGGATATTGTCTTGTGACTCAAACCCTTCTATCCTTTTATTTTGCCTAGTTCCTTTAGTCGTACTAACTCATTTAGTGTTATCTAGGTTTGTGGTTGTAATCCTAGTTTATTTTGCCTAGTTTCTCACATCTCATAAAATTATGGGATGTGAGAAATGAGAGGAAAGAAAAGAGTGATAATTAGAAAAAGAAGGAAGTAAAATGAGCAAGCATTTGCTAGAAAAGAAAAGAAAAGAGAAGATTGAAATGAACAAATTGGGATGATGCCAAGTGACCTTGTGATTCTCAAAGTCATTCTTAAACCGTTAATTGTTGCTAGGTGCATTGCACGCAATGTGATATTTTTAGCTATTAAATGCCCTAATGCTAACATGATGACCTCATCTTGTTCCTTTTTGTTATCTTCATTAAGCAAAAGGGTGGTTATTTTGTGGTTCTTAAAGTAACTCATCCATACAACACAAGGTCAAAGAGCAAGGTAGTCATGGCTAGCAAAGACTTGGACATGGGTGTTAATGATCCATCTAAGGATATTTTTGAATCAGAATCTGAGTTGAAAGAAGAGGCCGTAAGGCTAAAAGGACAGATGGCCGGAATATACCAAGCCTGGAATAGTGGGCGCCCTCCAACCTTATTTCCCACTAACTACACCTTTGTCACCATTCTGCCACTGTCACAAATCCAGATGCCCATTACTGATGATATCTCCCCACAACCTTTTCACACTCAACCCACCAAAAATACCTCATATCCCGCTTCTTTAATCACTCATGTTTTTGTAGCTCCTCAACCAGCTACTCTTCCTCAATCCTCTAGAGAGACTATGTTCAAAGTCCCCGATGCCCAACACTATGCTCCAGAACCAACTTTCAAGGTCTCAGATCCACACACTTACGCTCCTCATTTTGAGCCTCCTGGTGAAACTGAAAAGTCTGCTAATATAGTAGATCAAGATGAGATATCCAGGAAGGTGAAAAACTTAGAGCAGTCTTTAAGAAACATGCAAGGGATAGGGAGCCAGATGAGCGTGTCTTACAAAGACTTGTGCTTGTTTCCTAACATCCAACTGCATGTTGGGTTTAAGATGCCAAAGTTTGATTTGTATGATGGACATGGAGATCCCGTGGACCATTTGAGAGGCTACTCTAGTAAGATGAGAGGCGCCAATGGGAAGGACAAATTATTGATGGCGTATTTCAGTCAAAGTCTGAGTAAGGAAGCTCTGGAGTGGTACATCCGCCAAGACACTAGCAGGTGGTACACATGGGACGATATGGCCTAGGCCTTTGCCCGACACTTTCAGTACAATATAGAAATCGCCCCAGATTGCATGTCCCTCACCAAGATGGAAAAGAAGCCTAATGAAAGTTTTAGGGAATACAGGCTCAGATGGAGAGAGCAAGTTGCCCGAGTCAATCCCCTAATGGAAGAAGATGAAATGGTCGAGTACTTTCTTTAAGCTCAAGAGCCAACTTACTTTGGGCATTTGATATCGGGTGTGGGAAAGCCTTTTAATGATGTGGTAAAAATGGGAGAAATAGTAGATGATGTGTTGAAGTCGAGCAAGATCATGAGCTACTCTGCTTTAAAAGCCACAACAGAAGCAATTCAAAATGATACAGGAAGTTTACTGGGTCAGAAGGAACATGATGATGTTGCCATGGCTCTCTCAGGATCACGACATAGCCCAACAGGTCCACCTCACCAATATACCCAGCCTCAACCCCAACCCCAAACCTATCCTCGGGCTATACATAATAAACCTCAGTATTATCCTCCAAACAACGTTTCGTCATCTGTCCAACCATTGGGCCACTCCTTATGGCGAGCTCCAGCACCGCATAGTGCTCTTTTGCCTTCACAACATTTTTGAGCATCCAACAACCCTAGAAAACTGGGGCATGGAGGGGAACACAGGAAAAAAAATAGTCTCATGCCAATCGGAGAATCCTACACAAGCCTGTTTGAAAAGTTAAAACATTCTAGCCTGATTGAGCCGCTCCTCGGCTATACTCCGGACCCATATGCAAAAGGTTTTGATCCTACTGTATGGTGCATGTACCACTCTAATGTCCAAGTTCATAGCATTGAAGATTGTCGTGCTTTGAAAAGGGAAAAAGAAAGAATGATTCCAGAAGGAATAATTGTGATCCAGGACAGTGACACCCAGAATATCGCGCAGAATCCTTTACCTGCACATGATGATGCACACTTTGTAGGGATGGTGCGTGGCGACAGGAGTATGAGAATCCTCTTGGGAACTTGTTGACTGAAGTTAATAGTATTAAAATTGGTATGGTCTTGGTAATATTGATGTGGAACTCAGTGGCTAAGATGTCGAGCTTGGTAGTTGGAAAGACGCTCATTTCTTGGCTAGGCAGGGAGGAGTCTTGGTGGTTTATTTTGTTGTCATTTCTGTTGTCCGGGTTATTTCAGGGTTGTAATCCGGATATTGTCTTGTGACTCAAACCCTTCTATCCTTTTATTTTGCCTAGTTCCTTTAGTCGTACTAACTCATTTAGTGTTATCTAGGTTTGTGGTTGTAATCCTAGTTTATTTTGCCTAGTTTCTCACATCTCATAAAATTATGGGATGTGAGAAATGAGAGGAAAGAAAAGAGTGATAATTAGAAAAATAAGGAAGGAAAATGAGCAAGCATTTGCTAGAAAAGAAAAGAAAAGAGAAGATTGAAATGAACAAATTGGGAAGATGCCAAGTGACCTTGTGATTCTCAAAGTCATTCTTGAACCGTTAACTGTTGCTAGGTGCATTGCACGCAATGTGATATTTTTAGCTATTAAATGCCCTAATGCTAACGTGATGACCTCATCTTGTTCCTTTTTGTTATCTTCATTAAGCAAAAGGGTGGTTGGTTTGTGGTTCTTAAAGTAACTCATCCATACAACACAAGGTCAAAGAGCAAGGTAGTCATGGCTAGCAAAGACTTGGACATGGGTGTTATTGATCCATCTAAGGATATTTTTGAATCAGAATCTGAGTTGAAAGAAGAGGTCTTAAGGCTGAAAGGACAGATGGCCGGAATATACCAAGCCTGGATTAGTGGGCGCCCTCCAACCTTATTTCCCACTAACTACACCCTTGTCACCATTCTGCCACTGTCACAAATCCAGATGCCCACTACTGATGATATCTCCCCACAACCTTTTCACACTCAACCCACCAAAAACACCTCAAATCCCGCTTCTTTAATCACTCATGTTTTTGTAGCTCCTCAACCAGCTACTCTTCCTCGATCCTCTAGAGAGACTGTGTTCAAAGTCCCCGATGCCCAACACTATGCTCCAGAACCAACTTTCAAGGTCTCAGATCCACACTCTTACGCTCCTCATTTTGAGCCTCCTGGTGAAACTGAAAAGTATGCTAAGATAGTAGAGCAAGATGAGATATCCAAGAAGGTGAAAAACTTAGAGCAGTCTTTAAGAAACATGCAAGGGATAGAGAGGCAGATGAGCGTGTCTTACAAAGACTTGTGCTTGTTTCCTGACATCCAACTGCCTGTTGTGTTTAAGATGCCAAAGTTTGATTTGTATGACAGACATGGAGATCCTGTGGACCATTTGAGAGGCTACTCTAGTAAGATGAGAGGCGCCAATGGGAAGGACAAATTATTGATGGCGTATTTCAGTCAGAGTCTGAGTAGGGAAGCTCTGGAGTGGTACATCTGCCAAGACGCTAGCAGGTGGTACACATGGGACAATATGGCCTAGGCCTTTGCCCGACAGTTTCAGTACAATATAGAAATCGCCGCATATTGCATGTCCCTCACCAAGATGGAAAAGAAGCCTAATGAAAGTTTTAGGGATTACGGGCTCAGATGGAGAGAGCAAGTTGCCCGAGTCAATCCCCTAATGGAAGAAGACGAAATGGTCGAGTTCTTTCTTCAAGCTCAAAAGCCAACTTACTTTGGGCATTTGATATCGGGTGTGGGAAAGCCTTTTAATGATGTGGTAAAAATGGGAGAAATAGTAGATGATGGGTTGAAGTCGAGCAAGATCATGAGCTACTCTGCTTTAAAAGCCACAACAGAAGCAATTCAAAATGACACAGGAAGTTTACTGGGTCAGAAGGAACATGATGATGTAGCCATGGCTCTCTTAGGATCACGACATGGTCCAACAGGTCCACCTCACCAATATACCCAGCCTCAACCCCAACCCCAAACCTATCCCCGGGCTCTACATAATCCACCTCAATATTATCCTCCAAACAATGTTTCGTCATCTGTCCAACCATTGGGCCACTCCTTATTTCGAGCTCCAGCACCGCATAGTGCACTTTTGCCTTCACAACATTTTTGAGCATCCAACAACCCTAGAAAACTGGGGTATGGAGGGGAACACAGGCAAAAAAAATAGTCTCATGCCAATTGGAGAATCCTACACAAGCCTGTTTGAAAAGTTAAAACATTCTAGCCTGATTGAGCCGCTCCTCGGCTATACTCCGGACCCATATGCAAAAGGTTTTGATCCTACTGTATGGTGCATGTACCACTCTAATGTCCAAGTTCATAGCATTGATGATTGTCGTGCTTTGAAAAGGGAAAAAGAAAGAATGATTCGAGAAGGAATAATTGTGATCCAGGACAGTGACACCCAGAATATCGCGCAGAATCCTTTACCTGCACATGATGATGCACACTTTGTAGGGATGGTACGTGGCGACAGGAAGTATGAGAATCCTCTTGGGAACTTGTTGACTGAAGTTAATAATATTAAAATTGGTATGGTCTTGGTAATATTTATGTGGAACTCAGTGGCTAAGATGCCCAGCTTGGTAGTTGGAAAGACGCTCATTTCTTGGCTAGCCAGGGAGGAGTCTTGGTGGTTTATTTTGTTGTCATTTCTGTTGTCCGGGTTATTTCAGGGTTGTAATCCGGATATTGTCTTGTGACTCAAACCCTTCTATCCTTTTATTTTGCCTAGTTCCTTTAGTCGTACTAACTCATTTAGTGTTATATAGGTTTGTGGTTGTAATCCTAGTTTATTTTGCTTGTTTTGTTGTTCGAACCCTTTCACCGTCTGTCTAATACAATTTACTATTTTCTGTTATTTCTAGTCATTTTTGTTTAGTTCTTTTTTCTTTTTGTAGTTCTTTTCATGCTAGCTCTAGTGACATAATACGCACACATAATTCTAGGCCTGGTCTTAAAAGTTAGTTTAATTATGAAGCAATGAAACAATTTTGAAGATGATAGGGATATTTGAGGGAAATAAGTAAAGGCATTTTGAGATCACCTAAAGCTCGAATTGTGTGAAACTGGGGCAGATAGTTTGGGAAGTTAATAGGACGACCAGAATTTTTTACAAGAGAGTGTGTCCCACACAATTTGAAGCAAGCAACTTTTAGTTCAAGTGCATCTCAAGTTACAAGATAAAGCCAAGGGAGTTTGCTCCAAACTGACGGAGCACATCCATTTTGAAAAAGAAATCACCCAAGAAGAGCTCTGTACTTGACAAGGCACTAAAGAAAGGTGAAAACATATCTGTGATACCAATGTCGATGTTGCAAAAGAAATGCTATGCATGATCTTCATTTTTCATCTTCAAGTTGCATGTGTTATACTTGGTATTCTTAGAGATTGGGAGACCCTCTTTCAGCTATCCAAACATTTTATACCCTTTGGTACCCCTTTGAGCCTGTGCTGATTTCTTTGACCTCCCCTCTTTTGGAATCAAGCTAGAGTCAAAAAACATTGTCCCATAGATGTGTTTTAGAAAATTCATTCCAAAAGAAAAATTCAAAAAGAAAAAAAAAAGTGACAAAGAAGAAAAAGAAAAGAAAAAAGGAAAAAATATAGCAACAAAGAAAACACAAGAATTAGTTTTGAACTACGTTCGACCTGATTCTTGTCATCGCAAGATACGTAGGCAGCCTTATGGTTCGGTCGCACCAAATAAAGTATTTCATAATCCCACGAAGTCGAGAGTGGGGTAGTGTTTTTTAGAAATTCCATCTCAAAAAGAAAAAAAAATCAAATTCCCTTGCTTTAGAAATTGGGGCAAAGTTTTTACAATGGACTCCAAAAGTTGTAAATAAATTAACCCTGTTGTCTTAGTTATTTTGAGCCTTATGATATCTCTTCTTTCTAACCTTGTCCAAAAGCCACATTACAGTTCAAAAAAGACCACCTAGATGATCTTTGAGAGTACCGAGGTAGACATGCCAGGAGCATATGATGTTTTACTATGGTCAATGTCTTGTCATCTGCAAAATTAGAGAAAAGAAGAAGAAAAGAAAAAATGAGAGAGTCTTATCGGTGAAAACCTTCACAGGCACCATAAGGCGATGGGGAGTTGAGAGAAAGAGCAAAATGAGAGAGGCTAGATGGTGAAACCCTTCGGGCACTACAAGTCGAATAAGTATCGCAAATCAAATAGGATAATCAAAGCATTGAAGCCCAGTTTCACGGCGAAGAAGAACAATAAGAGTTAAACATTAGACTTGCTCGATAGATTAGGCCACTTAATCCAAAGGTGCATGTCATGGTCATTAGGGTGGATATCCCCATCCGATAGGTTTCTACTTTGCAATTTTCTCGTTTATCATCTCTTTCCATTGTCCCTTACTCTATTCCTTTTGTTTTGTTTACTTCCTCTCCTTGAGTCTGTTTGGTTAGAACAAGTGAGAAATGACTTCAAAATTTTCTACCAGCTTTCCAATTGCACAAAATGGAATCTGGGTAGCACATCAAAATGGCATAAGTCAAGAAAGAACAGTATGCGCACTGAGTGGGTGGCAATTGATGTGCTTTGGGATTCATATGAAATACAAAGTTTTGGTATATGTCAATTCATGAGCACAATGCAACAGAAAAAGGGTATTGAGTTTGAACGGATCAGAGGTGTTTTCGGTGATAATGGTGACAGAGAAAGTGGTTAGTCAATAAATAAGCAAGGTTTTTCAAGTTGAAATCAAAGTTATCATAGGAAGTGAAGGATCAATCGCCCTCAAAGTCAAGGCCACAAATCAACCACCATATTTAAATTTACAAGTTTTCTTTGTTTGAAACAGGGATGAAGACCGTGTCCAAATCAAAGCCTGGAAGCTTGAACCTTTCAAGTGTCATGCCTAATTTTTTCAGCACAAAGCTGTTTGAGAATGTTTTTTACCTCCTAGGCATCCCCCTAATTGAGAAGATCATCATCTTCCTAGAATTTGTCCCAGTTGAGAAGAACCATGCCTCCTAGACATCCCTCTAATTGGGAAGAATCTATAGTTTGTCTTGAGTTCAGGGGTCCCGCTTGGAGAATAGGGTCAGTTTTCAATTTTTGTTTAGTTAGATAATCATTAGTTTTCCTGGAGTTCAGGGGTCCCGCCTGGAGAATAGGGCCAGTTTTAATTTTCTTAAGTTGATAGTCTTTAGTTTCCTTAATTTTAGGGGTCCCGCCTGGAGAATAGGGTCAGTTTTTTAATTTTCCTTAACATGTTAGTCTTAGTTTTTCTTAAGTTTAGGGGTCCCGCATGGAGAATAGGGTCAATTTTTAGTCAAGTCAAGCTCCGTTTATAGTTATCCTCAAGCTCAATCTCAAATCTAGGAGATGCACTTCCTAATTTTAGGTTAAAAGTTTCACCCATAGGAGACGTACTTCCTAGTCTGGGTCTTTCAGGATATACCTTTAGGAGACACACTTCCTAAATTGAGAATTCATTCCTATAAGACGCAATTCCTAGTTTGAGTCATTGAAGTTTCGCCCCTAGGAGACGCACTTCCTAGTTTGAGTAATTGATTTCACCCCTAGGAGACACACTTCCTAGTCTGGGTCTTTCAGGATATACCTTTATGAGACGCACTTCCTAAATTGAGAATTCATTCCTAGGATACACACTTTCTAGTTTGAGTCATTGAAGTTTCGCTCCTAGGAGACACACTTCCTAGTCTAGGTCTTTTAGGTTATATGTTTGTTTTAGGAGATGCACTTCCTAAATTGAGATTTCACCCCTAGGAGACGCACTTCCTAGTCTGGGTCTTTCAGGATATACCTTTAAGAGGCGCACTTCCTAAATTGAGAGTTCATTCATAGGAGACACACTTCCTAGTTTGAGTTATTGAAGTTTCATCCATAGGAGACGCACTTCCTAGTCTGGGTTTTTAAGGTTATATTTTTGTTTTAGGAGACGCACTTCCTAAATTGAGAGTTCATTCATAGGAGACGCACTTGCTAGTTTGAATCATTGAAGTTTCACCCATAGAGACGCACTTCCTAGTCTGGGTTTTCAGGTTATATTTTGTTTTAGGATACGCACTTTCTAAATTGAGATTTCACCCCTAGGAGATGCACTTCCTAGTTTTGGGCCTTTTAAGTTCATTCACAGGAGAATCACTTCCTAGTTTGAGTCATTGAAGTTTCACCTATAGGATACGCACTTCCTAGTCCGAGTCTTTCGAGTTATTTTTGTTTTAGGAGACGCACTTACTAGTTTTGGGTCATGTAAGTTCATTCCTAGGAGATGCACTTCCTAATTTGAGCCATTGAAGTTTTACCCATAGGAGTCCTAGTATATGTCTTTAAGGTTATACTTTTTAGGAGATGCACTTCCTAAATTGAGATTTTACCCCTAGGAGACGCACTTCTTAGTTTTTGTTCATTCAAGTTTCAGCCTTAGGAGACGCACTTCATAGTTTGGTTCATTCAAGTTTCACCTGTAGGAGACGCACTTCCTAATCTTGGTCATTCAGGTTTTATTTTTAGTAGATGCATTTGCTAGTCAAATTTTCTTGGTTTTACTCATAGGAGACGCACATCCTAGTCGAGTCTTTAGTTTACTCTCATCATTGCATCAATAGCACAAATGGCTTACAGTTTTGCTAACAACTCACAAATCTTCCGAGTGCAAACTGGGGCAGAAAATTTTGTTTGTTTTGTTGTTTTGATTGTAGGCATCCACCTGGAAAACAAGAAAATTCGTTTCGGAATTATTTCATGTTTCAAGTCAGTAGCAGGCACCCACCTGGAGAACAAGGGAAGTCATTTCAGAATTCAATTCAAGCTAAAAGTAGCAAAAGCTCACTGCAAGAATGCGAGTCAACAGTACGAGATGACCAATAAAAGTAGTATCAATCCAGAACAAAAGAAAGGAAAAAAGAAAGAAAAAAGTGAATCCAAAATGCAGAAGCAGAAACAAGATGTGAACTGCTCAAGACGTGGTTGAAGTCACGAGCACGGTGTGTCCGGTTTTGATCCGAAGAAGCTGAAGAAGAATGAACTAGCACCTGCAGCTAGCAAGTGTTAAGGTTCAAAGCTAAAGTTTGCATGAAGAACCATTCGAGACTCAAGATCAAGCTTCAGAAGACTTATAGATAGGAATCTTGTAACTCATAGTTGACAAGCTTAGTCTTTTTCATTTTTTGATTTTGATGTAATAGCACGACCGTGGACCGGAACCTCGACGGAACGGCACTTCAATCGGATTTCCACCTCGGTATACTCCATCACTATTCCTACTTCTGAACTACACGTGACATGATTCCTTTATAGCCAAGGATATATAGGCAGCTCAGATACCAGGGCTCGGTCACACTCTCCTTTCTCTTATTTTTTGGTCTCTCTAAATAAGGGTCGGGTCAAAAAACCTGTTTTGCCGTTTTTTGTCAGAAAATTTTTCGCATTTCCAGTCAAAGAGGGGCAGCTGTAGACATGTAATTTTTGACTCTTCCCAAGATTTTACACATTTTAGTGTTAAATATTTAGTTTAGGTCTAAAATCACTACTTTAACTAATTTTGACTCTTTTACTTTATTTTGTCACAAAAATGAAAACTACAAAAATATTTTCTTTTATTTAGCTAATTGATATTTCATCTAGTTACTTTTAGTTTATGTACCTTTCATAAAATTAAAAAATACAAAGATAGTACTTTATTTTTATCTTTATATAATCTTGAAAATACAAAAATATAGTTTCATGTTTTAATATAGTTTAGTTTAATTAATTAGAATTAGTTTTTGCATTGTGTAGTATTTTTATCTTATACTAAAGGGAGTTAACTAAGGTTTTGGACCACAATTTTAAGAGTCTTAGAGCCCAATTTTAGGACCCAATTCGAACTTAGCCCATAAATCCAAGCCCAATACCCAATACCCATTAAGCTAACCCTAGAGTCCCTTCTAGACTCTTCTTCTTAACAAAATAAACAATCCTAGAGAACCTAACACAAATCAGCCGCAGAACACACGACACCCTCACCCTAAGCATCATCTTCCTTACCCCTTTACACAACCAAGAGACCCCCATCTCTAACCAAACTAGCCACCCTCTGCCACACCCATCGCCAAACACAAACGACCACCCTTACTGATATCCCTAACCCACCAGCCTTCGCCAGAACCCCACCCCAAAAATCAGCGACAACAACACACGCACACACAACCAAATAAACTAGAAGTTGCTCCTTCACCTTACACCAAACGATGTCATCTCCATCTTTTCCACACCCTAATCCTGAGCAGCGAACAGATACACAAAAACAAGAACCCAACCACCTACACATCTCCATCTTCAACCTAAAATGGTGGAACCCTAAGACAAAATAGAGGAGAAGCGCCCATCATCTCTTTCACCCCTTTACACAACTAAAGACCCCAATCTCAAAAACCAGATCGATCCCCGCCGCCCAATATATGTCATTCAAGAACAGTCGCCGCTGGAGCTCCAACACTCATCCTTGTCACCGCCACTTCTTCTCCATCCAACGACACACACACACAGACACTAACAGAAGCGAAAACCAGAGTGAGAGGGGACAACCAAATTTGTAATCCAAAAAACAGAGAAGTTTCTGCTTCTTATCTTTGACTTCGATTTCGATTTTGGTTTCAAATGCATGGAGTTCACTTGAGTTCGAAACTATTCTGCGTTCGGGTCACGCAAAGATCATTGGCGAGGTTCGAGTCTGCGAATCCATGTTCGGGTTTTCGTTTCCATCATGATTTCTGATATGGTATGTGGCAAGCATCAGGTCTTTCTCAAAGTTTCCCTGTAAACACCGGAAATTTGCTCTCCATAAGGTCAAATAATAAACTCGATTCTTATATATTTTAGCACTTCTGATTTGTGTATTTTGATATCGAATGGAGTTTTTGTTGTAATTTCGAATCTAATTATTTTTTGAATGCATTTGATTGAAGTCAGATCTGATTTTTGGTCGATTGAATTAGTGAAGCATGTCATATTGTTGTTAGAATTAGTTTGATTGACTCTTTGATAAGGGAACTATGGACTTGTTTGCTTCTATGGGTATGAGAGAATTCCCTGCTGTTGTGCTTAAGGAAGAACAGCCTGTGGTTACGGCTGCGCTTGTTGGATTAAGTAGACATGGCGGGTATTGATAATGGGTCTGTAGTTTTTCTTTTTTGTTTAAATACGTTTGTGTTTTGGTGTTAGGAGAAGAAGTGTGTTTGTTAAGTTCTAGGCTTGATGTTATCTGATTGTGGTTCTAATTTGTATGTTGAACTTCCGAGTAGGCGAACCTTTAGGCGCGTTTTGAATTTATTATCGTGATTATGTACACGTTCGCATGACATGATTACGGTTTAAAAATGAATATTCAAAGAAAATTCTTTAGGCGCGATTTAATCTATCATCGTGGTTGTGGACACATTCGTGTGACATAATTATTATCCTAAAAATAAAATCGAGGTATGCCTTCGCGCAACTTCAACCAAAATTTCTTAATAATAATAATGTGTAATTAATTGTGGACACGTATGCGTGGCATGATTTTTTTACGTGCCAAATAAAATGAATGCACGTACGCGTGACTCGTTTTAGGATAATTTCTTAATTAAAAGAAGTAAATGCACATAGGTTCTAAAATGAGTAATTAAACAATTTAACTAAGCCAAGTATGATTAAAGTGACCGTGCTAAAATCACGAAATTCGGGAATGCCTAACACCTTCTTCCGGATTAATAGAATTTCTTACCCGATCTTCTATGTTCGCAGGCCATAAAAAGAGTTAAACTTTCCTCGATTCGGGATTTTAAACCGGTGACTTGGGACACCATAAATTATCCCAATTAGTGACTCTGAATTTGAATAAATAATCTTGTTTCGATTATTGTCACTTTAATTGGAAAAACTCCCTTATATCCCCGTTCGGGTAAAAAGAGAGGTGTGACACTTAGCCAAGAAGTCCCATTAACGAAACAATATGAAGAAACTAAGGTCAAATGGGTTGAAGTCCATAATGTCGTCCTTGCTGCATCCAATCGTGAGGATGACTCTGCTGAAAGATTGAATAACTTAGACGTAGCCTTAGACTCCAAGGCTGAAGAACTTGCCAGTGCCGAGGAAAAGCATGCTCGGTTGGAGGAGAAACATAAGAAAACCTTAGAGCATAATAAAATTTATAGTTCCACTGTCCGTGATTTTGAATCCAGCCTCTGATCCATGAGATTCGTGCGAGACAACCTCTCAATTGAGGTCGGCTAGCTTAAAGGAGAACTTCATCACCGAGTGCCTTCCTTCATTATTTTGCCGAAATCGCTAAAGCATATGAGCTGGAGTTAGCTACAAAAAGAGATATTCCGACCTGGTCAGATGCTACTAATTTTTCTGGTTCTGAGTTATTGGGAACTGAAGAGGAACCGAAAGGCGATGAAGTTGAGGGCCAAAATAATGAAGGCCAAGATATTGAACCGGCGATGGATCCCCCTGTTTCTCCTTTGGGCGTAGATTCTTCTCTTCCTCCGAGTTTTGGAGATGCAGCAACTTAGTTTTTGCTTTCTTTTTCAAACTATTATTCTTGTGCAATTTGGCACATTTATTGTAAATAAAAATACTTTTTCATTCAAGCATCGTATAATCTCCCCTTTCTGCGTACTTTCTGTTGGCCCAAGTAAAGGTTAAGTTTTGAAGATTGACAAAGGAACTCAAACATGAACCAAGTCCATCCCTCAGGTGCACAAAAACGGGCAGATTCGAGCATGTGGGTTGTACGTAAAAGAGATAAGCTTAACTTGGTGTATTTAATATCTCCTGATCGAAAAGGTTGCATAATTGATAAGGAGTAAGACTCCTTAATCAAAGAGAACACTATCCAAGATAGGGAAGGAGTTAGAAGTTGAAATCAACTAGAACTCTTCCACCAAGGAAGAGTTGCATCAGAACTCTAGTTATTTCTTCATCTACTAACTCTATAAATTGCAGGATGTTCTCATATTACAAGTGTTGCACAAAAAACGCAGAAGTTAAACATGAATTGAAAGCAAATTAGCAAGGCTTTTTGCAAGCAGTGCGAGTGTGATTCAAGTGTGCAAACTTGAAGCTACATGAACTAGATTGAAGAACCAACTCCATAAAGCGTTTTATGTGTCTTTCTTTATTTCTAGTTCAATTGTAGTACGTGTTTTTATATTGTACCTTTCAGCTTTATCTAGAAGCAATTGTAATCGGTACTTTAAGTATTCAAGTTAGAGTTAACTTGAAGTTGTCGCAACAGTTAGAGGTTGGTTGCTACAACAGGATTAGAGGTAATCCTTAGGTTTACAAAGAGTTTTGTAAATGCTCTTTTGGCTCAGTGATTTAGTGAAGTGTTGGGGAAAATCCTACTGAGTAGTAGGTCGTGGTTTTTTTCACCTTCTGATCCGGGTGTTTTCCACGTAAAATACTTGTGTTCTTTATTTTCTACATTTATTATACCGCAATAGTAGCAGAAGGAATACATAGAAGAATCGAGTCCTTCCATAATCAGTTTAAGCGAAAAATGGACACCACACAAATCACTCTCCCTCTTGTGTGGTATTGACATATAAAATATCAATTGGTATCAGAGCAGGTTATCCTTGAAGAGGCTAACACCTTAGGAAAAGATCAAGATGAGTGCACCACCTGAAATTGGGAAGGGAAATCCACCGCTAGGCCTCTACTCTTTAATGTCCAGTACTACTCTTGGTGGAAAAACAGAATGAGAGATCACATCATCGGAGATGACTATGAGCTATGGGACATTGTCACTGATGGTCCCCTGGCTACCATGAAGAAGACTGCTGAAGGAGTAGAAGTGCCAAAAACAAGAGCTGACTGCACTGTTGATGATTTGAGGAAATGGGAAAAGAATGCTAAAGCCAAGAAATGGCTTGTGTGTGGACTTGGTCCAGACGAGTACAGTAGAATTCAAAGTTGTACCACTGCAAAGGAAACCTGGGACCCTTTTCAAGTGGCTCATGAAGAAACACATCAAGTGAAGAGGTCTAGAGGAACACTGTTGTATTCTCAATATGAGAATTTCACCATGAAGGAAGGGGAAACCATCCAGGGGATGTATACAAGTTTCACCACATTGATAAATGAACTTAAGTCTCTTGGAAGGGTTATTCTTGAAGAAGACAAGGTTGAGAAAATTCTGACAAGGGTTTTGCCTATTACTTGGGAAAGCAAAATCATCGCTATTCAGGAATCAAAGAACATTGTCACTCTTAAGTTGGATGAGCTAATTGGAAATCTCACTACCTATGAACTTAGAAGGCAAACCATGAAGATGGATGCACCCAAGAAGGAAAGGAGCCTGGCATTCAGAATTACTGAAGGTGTTGATCGAGAGGAGGATGAAATGACCATGATCACAAAGGACTTCAAGAAGTACCTAATGAGAGGAAAGGGTCCTTCAAGAAGTGGAAGCTACAGCAAACCAAGGGTTCCTAAAAAATAAACCAATGAGGGGTGTTACAAGTGTGGGAAGACTGATCACCACATAAAAAACTGCCCTCATTGGGAAATTGAATAGAAGAAGGAAAGAGCTGAACGAAGGAACAAGAAAAAGGAACAGGTTCAACCCAAGAAGAATAAAGGATCAATAAAGGCTATGGTTGCTACCTGGGGAGAAAGCTCAGATGAGGACTCAAAGGGTGAAGATGGAGATGAACAAGCACTTATGGCAATTGGAGAATCCGATGAGGAATCTGAGGTAAGTATAATTCATCTCAAAGACAAGATTAAATTTTTGTCTAAAGAAAGGCTATCTGAGTTACTCCTGGATTTCATTGATGAATCTGAGGATCTAAATAATGAAAATGAGCAGCTGTCTAAGGAGTGTGTGATTTTGAAAGCTAAGTGTAAAACTCTTGAACTTAGGGCTAGTGAAAGTGAAAGTAAAAATGCTGAGTTAAAGAACCAGGTTCATGAACTTGACACCACTATCCTAGAGCTTAGATCTGAAAATATAAAATTGAAATTAGGAACTGGTAAAAAGAAAGTTGACCACACACAACTCACTTTAGAAGCAAATGTAGGAAAAATAAAAGATGAGTTGTATAAAAGAGATGAGCAGATAAGAGTCCTTAAGGAGGATCTAAACAAGGTTAAGCACGAGCTAGACGGAACTTGTAAATGGAATAGGTCCTCCGAGGCACTTTTATGGCTACATGAACACCATAGTAGCAATAAGAGAGGACTTGGCTACGGGACCCCTGCACCTAAGTGGGATCCCAAAAGCAAGTACCTCACACTTCCTGAAAACATAATTTGCACACACTGTGGTAAAACTGGTCACTATAAATCTAAATGTATTGCAAATGAAAAGGCTAGTCAAAAGAATAAATAATTTGTTCAAGGGAAAAATAGGCTACCAGGTTGGGCTAAAAAGAATCTGATTCACCCTTTTGCCTATAGAAAGGGACCCAAACTAGTTTGGGTTCCTAAGACTAACCCATGATTCCCTTTTGCGGGTCCAAGTGAAGGGTAGCATCCAAATATGGTACATGGATAGTGGCTGCTCAAAGCATATGACAGAAAGCAAGAACCAGTTCCTTTCACTTGAGGACCTCAAAGAAGGTAATGTCTCCTTTGGAAATGGGAAGAAAGGTGAGATCATTGGGATTGGAAAGGTAGGTAAGACTATTTCTCACTCTATTGAGAATGTCTACTTGATAGATTATCTAAAGTACAACCTAATAAGACAATCACAATTGTGTGATAGAGGTAACTTGGTAGCATTCACCTCTACCAAATATTTTGTGACTAATCTTACCACTGACAAGATTGTTTTGCAGGGAAAAAGAGTAAACAATATATACATTGTAGATTTGTCCACACTTTCAGAAAATGAACTCACTTGCTTAAGTGTGTTGGACAATGATCCTCTCCTTTGGCACAAGAGACTTGGACATGCCAGTCTAAGTCAACTAAACAAACTAGTCTCCATGGACTTGGTGATAGGGCTACCTAACATTAAGTTGAAGGAAGACAAAAATTGTGAGGCTTGTGCAAGGGGGAAGCAGGTAAGATCCTCTTTCAAAAGCAAGAAAATGGTAAACACCACCAGAACAATGGAACTAGTCCATATGGATCTCTGTAGTCCAATGAGAACATTAAGCAGAGGTGGTAAAAGATTTGTGATGGTGCTTGTTGATAATTACTCTAGGTTTACTTGGACATTATTTTTGACATCTAAAGATGAAGCATTTGACATGTTTACTTCTTTTGTTAGAAAAACTCAGAAACAACTAGATAATCAACTTGTATCAATTAGGTCTGATCATGGAACTGAATTTGAAAATGCTAAGTTTGCTGAATTTTTGCATGCTACATCATAAATAGTCGCATGACTATACCTCTTGTTAAGAAGATTCCCTGAGAGTCCCTTAAAGGGAGAAAGCTAAATATATCCCATCTTAGGGCATTTAGATGCAAGTTCTTTGTGCACAATAATGACAAAGACTCCCTAGGTAAGTATGATCCTAAAAGTGATGAGGGAGTATTCTTGGGATATGCTTCACGTAGTACAGCTTATAAGATATACAGTAAAAGAACTATGTGTGTAGAAAAAATGTATATGTTATTTTTTTACTAACATTCTTTCTGAGAGGCAGGAACAAGATAATGAAGAGATTGGGCTAATAAGAAACTCAAATGGTGAAATCACAGTCCAACCTGAAGATGCATCACATGAAGAAACATGTGATGGAAAAAGTCCTTCCACCCAGGGCAACATGACAAGGGGAACTGACTAGAGAGGAACTGATCCTCAAACCTCAAGAGAACCTGTCCATAAACCTATTCCTCAGTAACAAAACCAGGAAGGAACATCCAAAGAAATTGACACTCCTATTGCAACATCCATGAAACTGGATATAGATGAACTTGGTTCATCTGTTGATCAGAAGTTGTGTAGGGGAATGATTGGTTCTCTTTTGTATCTTACTGCTAGCATACCTAATATTATTTTCAGTGTAGGGCTTTGTGCTCGATTTTAAGTAAATCCAAAGGAATCCCACTTGGCTGTTGTCAAGAGAATATTGAGATACTTGAAAGGCACTACTGACCTTTGCTTTTGGTATCCAAAAGGTAGTAACTTTAACCTAGTGGGATATGCTGACGCTGACTATGCAGGTTTCCTTGTGGATAGGAAGAGCACCTCAGGTATGGCACACTTCCTTAGTTCATGTCTTGCGTCATGGGCTACTAAAAAGCAAAATTCAGTGGCCTTATCCATTGCTGAAGCTGAGTATATTGTTGTTGCTTCCTGTTGTGCTTAATTGCTGCGGATCAAACAGTAGTTGATGGATTTTGGAATTGATGTTAGTTGCATCCCTATTTTTTGTGATAACACTAGTGCTATTAGTATGACAAAGAAACCGATTCATCATAAGAGAAATAAGCACATAGATGTTAGGCACCATTTTTTGAGGGACAACTATGAGAAAGGCTTGACCACCGTGAATTTTTGTGCTACTGACAAGCAAATTACTGACATCTTCTCAAAAGCCTTAAGTAGAGATCACTTTGAGAGGAACAGGTTGGAATTAGCCTGCTACTCAGGGGGGAGAAAGTGGTTCTTCCAAAACTGAACAGGTATCTTCTGATTCTAAAGTTTCTCCTGAGACAATTTCTAAAGTTACTGCAAATTTGGAAAAAAGATTTGTAGGATCTATAGCAGGTTTTGAGACTACAGAATCTGGAGAAGTTGGTGGTAAAAAAATGAAAAAAAGGAGACCAAGGGTGCTAGGGGTACTGTGAGGGGAAAGGAGACAAGAGTGGCTTATTCTTCACCACTCCTGTGAGTTTAACCAAAGACGCAGGTGCAATAGTTGTTCGGGGAGATGAACCTGGTTCATCTGTAAAGGAAACCCTCGTAGACCTGCTGAAGAAAGTAACTGAAAGCTATAATCCAGCTTTTTGATAGAGTAATCAATAGAACCAAAACTCATACCATTCCTTATGGCTTCATTCTCACCACTGTGCTTGCACATTTCAATGTACCTATGAAAAAGTGGGAGGTTAGTACAAGCATGGATCATTTTTGGGTTAATACTCTTCTTGCTTGAGATTATAAAGTCAATGTCACTCCTAAAGAACCTAGTTCATCCAAAAAGGTACCAGTGAATAGCAAGGTCAGAGCCTTGGTGCAAGAAAGTGGGGCTAAGGATACTGAGATTGAAAGGCTGAAGAAGAGGTTGGTTGAGGTGTAGACTAAGAGAGATGCTCTCCGAACTGAGCTGGCAAGAGAAAAAGAGAAGAATGATGACATTCTTCTAGTTATGCTGAAACTCCTCTAAGTAAAAAACCAAGCACCTAGTTCTTCCCGGCCTTAAGCCTCCAAGCCTAATGTAGATCAACCAGTGACCCAGTTCGGGACGTTTTGTTTCTTTTGCTCATGTTTTTCAGTATTTTTATTTCTTCTTATGATTTGTGGTAGAATCTTATCAATTATCAATGAAATTCATTTTTTTGCTTTAACTGTTTGTTTATATTTCTTTGATGGTTAAAATTCTTAGCTTGATCTATGATGATTAATCCATTATTGCATTTGAAGTAGCCCCAGTGGCCATGAGTAAGTTTTAAAATCTAGTTATCTCACATTTTATGCAACTTTTCGATGATGCCAAAAGCGGGGAAAAAGGTTATGCTTTACACTTTGAATAGTGATGTTTATAACCTAATGTACCTGGTCCTTGATGATAAGTGAAAATTTTCTAACTTTGCATTGATGTTGTGCTGAGTTTGGAAGGGCCTAAGTGTATAAAAAGCACAGAGTTTGTCATCATCAAAAAAGGGGAATTTGTTGGCTCAAGTAAAGGTTAAGTTTTGAAGATTGACAAAGGAACTCAGACAACCAAGTCCATCCCTCAGGTGCACAAAAACGGGCAGATTCGAGCATGTGGGTTGTACGTAAAAGAGATAAGCTTAACTTGGTGTATTTAATATCTCCTGATCGAAAAGGTTGCATAATTGATAAGGAGTAAGACTCCTTAATCAAAGAGAACACTATCCAAGATAGGGAAGGAGTTAGAAGTTGAAATCAACTAGAACTCTTCCACCAAGGAAGAGTTGCATCAGAACTCTAGTTATTTCTTCATCTACTAACTCTATAAATTGTAGGATGTTCTCATATTACAAGTGTTGCACAAAAAACGCAGAAGTTAAACGTGAATTGAGAGCAAATTAGCAAGGCTTTTTGCAAGCAGTTCGTGTGTGATTCAAGTGTGCAAACCTGAAGCTACATGAACCAGATTGAAGAACCAGCTCCATAAAGAGTTCTATGTGTCTTTCTTTATTTCTATTTCAATTGTAGTAGGTGTTTTCATATTGGACCTTTCAGCTTTATCTAGAAGCAATTGTAATCGGTACTTTAAGTATTCAAGTTAGAGTTAACTTGAAGTTGTCGCAACAATTAGAGGCTGGTTGCTTCAATGGGATTAGAGGTAATCCTTAGGTTTACAAAGAATTTTGTAAATGTTGTTTTGGCTCACTAATTTAGTGAAGTGTTGGGAAAAATCTTACTGAGTAGTAGGTCGTGCTTTTTTTCACCTTTTAAGTTGGGTGTTTTCCACATAAAATACTTGTATTCTTTACTTTCTACATTTATTATTCCACAATAGTAGCAGAAGGAACACATAGAAGAACCAGGTCCTTCCATAATCAGTTTAAGTGAAAAATTGGACACCACACAAATCACTCCCCCCCCTCTTGTGTGATATATACGTATAAAACATCACTTTCGTTTAAATATTTGTGCAAGTTTTCTCTTTGCGTCTTTTTTCATTTGTATTTGCGCATGTTTTACTATCTGCGTCTAATTATGCAACGCTTTGGGTGTATTTTCCCCCGAAAGCATTTGAATTTCGAGCACAAGTTCTTCTGAAATCAACCCTTTAACGTGACGACTTTCATACGAGAGGGCCCTCTTATATTTACGGTGCACTTGAAGAGGACGTCTCTTGTTCATTACGGCGCTAACATTTGAAGTACTTGTTTAACTTTCAAATGATAAAATCAATACAACATATAGACAAGAAACAAGGTAGAAAAAAAAAGGACTTTACTTTTTTCTTTCCATTTTCAAAAGTACATAAGCATTCATTGTGCTAAAAAGGAATTGTCATTTCTTATGGCTAGCTTGTACAGCTTGTTTCTACGGGGCTGGTCGCACAGTCCCTGATCCAAATGACATAATTTTGTTTCTGTGTTTCATAGTCCGGTCGAAGAGTTAGTCGTTGTTGCCGTATCCTCATATCATCCCCCCCAGTGTTCGAATGCGAAGGATTCGATTTTGAATACTGGAAGTTTTACACCTTCGAGGATTTCACTAGTGAATTGCTAGATAATCTTCAATTTGGTAACAAACTTTGCTTCCCCTTAGGAATTTATGCTATCGAGCCAAATATTATCTAACAATCCCCTAGTGGATTGCACTTGTGAATGGGCGTATAATCTTTATTTGATAGGGAACTTAACTTCCTAGTATGAACTTTGCTATCGAGCAAAAGACTATCTAACCGCTCCATGGTGGTTCTTTACTTGTGCCTTATCATTTAAAGGTCTTATTGTTGTTGTTGAAGTTTCCTTCATAGTATTCTTTCCATTACTGCCTCATTAAAAACATTCTAGAAAAACTCAATTGGGACAAAAATTGGACGAAGGGAAAAATAGTGTAGCACATACTTTCAATGTAGGTGATGCTCATCAGCAATAATATCTTTTGAGGTGTGCAACATTCTAGTTGATCTGTATCTTTTCCCCGTCTTGATTTTCCAACTCGTATGACCCTTTTCCAGTGACAGCTAAAACCCAGTAGGGGCCTTCCCATGTTGGACCTAGCTTCCCCGCATTGAGTTCCCGGGTGTTCTGAGTTACTTTCCTTAAAATCAAGTATCCTACTTTAAAATAATGGAGGTTGGCTTTTTTATTATAATATCTCTCTATTCACTGCTTTTGAGTTGCTTTCCTTATGTGCGCCAAGTCCTTGCGTTCATCGAGCAACTCCAAATTGATTAACGTTGTTTTGTTGTTTTCTTCTTCGTTTGACCGGAAATACCTCATGGTATGTTCACCTACTTCCACCAGGATCAGGACTTCTGCCCCGTTCATAAGAGAAAAAGGAGTCTCCCCGTGCTTGAGTTAGTTGTTGTTCGGTATGCCCATAATACACCTGGCAGCTACTCGGGCCATCTTCTTTTAGCAGTTTCCAATCTCTTTTTGAGATTTTGTATAATCACCTTGTTGGTTTATTCTACTTGTCCGTTTGCACTTGGATGATAGGGTGATGATGTGATCCACTTAACTTTCAAGTCTTCAAGGAACTCCGTGACCTTTGCGCCAATAAATTGGGGTCCGTTGTCGCAGGCTATCTCTTTTGGTATCCCAAATCTGCAAATAATGTTCTCCCACAAGAAATCTACCACTTCACATTCATCGATCTTCTGATAAGGACCTACTTCAACCCACTTAGAAAACTAGTCAATTAAAATCAAAGGAAATCTTATCTTACAAGGGGCCGATGGTAGTGGACTGACGATATCCATTCCCCACTTCATGAACGGCCATGGTGACAGAACTGAATGTATTAGCTCTACCGATTAATGTACCAAAGGTACGCAGTGTTGACATTTATCACATTTTTGAACATAATCTTTGGCATCTTGTTCCATTAGGGGCTAGTAGTATCCTGCCATAACTAACTTCAGTACCAAGGAATCTATGCCTGAGTGGTTTCCGCAGATCCCTTCATGGACTTCTTACATAACATAGTTAGCTTTGGAAACTCCCAAACATCGTGCCAACGGGCCTTGGAAAGATTTTTTGTATAGTTGACCTCCCTTGAAACAATATCGCGATGCATTAGTGCGTAGTGCCCGAGATGCCTTAGGATCCTCAAGTGTTTTCCCGTGTTCGAGATAGTCAATAATTTCGTTTCTCTAGTCCCAGACCTAATTAGTCGCATTTACCTTGTAATAGCTATCGGCGTCCAGCACCGAGTGCAAAAGTTGTACGAACATATCGGAGTCCGATCCTTTCATTTTCATAGACTAACCAAGGTTTTCTAGTGCATCTGTTTCTACATTTCCCTCCCTCCGAATATGGGTGATTGACCACTCCTGGAACCGAGTGAACAAAGCATGAACTTTCATTATGTATTGTTGCATGCATTCCTCTTTGGCTTTGAAGATCTCGTAGGCCTGATTTACTAACAATTGGGAGTCGCATTTGATTTCTATAACCTCGGAGTCTAGTCCCCGGGCCAATTTGTGCCCTGCAGTCAAAGCTTCATACTCCGTTTCATTGTTATTCAGAAAAACGATTCTTATAGCCTGTCTTAGGGTCTCTCTCGAAGGCGTGGTTAATACTATGCCGAGCACGAACCCTTTCACATTGGAAGTTCTGCCTGTGAACAAGGTCCAAACTCCTTACGCCAATTTTGACACTATTACTTCTTCTTTGATAGCGAGAGGTAAAATCCCTGGACTGAAATTGGCCACAAAGTCGGCCAAAACTTGTGACTTAATTGCAATCATAGGTTTGTATTTTATGTCAAATGCGCTCATTTTGACGGCCATTTGGCCAGCCTACCTGAGAGTTCAGGCTTATGAAGAATATTCTGCAAGGGAAAAGTGGTCACCACAGCTCTCAGGTGACATTGGAAATAAGGCCTTAGCTTTTGAGCAGTGGCTACGATGGATAAGGCCAAATTTTCCAGATGCGGGTAGCGAGTTTCTGCTCTCGTTAAAATTTTACTAATGTAGTAAATAGGAGATTGCGTACATTCGTCCTCATGAACTAAAAAAACACTTACCGCAACCTCCGAGACTTCTAAGTAGATCAACAATTTTTCACCTTCCTCTGGTTTCGATAGTAATGGAGGACTTGAAAAATACCTTTTCAAATCCCTTAAAGCCTGTTGACATTGCGGGGTCCATTCAAAGGTTTTCTTCTTTTTGAGCAGTGCGAATAAATGATGGCATTTCTCCGAAGACCGGGAAATTAATCTGCTCAAAGCGGCCAATCTCCCTATTAGCTTTTGAACCTCTTTTACGCTTGATAGTTGGTCCGGGATGTCTTCGATGGATTTGATATTATTGGGGTTAACCTCGATCCCCCTTTGTGACACTAGGAATCCCAGGAATTTATTGGAGTTGACCTCGAACGCGTACTTCTCGAGGTTAAGTTTCATGTTATGCTTCCTTAAGATGTCAAAAGTTTCTTGCAAGTGTTTGAGATGATCATCTGTGTTCAAAGACTTAACAAGCATATCATCTATGTAAACTTCCGTGGTTTTCCCTATTTTCTTTTCAAACATCTTGTTCACGAGCCTTTGATAAGTGGCTCCGGTGTTCTTTAGCCCAAAGGGCATCACATTGTAACAATATATGTCGAAATGCATGACAAAAGAAGTTTTCTCCTGATCTTCCGTGTCCATTTTGATTTTGTTGTACCCGGAGTAAGCATCGAGGAAACTCATTAACTCGTGCCCGGTCGTTGCATCAATACTTTGATCAATGTTTGGCAATGGGAACGAGTCTTTCGGGCACGCCTTAAATCCTTATAGTCTACGCACATGCGAAATTTATTATTCTTCTTTAGAACTACTACTACGTTAGCTAGCCAATCAAGATACTTTGCCTCTTGGATTTAATCAATATCAAACAAGCGAGTTACCTCTTCTTTGATAACTTTGTTTCTGGCCTCGACAATAGGAAATTTTTTCTTTCTTATTTGGGGGATGCTGGGATCCAAGCTTAGTTTGTGTACGACCACTTCTTGCGGGATACCTGTCATATCCGCATGCGATCACGCAAAACAATCGATATTAAATTTAAGGAATTCAATAGATCCAAACCTGAGCTCGGGTTGCGGTCCTGTCCCCAAGTGGAACTTCCTTTCTAAGAACTTTTCAAACAATGCAACTTGTTCAAGTTCCTTAGCTATAGACTTGGTTGCGTCTGTCTCTTCTGCTATCTGAAAATACCTTGGTACCTGATAGTATTCTGATGACTCTTCCCCTAGTTAATTTTGCTTAGATTGGGAGCAGGCGCCGGTTCCTATAATTATTATGACGCAAACTCCTTCCCTTTGCTACTGGAGACTGAGATTGCATTCATCTCCCTTGCTACTGGTTGGTCACCCCTTATTTGTATAACTCCCTCAGGAGTTGGAAATTTCAGCAACTGATGATATATTGATGGCACAACATTCATTTCGTGCAACCATGGTCCCTTAAGGATGATATTGTAACGCATATCGTCATCCGCTACCTCAAAAAAGGCCGTCTTCATCACCCCTCAGCATTTGTGGGCAACGGGATCTCTCCCCGAGTTGTCACCCTTGCCAGATTGAACCCGGTGAGGAGTTTTGTGGCCGATTTAATACTTCCGGTAAGCTTGGCTTACTCCAACACTCTCCATTGGATGATATTAGAGAGATTGCCATGGCATTGTTATGTGGTAGCACCAATCCATCCGCGTCTTCTCCGTAAAAGTAATATCATCTTCTGCGACTTCCTGAGTCTCTTGATGTGGGTCAATGATAATTTTGTCTTTATTACCGCCAAAAATGTAACCCCATTAATTTGGTCCCCCCCCCCCCGAGAATCATGTTATTCATCAGGCGCGGGGAATATTCTCCTACTTTTGAAGGCTCCGCATTATCACGAATGCGACCGTAGTTATTTTTAGCTCGATCACTGAAGAATTCTCGAAGATCGCCATTTTTCAACAATGTTACCACCTCTTCGCACAAATGTCGGCATTCCCCAGTCTGGTGACTGTTTGTCCCGTAGTATTCGCACCACAAGTTAGGATCTCTTTGGTTGGGATCAAACCTCATTGTCTTCGGGAACCGTGCTTCTTTAATGTTCCTCATATCCGACACCAGCTCTACTACGCTGAGATTGAAGTTATATTCCAAAAGCCTGGGGTAGGAAGAATCTCAAGAACCTAATGTTTCCTTGTTCTATAACAACCTGTTGTTTCGACCGCGACCAGCTCTCCTATCGGTAATGAATCTATCTGCCAATCGAAAACCTGTACCACATCCTTCAGCCTGTTCATAGGGAAAAAACTGACTCCTCAATGACCGTCAATCTGTGTCGAAACCATCTTTTGATTTCTCTTTATTTTTCTCCCGTTCCCGACCATTAACTGACGCTGGGAAACCGAGATGATCAGCCTTAATCCTTATCTTTGACTCATCTCGGTGAACATCCGCCCAAGTTGTTACCTGGAACTCGAGCAAACATTCTTTCAACTTCCGAAAAGCATCGGAGCTTCTCGGCTTCAGATCTTTGGTGAATGCTTCAGCTGCACATTTGTCCAATATGGCCGGGAGCAACATCCTTTCCTTTTGGAACCTGGTTACAAACTCCCGCAGCAAATCAGACTCTCCTTGTGCAATTTTGAATATATTGGCCTTTTGAGCCTGCACCTTTTTGGCCTCAGCATGGGCCTTAATGATAGAATCTACGAGCATCTCAAAGAAGTCTATGGAATACTCGGGCAAAAGCAAATACCATGTAAGGGCTCCCTTCATAAGAGTCTCCCCCAATTTTTTCAGCAAAACTGCATCAATCTCGTGGTGAGCTAAGTTGTTTCTCTTCACCTCTGTTGTATAGGTGGAGATATGCTCTTGACGATCCAAAGTCCCATCATACTTCGACACGTCTGGCATTTTAAACCGCTTCGGGATCAGTTCTGGGGCCACACTGGGTTTGTACGACAATTGTGTGTACTTCTTTGAGTTCAGCCCCTTCAGCACTGGTGGTGCGCCCGGAATTTGATCCATTCAGGCATTTACTTCCCTCATAAATCGCATGAGTTTAGTTTTAAAGAGATCACTCTCGCTGTTGTGACCGGTCCGCTCCCCCGGCCCCATTGGAGTCGACCTCGTCCCTCAGGGTGTTATTGTCGACCTTCTACGTAGTTTGGTTTGTGGGAGCACCGGGAAGAACTGGACCTCGTCCCTCAGCTCTATCATGACCTTACCCTGTCTTGTGAGATGGCCTATAATGGCCTCCTGTTGTTCTTGCAAGACCTTGATTGCTTCGACGACGTGCTCTTCTTTAGTATCATCAAGAGTCGCCTCCCGAACATATCACGGATATCGACGTCATGGAACGGCATGGACTTGTTCCCATCGTTATGGGTATCGTTGATAGAATCTTCATGCTGAGGCTGATTTCCTTGGGCCTCAATGTTGTGCATATTGTTAACACCACTATCTGTCATTTTCTATGATTTTGCTAAGGATAAACATTCAAAGAAGTTAGTAACAGATGCAAGGTTCAATTGAATTACATAACTGTCTATGCCCTACGATAGGCGCCAAACTATTTACCCGTAAAACGGTACAGTTGAATTTATACGTGGTTTGTAGATAAGTGAATTAATTTGATCCAAAAATAACATATGAATTAGATAGAAATATAAGACATAGCCTTAAAATTGAAATAAACGACAGATATCTCGGTTCCGGGTGTAGAGCTACCGGGAGCAATAAGAACAATGCAAATAAGCAAGAAAATAAAATGTTATTAAGCCTTTGATAGAATATAATGTATGCTTGTTAAAAAATCGCCCATTTACAATGATGATTGAGCTCACTATTTATAGTTACACCTAGAGAACAAAGTTCTAGGATTAAGCTCCTCTTTAATGACAATTATGAAGGACATTGAAGAATGTGTAACGGTGGGCAGTGAATGCCATATTCTCTGTAACGGATCATGCACTTAATGTTGTAGAATATTCTTCATTAAATGCTACTGGATGGCAGAAATTTATTTTGTCTTTATGAGTATCATTCTCTCCGATGACAAGTGTAAGCACGTGATTTTTGCCCAATATGAGAATTACTCCCAAAAAATCCAAAAATAAAATGATTTTTCTTTGGTGTGCAATTTTGTGATATTTTGAATAATTATTTGTATTTGTCTGTGCATGTTTATTTGCTAAATTAATAAAAAAATACAAAAATATGTCGCATTTTGCATGTAGGATTTAATTCTACAATTGTTAGTAATTAAATTTGTTTTACAAAAATTAAAAATTACAAAAATAGGCATCATTTGCATTTTTAGCATTTAATGTCCAAATATACAATTTTATGCTTAATTAATACTTAATTGTGCGTTAATTGTTATTGGGAGTTAATTTGCGCTTTTATAACTTAATTTAGTTCTTAATAATAGTTTAAGTATTTTTATAATTTAGTTTTAGAAAAATAAAAGAAGAAAAGAGAGCGAAAATATAAAGAAAGTCGGAATTAGGCCTCTTCTTCAACTTCAAGCCATAGGCCCAAAAAATGGCCCAATCTTCCCTACGACCCAGTCCATTTCGAACTGGGTCGACCCAGTCCATAACCCAACACCCCTATCTTACAAAACAAAAACAAAACAAAAAATAAATAAAAGAAAAAACCCTAAAGAGCTAAGCCATCCCCCCCCCTTTCTATTTTCTTCTTCTTCCTCAAGCTTCAAGAAAGCCAACAATGGCCACCCTATCTTCTTCCTCTTCAAAAACTCAAAACCACCCAACTCCCATGGCTGCCCGTACCTGCTGCCTCACGTTCTTCTCCTTCAAACCAACCAAACCCTAAACCATCGTCACCCCTCCAAAACCTCTCCGGCGATCCTCCATTAAATCCGACGACCACTGCTGTCCGCCATCGTCTTCCTCACCATCTTGCCCAAATGATCCCTCATTCCACGTCAAGCAGCAGCAACTGCTGCTGCGTTGTCCAAACTATCCCTCACGTCCATACATTCCGTCGCCATAACCAGCTCGAACACCCGAACCACCACCAAACGACCATCGTTGTCATGCCCGCTACTACTGTGCCATGCTACTGCTGCTGCTCGTGTTGTTATCTTCAGCTGTTACTGTGTCGCGTCCGCCTTCATCTTCTTCGTCGAGCTCAAGCTTGAGCTCGACGTCCATGGTCTCCACTCCTTCGATGAGCTTTCCGCCATGGTTGCTTCCAATACACCCAGCTCCAGCATCATTAACGTCAAACAGAAATTCTGGACAACATTTTCGCACCATTTTTGTTGATCTTCTTGGATTTCAATCTGAGTTTCGAAGTGATAAAAGTCAATCGTTCGTCCGGGAGCATTCAAGTGATTTTGGGGTGATAATCATTTCCGGACAGATTTGTTTTCATGCAAGTTCATCGTTGATTCATCTCCGGTTAGTTGGTTTTGAATCTCACTTATCGTCCATATTTTGTTTGGTATTTTTCGGATCCAAAATAAAGAAGTGATTTAATTCTTGTTTGATTTGTTCGTCGTTGAAATAATTTTCTAGTTTGTTCATGTTGTTTGTTAAATTAATTTTCAGATTTCAAAATAGAAGTTTAATTAGTTGTTTTCATATTCATTTCATGTTTGTATTATTGTTTAAGTGAATATTTGTTAGTTTGATGTTTGTTAGATTCAAATTGAAATTTAATTAACTATTTCTTCAATTTGTTTCATGTGTTTATGTATTGTTAGAAATTGTTAATATTGTTAAGTTCAAGTTTAAGTTCATAATTGTTTCTTCGTCGATCTTGTCATTTGTTTAAAGAATTTAGTTGTGTTAGAGAAATATGTTGGTTTAATCGTTTAAATCCATCATGTTTGTTGTTTAAAATAGATTCATTCATGTTCATACTTTGTTTGGATGATCTTGAATCCGAATTTTGTATAGTTTGATTTCTTGTTTATCATTTATGATTATTTCGTGAATTTGTCTCATAATCTTGTTTAAGTTTAATATAAGAATTGTTTGTTGTAATGTTGTTAGTAGTTGATTTTAAGTTCAATATGATTGAAGTTAGAAATCTAAATATACTTGTTTGTTGTTGTTGTTTAAATCCGAAAATAGGTTTGTTGCTAAAATATTGTTCAATCAAATTTTAGTTGTTCTTTGTTGTTCAATTTGTGTTCATGTGATTTGTTGTTGAAATGTTGTTAAAATCGTGTTCATGTGATATTGTTGTTATGATGTTTCATCCGTGTTCATATTGTTGTTTGAACATTGTTAGAAATTGATCATATTGTCTATATTTTGGTTAAGTTTGATTAATTGATGTGTTATAGCTGATGGGTAGTTTGGTAATTTATAGTACTTTCGGGGGTAAAATAGTAATTTGCAATAGGGTCAGAGGGGTAGTTTAGGAATTGTACATTTTGTAATTGTTTATATGAAGCATGGGGGACAAAATAAAATGGGGTGGGTTGTGATATGGTTATTTAATATAAAGGGGGGACAAGATTTAATTTAAATCTTGCATTATTTTAAATGAAGCATGGGGGACAAAATATAATGGGGTGGTGTGATATGTTTATTTAATGTAATGGGGATGAGTGGAAAGATAATGGGTTGGGTAGAGAAAAAGTATTGATTTAATTGATTAAAAGATTTATGGGATGAGATTATATATATGAAGTCTTGAACACAAGACAAGATAGAGAGAGAAACAAATCTGAAAAGAACAGAAAAGAAATAGAAAGAGATACGAGAAAAAATACACACACAGATAGAGAGAAAAAACGGACAGAGAATAGAAGAGAGAAAAATTCCGAAAAATATTTAAGCTTTCAAAAATAAAAATAAAAACTAAAAATCTACTGCTTTCTTTCTTTGTTTGAAATTAGTATTAATGGTTGTTGTTTCATTTAAAGCTTAAAGCTTTTGTTTTTGGGATTACTACTCCACCGGTCTGTACTGGGTTGTTACTGTTGCTGGGCAGTTGTTGCTGTTGTACTGTTATTACTGCTGCTGATTCTCATCTTCATTTTCTTTTGCTTCCAATATCAGGTACATATCTGTAAATTCATGTCACGAAAAGCTTCAACATGACAAATTAATGAAGTTCGGGAATTATAATTCTGTTTTCCATTCGTTCAAGTTCATTAGTTAAAAATTTGGTTTTTGTTTCAGTTGATTAATATAGTAGTACGTTTGGCGTAATGAATATAAGATAATTGTTACCTCTTAAAATTCGTTTAAGTGTTGTAATAATATCATCTATTTCCGAAATTTTCATTAAGTGAAGTCATGATTAAAATATCAAGGTAGGGAACATGGCATAAAATGGGCCATTAATTACATCCCGTAATATTGTTAGCTAAATGTAAAGTAGAATGGAAGTATCAATAAATTACATTATTAGTATATCTTGTAAAAAATCTGATTTTTGTTTAGATTAATATAAGTTGTATGTTCATATATGGCATGATGATGAGTATATATATAATCATATGTGGAAGGTGAGTTGATACAATATTAGGAATGGTTCAAACGTACAACTATATTGCATGTGATGTAATTTTATTGAATCAATTTGTATAATAGTTCTCTTTCTTATCAACTTGACTCTTATCTTCCATTGCAAACATTAACCAAACCATTGCAACTTTGGACTAAAACAAATACATGAGAAGGACATAGGATTTATAAACGAATCGTGGCATTTTATGTAAAAGATATATAGAAGAAGAGTTCGCCTTAAATGAAACAATGAAGATTCTGCGGAAACTATTAATTTGTTTACCATTTTAAGTTCTTTCCCAATTTTATACACGATTCGATTTATGGACATCCAAAGGTTGTATCCACGAAAAAATGTTAGTTTTAGATATGTATTGTCTGTTTTCTTTTTCACGTCATTAATTCTTTAAAATTTGAGGTATATGATTCATATGTGTAAAACAAGGCTCGCGGTCAACACATAATAACAATTTGTAGAGAACCTTATCAAGAATATTTTTGTGATTAGGGATACGTTCGCGTAACCTGATTATATTTCTAAAAGCAATTCGGATTATGCGTTCGCGCAACTTCGATCGAATATTTAATAAAAGGGATTCCTCGGAGAATATCATTATTAATTTCATAAAAACCCGAGATGTGAGGTTCACTACTTAATTATACAAAAAGGGCGAATGTTCTTGATTTTATTAAAGCATAATTTCGAAAATAATTATTATAATAAAAATATTATCTATATTATTGTGTACACGTGCGCGTGACACAACTCCGCATTTTTAAAAAAAATATAATTTATAACACGAATATACGTACGCGTGATTCGATTCAAAGAAGGGTCTTTAAATATAAATAGAAGCGGTAACAATAAAATCATGCAATAAAAATGTATTTTACAAATCAAAATAATCAAGCCGAATATAACAGTTGAGCGACCGTGCTAGAACCACGGAACTCGGGAATGCCTAACACCTTCTCCCGGGTTAACAGAATTCCTTATCCGGATTTCTGGTGCGCAGACTGTTAAATAGACAGAGTCATATTCTCCTCGATTCAGGGATTAAAACCGGTGACTTGGGACGCCTTAAAATTCCCAGGTGGCGACTCTGAAACAAACAAACAAATCCCGTTTCGACTGTCCTTTAATTGGAGAAAACTCCTTTGCACGGACGCGGGGCGGAAAAGGGAGGTGTGACAACAAGTGGGATCATTGCCTCCGGTTTTGGCCATCTTCTGTCTTCGGTTCCACGTGTCGTTTTCTTATGCGATCATAAAATATGAATATATTTTACCCCATACAGTATTGAGTAAAAAAATTCGAACCAAACCGACATATAAATATATAATTTTTATATATAAATTTAAGACTTTTCATAGAATTTTCTAAATATCTAAAAATATTTGTGATTCTCTTATGGGATGTAATATTTAGTTAAATATAAAGTGCTCGATTTTTATTAACTTTAAATAATGGGATGTACGATCACTTTCTTATCAAGTGTTAGTGAAATGCGTCAATCTCTTTGTTCTTCCATATTCATATATCAAAATCTATTAAATTCTTATATCTTTTTTGAATTTGAAGAGATATTTCAAAATTTTAAAATTAAATAGAATATATCATTATATAGTTATCATATGATTTTTATGTTTAATTATTAAAATCAGTTAACCTTGAAAGTGTACATCAACGAAAAATTATTATCAGACGACTAAAAAAATAACTATCATATGCTACTAAGAAAATTCTCCCATAAGAATATGTTAATAGATCATATGTTTGTCAATTTTTACTAAATGTATATTTACTTATAAGAAATTTAACAAAATATGATTGAAATAATATTCATGTTACAAAAAAATCCGACAAAAACAAACAAATTCAAATCGATATAGTTGGTGTGATTTTGATAAAAATCGAACCAACCCGGTCTATATACACCCCAATAAAAGTATGACCCCCTATTACAACTTCTTTTTCCGTGAAAGCATAAATTATTTTCAAATAACAATCCAAAAAGAGAAAAGCAAAATATCAATGTAATGCGAAAGAGAATGAAGAATTTCTTATTTTCTATAGTGACGAGACAATTCTTATTCTCAAGCCATGGCTTCATTTAGTAATCAACGAGTAAAGCACAAATTCGTTTTACCTATTTAACAAGAATTCCTTTTCTTTTGTTTCTCTTTGTCTAAAGCTTTCATTCCCAAAGTTAAAGGCAAAAGAAGGAGCTTTGCCTTTAAATGCCTTTTAGAAAGGGAAGTGAGTGAGAAGCTGTCAGTGCGTCAGCTCGCACTTCCTTTCTTTCCTTTAGGGAAATCTTTTTTTTTCTCTACACTGACAATGCCAACCCCCACGCATGTTATAGAATACAGAATATAAATAATTAGATATATTCTTCTTTAATAGTATAAAGTTTTTAAACAAAGTAATCATATAATTCAATATGATATGAAAAAAATTCTTAGTTCAAATCTCACCATCATCTATTATAAAAAGAATTTTTACATGCTTGACAAAGAAAAAGGTCATGAGATTTGTAGTTTCAAATCACCATTATTAGCACTCGCGTACACAAAATTAACACAAGCAGAGTCGATTATTATCACAATTTAACTCGTAAGTTCAACTACGTTTGGTTCTTCAGTTATATTAAAAAAAAATAAAAAAAAATAAAAATAAAAAAGAGTAGTTAGTTGCATTAAGCTCCGGCTATACGCGAAGTCCAGGGAAAGATCGGACCACAAGGGTCTATCGTACGCAATATTATCCTGTATTTCGGCCAAATGTGGTTTCCACGGTTCTTAAGTTATATCCCTGTCTCAGATTGATATTTACTCTCTATCATTTCTTCAAGCAGTATCGACCTATATATTTTTACCAGAAATCTATTTATAAGCATATGTTAAAAAAAACAAAAAGGTACCTCCCATAACAACCCGTTCCTTTTCTTGCATAAATTTTAAATTCACATAAAAACAAACTTAAAATTACATTATAGGCAGTTGTATTGTTTTTTCTTTTCAGTTGTAGCAACCAACCTTTTTGTCATAACTACGTGTGATCCTTGATAGATTCCCTCCTTTTTCTCTCAATCTTTACCTTTCTTCCAACTCTTCAACTTGATTATTGATGCCCATGCATCTGTTAATAAAGAATCTCAACTCCATCTTCAAAACCTTGAACTCTCCTTACTGGCCTTTTCTTTTACTTCTTTATTTTGATTTTTTCTGAGTTTCCAAGCTGTGGCCAAAGAACAAGACAATCATTCTTGGCACATTTTTTTGCATATAATATAGTTTTATACCCAAGAATACAGAGCTCTCTGTTTTAAACTTTATTTTTTGGGCATGTGAAATATGGCAAGTTCATCTGGAATGAATATTAAAGAAGGGATAAATTCATGTAGCGGGAATAATTCGATAGGGGGAAGAGATAATTCTTCTTCACCTACAAATTTTCAACAAAATCAGGTTTCAATGGATTGGACTCCAGAAGAACAAGCTATCTTGGAGGAAGGTTTGGTAAAGTGAGTGAATCTTTTAAAGTCTTGATTTGATGTTTTGAATTGATTACTTTTTGTGGGGTTGGCTATTTTATGGTGGCCTGTAAATTACTTGCTTCTTGTTGTGGTTTAGTTGTCTAAGCTTTGTGATTGGTACAATGATGAATTTTTGCATGTTATATTTGCTAGGTACAAATATACGGTCTGTGAGGATTCATTTAGCCGATCCTTACTGGGTTGAATTCATCGAGCGTAGTTGCTGTTGTGCAAATATATGATTTTTTATTTTTCGTTTGATTAAGGTGGTTTGAGGGTCTATCGGAAACAGCTTCTCTACTCCGTCAGGGTAGGAGTAAGGTCTACGTACACACTATCCTCCCCAGACCCCTCACTTGTGGGATTCTACTTGGTTGTTGTTGTTGTTATTGTTATAGTGTTGTAGTTTGATTAAGGTGGTGTAAGCTCTTTCCTTCTTATGGCAAGTATTCCTTTATGATATTGGATATCCTTCCTTTTTCTTTTGTTTCTACTTTATATGCTCCTTATTTTACTTCTTTCAACAGTTAGAATTAGTTAACCATGTAAGAAGATGCTTTAACAGTATATTTAACAAAGTTGTGACATTATTGTCGCTTTTCGTTTGATTGAACTGAGGACTTTAGGCATATATGGTCTAATGACTAGTGTTCTCTGGTTCACTTGGTCTCTCCTGTGATAGTCTCAAAGAAGTACCTGAAAACACCTTAAATTTCTTAGTAGTAACTGAAAGTACTGGTATGAAAACTGTGAAGTACTTTTATACAATCTACTATACTGCCAAACACAAAGGCGGAGCTAGGATTTGAAGTTACTGGGTTTGGGATTCTAGCCTTTCTAGGTCACTAGGTTCTAAAGTAAGAATTTGTACCTATTCAATGGATTTTTTAAGACAAGTATTAGGTTTGCACTAAAGCTACTAAGTTCGGCCGAACCCGTTACCGAAGCTCTAGCTGTGCCCCTGGCCGAACAACCCCTTGTTGAATGTTAGTTAAGTAGCTACTTTGATAATGTTTATTTTAAGGGCCACAGCTTTTTCGATATTAATGTTCAATTGGTATGCAGAAATATGGAAATGCATTTCTGATATTTTTCAGTACTAGCCTTGTCCGAAAACCTCAGACAAAAAGCCAGCTTAAGAGTACCAAGGTTCTGAAAGGAAGACAAGCCTTAAGGCAGCTAAAGCTAGGAACGCGCGCTAAAGTTATCTTACTGAGATAGGAAATGTGAGACATGACATGAGGAACAACATTTGAGAGTGTCACTAAAGATTAAGGACATAAGTTCTCTTACTTACGAAATAGAGGTGTTGAAGTTAGGAAAAGAATTTGAATAGTTCTGTCATCAGCATTTCTAACTATTGCTATTTGGTTTATGATATGATTAGTTTTAGACTCTGCTAATTTCTAGTATTAGAAATGAATTTTTTATTTTATTTTTAAAAAATGGATAACGGATAAATTTTAGGCTGATGTTTCTTTACTTCCTTCGTTTATCTTGTCAAACGTGTTGATTCGTGTAGAGGTTTATCTCTTTAAGCTACTTTTCTCAAGGGTCTATAATTCATTTGTATTTACTGAAGCTCCATATATAGGACAGCTAATGCATCTGGGAAATAACTCCTAAAAATTACCTGCAGATATGCCTCCGAGACAAGCATATCCCGTTATGCAAAAATTGCAATTTCGCTGAAGAACAAGACTGTTCGTGATGTGGCATTACGATGCAAATGGACCACGGTAAGTACTCCTAGCTGCTGCATTTTGTAGCTGAAAACTCTCCCAGGAAAACTCTCCCAGAACTTGATACTTAAACAAAATATAAGTAGAAAAAGTTATAAAAAAAAAAATAAAGCCTGAATTTATTACTTTGAAAACAATATATAGACAAGCATGCATCTACCAATCAAGTACACCTAAGTCCCAGATAAGCCATAGCTAGTACTAATAGAAATTCTTAACCACAACATGGTAACATTCATTGTTTTCTGCATATTAGCAGGCATTAGATCTGTTCCTCAAGTTTTGTTGTTACCATGCATTTGTCTTTGATGTTCATATTGGTTCTGTTTGCTTCTCATACTAATGAATTTCATTTGCTATTCCTTCTTTTCTAAAACTCTTTTTTTGCATCATTTAGAATCCTTATCGTTGTAATTATATGGTTAAGAAGAAATTGAGTTAACATAGTAGCTATCATATTGTATAGGTATAATTTTCAATTTCTTTGGAGCAAGTTTTCCTAATTTTATAGTGTTGTTGTACTGACTGTGTTAGTATCCCTGTAGAAAAAAGAAAACAGCAAGAGAAGGAAAGATGATGCAAATCTATTGAAGAAAAATAAAGATAGAAAGGTAACCACTTCTTTTTATCTCTTGTTTTTTATATTGATTTCCCTTTCTCTTTGAGCTCATCTTTATGTACACAAACAACACCATGAGAGTAAGTATTAGACAATGAAGTGGTACTCCATTCCCTTCTAAACATCTTGAGTTCATTTCCTTCCAAACTGTCTGTGTAATGCACGGTGGTACAAATTAGATGGAACTTTAAGTCGCTTTTCTATCATCTGGATTCTACAGCTGCCTATGTCTTCCTTTAGGTTGGTTGGCATTGCCCACATCCACTGCAAATAAGTTTGTAAACATGCTCCTAATTCATAAAGAATTTAACATCTATATACTAATAGTATAAAAAGTACAATATAAGGTCACCTAAAAAACAACAACAGATAATTGTCTATAATAAGTGGGATTAGCAACTAGGGAAATAATGTAGGTAACCTGCTACAACAGCGTAACTGTCAGTAAAAGGAGTTTCATTAACAGCTGAATTTGCGAAACTTATGATATTTTTCTTTGATTTTGAGGAGCCCTTTATAGGTAGCCTTAACAAATGATCCGGGTTTCTCACGCTTATAATATCTTCTGAAGGTTGTAATTCCATTCTTTTGAAGTTTCTATTGATTAAGACATGAACACATCACTTTTAAAGGTACAGTGTTCTTCCACATGATTCTCCGAGGCCACTGACCGTATCTTCCCGTTATGACCAGAAAATTATAGCATGATCCAACAAAGAAGCTTTCATTCTTTTCTGCTTTTCAGACTAATCTGGCTTTTGAGATATTTCTGAAGAGCTACTTTATGTATCTCCCAGTCATAGAAGTTACTCCAAGATGTTTATCTCCAGTGATCTGTTGTTTCTCCTAAACTTCCAGTTGTAGCTTCTTGACCTGTAGTAAATCTAACTGGGTGCAACATGTGTTGGACACATTTTCTTGACTGGCAAACATGTCATAACTAGTAAGATTTCTAACATGTAAGCTCTTGGTTTAATGAGAGTCGTCGAGAGAACTCCCCAAGCAATAAAACATAAGTGGTGCAATTATCTTCTTCTCTTTCACCGTCTTCTACATTGTTTCCTTGTTTTTCTAAAACCTGTAATGAAGAATATGTTAGAATGCCGCATGTTGGTTGAGGGAGCAGACTATTGTCTCCTTATATGGTCTTGAATAATCATCACCTCATGAACTCTTTTTGGGTTGAGTTACGCATCATATCAATTTTCTTAACATTGTATTAGAGCCATACCTATCCTTATTCTTTGTTACCCTATGTTGGAGCCCCATATTATATTGTTCGTATTCCAAATGTCCAATCCTGGGCATGCATCTGGAGAGGGGACGGAGGGGTGTTAGAATGTCCCATATTGATTGGGAATGAGGTGTTGTCTCCTTATATGATTTTGGGCAATTCTCACCTCATGATCTTGCTTATGGGATTGAGTTAAGCGCATGGTGCCTTTTCTTAACAGACCAATGTTTGTAAGACTTCCAGCATTAGCTGGTTCTTATGATCCTCTAAAGAATGGTTATTCACAGACCAATCTTGTGTACCTTTGTTAACAATAAAACATCAGATAGTATCTCCTATCAACCTAGCTAATGGTGGCGAAATGATTAAAAAAAACAGTTATCCATCCATATTATCCACTAGAAAACGGGTTGAATAATGAACTTCTTAAAAATGGGTCAAATATGGATAAGAACAATATTATTCACTTAGAAAATGCATAATCAATGGATAAATAATGGGTTTAACTTCGATATTTGTAAAGACTCAAATTGGGGGTTCCTCAGGCTTGGGAGACTCCCGAAAGTAATCATATTCAAAAAGATATGGATAATATGGTTATCCATATTATCCGCTCGTTAACTCATTTTCTACCCGTATTAAATATGGGTTAGGTCGGATAAATTTATCCGTTTTTGCATTATCCGTTTTCGACCCGACCCGCGCGTTTGCCACCCCTAAACCTAGCTAACATCATTAACCTACCCCTGACTTTGTAGTTGGATAATACGAGTGCAATGATTTTGAAGGACTCAGAGCTTCCTGCAAAAGTGAACCTTGCATTGTTTGTAGCTACCTCAAAAATTTTGTCCTCCTTAATGAACTTGCTTTATTCAGATGATGGCATCATATGAACCTAGCATTTTCTCTTCCCCATTGAAGAGGAGGACTATTTATAATGTTAAGTTGCTAAATATATTTCTGTGAATGTGATGTAAGATCCAAGCATAGATCAGACAGAAATGACTAAAAAATTCATCTGCTTATAGAATCTGGAAACCTAAATATTATAGTCAGACATTGCCTAAGGCAAGGAATGGTCATAGATCTCTCAACCTAAAGTAGTTGTTACCTCAGAGCTGCACATTATGCCTTCCTAGTCAGTCTAAATTTGTAGAGTTTGATCCGTGGAAAAGTTCAATAACTTTCTCTGCAATACTAGCACCTCGATTGTCGCTTAACAAAACTTTATAGAATTATGAAGATCATTTTTTATCTTGGAAACTTTCACTCTTGCATGCTTTTAGAAAGTTGTCTGTCTATCGGAATTCATCACTGGTGTTTTAGGTCATTTCTGTTTGGCTTACTTTGATGTATACCTCCAGAGGCTCAAGGAAATGTGTTACATTCTTTTCTCAGGAAAAATTGACTGATCCTACTGCAGCGTCGTCCCCTGTAGTAATCCAGCCTGGTTATGTTCCATATGCTCAAGGAGTGGTTTCAAATAAGAGTGACGGTTTCACCTCGTATCATGGTCAGTTTCACTTCTTCTCAAGAATAGTTAGTAGATTAAAATTGCTCTTTTTCTTTAGCATGAAATTTAGATATCTGAATTATGTTTCGTTGGTGTTCATCATATAAAACACATGAAACTACATTCTTACATTTTAAGTTCTTTGTCAATGTTAACTCAATATTAAAAAATAAATAAATCCCGAGTGTTTTCAAAAGCGAAAAGCGCATAACAGAGAGATGGCCCTTGTGATTTTAAGCGAAATATGAGTAGCAAAGCTCACACAATCTGTTGGAAATGTAAAGAATACCAACTATATCTGAGTTTAGCACTATAATGATCAACTCACGATTAGAATAACTAACTTTCTCGTCCGATATATTATAACGTCGATATTAATTCAACTCCTCAGAGTTGAGATTCAAACAACAGCTTCTCACTGGGATAACATTGCAACTCATTGTTTGAAGCGTGAACTTGGCTGAATCATATAGCATATGTAAGATGTTGAGGTCTACAACTTTTGGGGACAAACACCTGATATCTAAAGTTAAAGCATCTTATGATGTTCTTCTCATCTAATTCCAAGATCTTTTATTCATTGCAGCGACAGTCAGTGTCACCACGCAGCTTATTCATCAGAATGCTCGGATCTTTGAACAGATTTCGACGAATCTTGTAACACATCAAGTAAGCATGCAGCTTATCTGATATAATTTCAACTTTTTTCTTGTAAATGATATCTGATATATTGGGGCCTCTCCCTAATAGGCCTCCTCTGTAAACGACAATAACTCTACACTTATATGCTCCACTTCTTTCGTGCAGATACGCGAGAATGCTCGACTTTTGAGTCAGGCTCGAGATAACATCTTCATGATTTTACAAAAGTACGTCTGAAGTCTCTTGAGTATGCCTGTTCCTTTACATCTTCTATTTTTTTTATCTTCTACAGTATGTAAAGTCCATCCACTAGGTTATTAACTGCTCCCCATTACCCTCATTCTTGTGATCATTTTGATTCTCACAGAATGTGCCTACTGTCCCGTTTATGAGACATTATTTGTTGCCTCTCGCCCCCTAATTTGTTTTCTGTGCCTACTGGAAAATATTAAGGCGAGTTACATACTACAACAGGTTACACTGATAGTGCAAATATTCTTTGCAATACCTCATTTACTTGTGCCTGTTCAATTATATTGCTAACTTGAGTAAGGAAGCAGCCGTTAACCTAAGATGTACCAAATTTGCAGGTTGAATGAGTCGTCATACATACTGAAGCAAATGCCACCACTTCCAGTTAAGTTAGATGAAGAACTTGCCAATTCTATCCTTCCCCCCTCAACTCATGCAATTGGGTGATGATACTCACCATATGATCCGCGGCTATTCATCATAAGATTTTACAGAGGGTAAAAGGTTGTCAATGAAGTGCCTGCTTTTGTCATCTCTACCGCGTAAGGAGAGGGAGAGAGAACGAAGAGATGACTGACTCGAGTACATTTGTTGAGCATACTGTACTTGCTTTGTTGCTACCTTTAGCGGTAGAAATCATAGCTCATGCTCGAAAACATTGTACATTCATAAAATAGAGTTTACATTAGAGTGATTATCAAGTTAAGAGTCTGCCTATTCTCACTCTTTTTCTTGCCCACCTCATCAATTAGATGCTTTGGTAAGTAAATGTCAGCTAAGCGTCTGCCTATTGTCACATTCTCTTGCCTACCTTGTCTATTTGAACAACAATCTGGATTTAACTTAAAAGGTAATTTATAAGGGTACTGATAACACATTACCATTTATTGTAGCTAGGCGGGACAGAAGAAAATTTGGATACTTTTTGTACCTAATCATTTCATCTGGAGTGGAACCAAAGATAATACTTATTTACATAGACTAGAATTACGTGTTATTTGAACGAAGATTAACTGGGGAATGAATATTTCTATGAAAAAACATCTTTTCAGTTTGAACACTGTTTGAAATGGCTTCAGTTCAAGAGTAAAATTACAAGAGTAAAACCAAACAAATATTACGCCTCGCATTCATGGAACTGGTGAAAAAGAATAAGAAGAAAAAAGCACCCATCAGACACCAAAAATACAATCACCTAAACGAATACAAAGATGATCAAAATGAAAAATCCATGGGAACGGGGGATAACAAATACACAGCAGCCCAAGTAGTGATACCATTACGAGATGTTCTTAACTGAAGGAGGCCATGACAATCTCCTGTGTCCCATACCATCACCTTTTGCGATTTCACTACCTTCTTGTGGCTCACTTTCTTGCCTTCTCAGGCTTCCAACGGCTAAATCATCAAAGCTTGACTCCGATCTCCATGGGGGAGGAGTCACACAATCAGTATCTCCAAGTGTTCTTTGTGAATGCTCGTTGCTTGGTTTTGTAGACAAGGAAGAAGAATGACCAACTCTAAAAGCATGCAGTGTTGCAATTGACTCTCTCATCGCAGACATGGCTTCAAAGAATCGAGTGCTAGAAGCTAAAGCTACAGGAATTGGACGAAGCATTTCCTACATTAATTAAAACATCAAACTTGAGGGTTCACGAAGTTCTCCTGCATGCTTCATGCAACAGATCCAAGCATTCCACAGAATAAAGCTAATTCAGGGTCTCGAAAAGGAATAATTTTGTATCCCGTGTGCACTTTGAGGGTTCAACTCACCAGTCACACAATAAAACAAGAATGCAACACTGCACTACTGATTTCATGGATTGTGGTTAAAACTTCTTGCATCAGTCTTACCTGAGCGCACATACAAACACGTGCTGCTTCTGTACAGATTCAAACGCTGTAACATCTAGTTGCATCATCCCTGTGCATATTTGTCAGTTATAGCACCCTATAACTACACCACACTTCATTTAATTTTTTCCATCTTATTGGGATTCAAAATTTTCTTCCCATCAAATCAAAGAGTATGCAACTACAGTGACAAGCCCATCCACAAAATGAAAAATAACATTTTCTTGCATCAAACAAATAGGAAAAAAAATTGGCCCATCAAGCACCTGACAACTGTCACCAGGAGAGATATATGCTAATGTGATGGTTCCATTTACCCTTACTAATTCAGGAATCCCCACATGCAAAATAAAACAATAACGTCCACACAAAACATATTACTTTAGTACAGCATTATGAATGATGCTTCAACACTCAAAACAATCATAACAAATTAGTTTTATATTTACAACATACGAAGAACGAGTTAATTGGCAGGAGAAAGGAAGAGCATACCCCCCAAACTGTTGGCGGTTCTTTAAAATTCTGACTCCATTGAAAATCTGTTACAGAGGCCGTTAAAGCACCATAATCACTAGCAGCCCTCATCAGCAATTCTGAAAATTGTTTCTGCACAATTCAATAGTTTTAGGCATCTATATCTATTGGCTTGTTAAATGGCTGAATGATTAAATGAACAGTTGAAAAAGATAAAGACTGATATAGAAGCATCTGAGTTCTTGCTCTCAAGGATACTTAGAGACGTGCCTGTCAAAGTGCAACTACTGTGAGTCAGTGTTTCACAAGGTAAATATTGTAAAGTAGGGTGTGTTAAAAGTGAAGTGTTAGTCGCTCATCGACTAAATATAAGATGTAGATTGCATTCTACAACTATAAATGGGTGAGTTTTGTATTCCACTATCCTCATGTTAGCAAAACATCTTTTTTCTTATCTTAGTTTTCACACTGGGTGTTTCAAGTTTCAAAGGGCCACAAGACAAGGACTAAGCAGTAGCTCTTCTGAAGAGCTCCACAGTAGGGCTGGGCATATATCGGGTAAAACCGATAACCCGAACCATTAATTGTTTATTGGGTTATCGGTATCGGGTTATTGGGTTAACGGTTCGATAACGGTTTAGAATTTTTTCACTATTGGGTTATCGGTTCGGGCCTTGGTTTGCCAATTTTATTAATTGGTTAACCGATAACCTAATAAGAACTAATAAAACTACGACTTTAGCCTTAAGTATATACATATGCTAGGGCTTCAGTTCATTCTCTCCTATTCTTTCTCAGCCGAACTCTTCAGTTGCTTCATCTTCATTCTTCATAGACCTTACTAGTTACTCCTAGCATAAGTCTTTAGTCTTATACATTAGGCTTTTAATTTCTATAACAAAATACATCTTCATATTGGTATTTTTGACCGTTAATGATTCTTTATTTTTTTATTTTTGTTTCTTAATTTTGTGAGCTCACGTTGTGCAGCCTATACCTACTACCAGTTTCTCTTCACACTTATCAATTCTCAATCGACAATCTTTGTCCGTTTCGGGTATATTTTTGAACACTATTCTTCTGTATAGTACACTGAGCTTTGACAACAGGACAACATTTTCTTGCCTTCTAGGTGTTTTTTATTTCTGTGTTAGTATTGCCCATGCACAGATCAAGGTTTTGCTCTATAGTTTCTTTTTTTCAGGTTAGGCATTTGACAAACAACATCAAGTTTATTTGGTGAAGCCTATAAGGATTAAGTAGTTGCTGTTTTGTTAACTTGAATTTGAATTGTTAGTACTATATGTTTGGACTTTTAAGGTGAAATTGCTACTACTTTGTATTACTATTAATGTATTTGGACAAGTGTTGTTGAAGAATTAGTACTATTTCAATTGCGGCCACTCGACAGAACGCAGAAATGGGTAGTATACTATATGTGAATTCTTCTTTTTGCTTGACTTTAGTGAATTGTCTTCTCTTTTTTGCTTAACTCTAGATTGAGTTATCTTATCGGGTAAACCGATAACCGAACCGATAATGATCGATAACCGATAACCGATATCTTATCGGTTCGGTTATCGGTTTATCAAATTTGTAAACCGATAACCGATATGTTAAACCGATATATTCATAACCGAACCGACCGATGCCCACCCCTACTCCACAGATATGCATGTGTATGTGTGTCATCAGTTATTGTTGTTGTTCTACTTTTTTTTAGTGCGCCAGAGGCACGGTAAGGGGGAACAGACACCAGGGACATGCATGGTCAGATGGAACGGCCATCAGAACTAAGAGCAATGCCACTAGAATGCGCACCACAAAGGGATAAGAATAATGCACTTATGAAAAAAAAAGGAAGTGCTTTGATTGGGCAATTGGCTTAAGTGGTCACTCTGTGACCAATTGCCCATAGCCACACCCTCACGACCATTCACTCATAGCCAAGCTACGGAGCTACAAGCGTTTGGAATGATGACCTTGAAGATGGAAGCTTCAACAAACCCTTTGGAAAAGAGGTCCACAACATGTTACACATAGCAACAATGGAAGAAAGGACCTAACTTGGTGCTTGGAGTTGAAGAAGAAGAAGAAGCCCTTGGACAGCACTTGAAGGTTGCAGGAACTGTAGCTGAGGCATTACGCAATCACGGAGGAGAGCTGGGAGGCTGATATTGCTGTCGCGGAGCTCGTGGAGCAATAAGGAAGAAGGATTGGGACTGCTAGTGATCGTAGAAGAGCCTGAGTCGACTGAATATCACGATCGAGGACCTTGAAGGGCAATCGCGATGCCACCAGGAGGCTCATTTTCAGCATTTAGCTAATGACGTTTTAAACCTTTTGAAGGGTTATTTTGGGCAAGCTATGTAATAAATAAGCTTGGTATAATTAGCCCAATACCTAGTTTCATTCTTTAGCTTTTGATGAACATAATAATGGGTATTCTGGCTTCTCTGGTGAATATGTAGTGAGTAATTAGTGGTTACTTTAGTGAGTACTTTGTTAGTGAATCTCTTAATTGCTTTGAGACTTTGCTCTCGGATTAAAAAGAGCTCCAATCTATTGAGTTTCCTAATAGTTTAGGTGCTAATAGATTGTATCTTGGGGTGATTACGTGTTGATTAATCTAATTATTACTAGTTCCCTTTCAATTTTGTATATAACTTCTATCATTTTAATTCCTTGTTATTTTCAATTCCTTTTTCTTGTTTGTGATTGTGATAATCTTGGTATCAGAGATAGGTTTAGAAATTTCTTGTTGATTGTTTTTGATTATCAAATCAGAGAAAAAAAATCCAAAAATGACCCCAAATAGAAAGTTCTTGAGCTTGGTTGAGTTCGAATTTCTGTGGATGAATTCGAGTTTTGGTTGTTAATTACTGTTGAGATTTTTTTTGAAGAAAATATGTGAATTAATTGTTGTTGCAAATCAATCAAATGAGATCCAAGAATTGGGAATTCAATTGAAGAACATTGTTGAACTTTGAGCTTGAATTTGAAAATCAAAATCTGAAAAATAGTGTTTGAAAACGATTGGGTGTGATTGAAAGTTGTTCTATATACTTGTTAGAATTGTATCTGAAGTGGAGAGTGTTTGGATTCGATTTGGTTGAGATTTGAATCAAATTTTGGGAGAAAGCTGAAGCTAGTTTGTTAAGGCTTGAAGAGCACCTGAACCCAGTTGAAGGTCCGCGATCACCAGCTTCAAGCTGCTTCCGCGGAATGTAAAAATCCACTTGTGCATCGCGATCGCGAACGTTTTTCAGCGCGCAAGGTCCGCGATTGAGACTCCATGACCGTGATAGCGGTTGCACCATCAGTTTTCTTGCACCAGAAACCACATGTTTTGACAGTGTTCTTGGGTTCAAATTTGCAAAGTTTTTTCAGGCTGCAAGGGCCGCGATTGCGACTCCAGGACCGCGATAGCGATCGCACCATCAGTTTTCTTGCACCAGAAACTACAGGTTTTGACAGTGTTTTTGGGTTCGAATCTGGGATTTTCTACTCCGTTTCAATTTTTTTTAATTTTCCTACCTAATTAACACCAAGTAAATTGTCCCTACTTGTGTTTAGGTAATTTTTGAGCTTTGCGTCATTATTTCCGCGCTAATCGCCTTAAAGCTTTGTTTCTTTGTTTACGTTGTGACTTTTGTTGGTTCAAGTCCGTATTTGCTTGTCTGTCCTTGAGAGAACACAACTTCCACTCCATCCCGAAGACGATTGGAGCTTGTTTTGAAGCCTTGGGACATAGTTTAAACGTTGAATTCTATTCAACAATATTATGCTATTCAAATACAATGAATCTAATAAAATTGTAATCTATAAAAGTTCTTCCACAAAACAATGTTGATTTTTCCCAATCTTCAACAAAAAAGTTATTTGCGATAATGATAAGCTCTTCAGTAATCATTATATATTCGGTCAAGCATCTATCTCTAGAGGTCTAGGGGTATTCCAGGAAGAAAAGCTGATTACAGTTGGCAAGTAACAAACCTGATATTCAGCTTCAACAGGAATGCAATCCAACGAATATGGTTGTTGAAGGCGAGCTATTATGCGGTCCTACAAAACCCACAGAAGATTTTAATGAAAACACAACAGCAAAATGAAACAAATAAGGAAAGAAATCACAATGACAAAATAATTAAATTATGTAATTCTGCTATGGATGATATTTGCTTCACTAAGACCAAATTTTTTTTTTGATAAGGTAAATTGTATTAATCAAAAGGGAGAAAACTCCCATATATAGGAAGTATACTAAAAAGTAGAGAATTTACATCAGAACATGATTCTCTACAAAAGACGCCCAATCTTCTATACAAGTAGGGGCTATATGAGTGCACCAAAAAGCGATCAAAGATAAAAGACTATTCTTAACTATCCACATCCCCTCAAAAGTTGTCAATGCTCTTTGCTAGAACAACTGCAAGCTAATGCAAGAATTCTTGATAAAACTTTCTGGTCTCATCTCAGGACAGGCCTTACTTTATTCCACTGCATTTCAATAAAATGTTCCTCTTTTATTTTTGATAAGTAACGTTTCAATAAAATGTTCGCCATATTAAATATTGAAGGTTTTCACATTACAAGCAGCATTCAGCTATAACTCCTACACATTGCACGACTCCGCTCCCTCTTTCTTTTCCTCTCACTGCCACTGACTCCTGCATGCAAGAATACAAGAGTGCACAAAGAAGCACATCCACAATACTTTCATGAATACAGCTGTCCACAAACAAAAAGACCATGCAGCTGTACTCGAAGAAAACAGCAAATGCATCACACACGCATATAGAGACCAACATCATTCTTCCTTTTCACCGTCTGTACTAGATACTGCAGAAACAAAGTTCTTTATTCCATATTATCCTTGCATGAATACATCTTTAATCATTCAGTGAACAAAACCTACACAAATCAGCAACCACTTGAATAATCATATACAACAACAACCCAGTAAAATCTCACAAGTGGGGTCTGGGGAGGGTAGAGTGTACGCAAACCTTACACCCCAAGGGGTAGAGAGGTTGTTTCCGATAGACCCTCGGCTCAAGCAGACGAAAAAGACAATATATCAGTACCAACAGCAGAAAGCATAAAAATAATAACAGAATCAAAAGTACCAGAAAATAGATGAAAAACAATAACAGTAGCACGTAAGAAAGGCTCGGTACTATGAAAAGTGAAAGAGAAGTGTGGACACAACAATAACCACTAGCACTCTAGGACACAACCCTGTCTGACTAGCCTCTTACCCGGTGCGGAGTAGCAAAGAGCTCTGCTACCTCCTATCCTACAACCCCAATGCTAGACCTCCACACTTTCCTATCAAGGGCCATGTCCTCGAAAATTTGAAGCCTCGCCATGTCCTGTCTGATCACCTCTCCCAATACTTCTTGGGCCGCTCTCTACCTCTTCTTATACTTGTCAAAGCCAACCGCTCACATCTCCTTACAGGGCTGTTTGGATTTCTCCTCCGCACGTGCCCGAACCATCTGAGCCTAGCTTCCCGCATCTTGTCATCCATCGGGGCCACGTCCACCTTCTATCGAATATCTTTATTCCTAATCTTATCCATCCTAGTGTGCCCGCACATCCACCTCAACATCCTCATTTCTGCTACTTTCATCCTCTGGATATGCGAGTTCTTAACCGGCCAACACTCTATCCCATACAACATGGCTGGTCTAAACACCGCTCTATAGAACTTACCTTTGAGCCTCACTGATACCTTCTTGTCACATAGGACTCCAGATGCTAACCTCCACTTCATCCACCCCACCCCTATACGGTGTGCAACATCTTCGTCGATCTCCCCATCTCCCTGTATAACCGACCCAAGGTACTTGAAACTACTTCTCTTGGGGATGACCTATGATTCAAGCATCACGTCCACGCCTACTTCCCTCGACTCGGCGCTGAACTTGCACTCTAGGTATTCTGTCTTAATTCTGCTAAACTTGAAACCCTTCGACTCAAGGGCATGTCTCCAAACCTCCATCCTCTCATTTACGCCGCCTCGCGTCTCATCAATCAGAACTATGTCGTCAACGAATAACATATGCCAGGGCACCTCCCCTTGAATATGGTGCGTTAGTGCGCCCATCACCAGGGCAAATAAAAACTGGCTAAGTGCAGATCCTTGGTGCAGCCCCATAACAACCGGAAAATGCTCTGAGTCGCCTCCCACCGTCCTAACCCCGATCTTAGCTCCCCCATACATGTCTTTAATCGCCCTAATGTAAGCAACCGGCACGCCTTTCGCCTCTAGGCATCTCCAAAGAACCTCCCTAGGTACCTTGTCATACGCTTTCTCCAGGTCAATAAACACCATGTGCAAATCCTCCTTCCTATCCCTGTAATGTTCCACCAACCTCCTAATAAGGTGGATAGACTCCGTAGTTGAATGATCCGGCATGAACCCGAACTGGTTATCAGATACAGACACAGTTCTCCTCACCCTCTTTTCCACCACCCTCTCTCAAACTTTCATGGTATGACTTAGTAACTTGATACCCCTATAGTTGTTACAATTCTATCGCCTTTGTTCTTGTACAACGGTACCATCGTTCTCCACCTCCACTCATCTGGCATCCTCTTCGTCTTTAAAATAATACTGAACATCCTAATCAGCCACTCCAAACCTGCTCTACCCACACTCCTCCAAAATTCAACCGGAATTTCGTGTGGTCCGGTCGCTCTACCCCTACTCATCATACGCATAGCCCCCACGACCTCCTCAACCCTAATGCGTCTACAGTACCCAAAGTCTCGATGAATCTCGGAATGCCCCAAAACACCTAGCACTATATCCCTGTCTCCATCTTCATTCATAAGTCTAAGAAAGAAAGTCTATCATCTCCTCTTAATTTGTGCCTCTCCCATCAATACTCTGCCGTCCTCATCTCTGATGCACCTCACTTGGTCCAGATCCCGAGCCTTCCTCTCTCTTGCCTTGGCCAATCGGAAGAGCTTTTTATCCCCGCCTTTGTCCCCCAGTTCCTCGAAATTCATATCCATATCTCGAATTCATTTAGTTTTTTTTTCTATGTGTCTTAATGTGTTTATTCTGGTGGTCCTAAATAATTATGTCCAGAAAGTGCACATGCTGCATGTGATGCTCCCTCCTCTGGAAAACACAAAAGCATTGACGAATGGAAGAACATCAATCATTTGACACAAATAGGATTGATGCCTCCCCATGACAAGAGGGAATTTTGTTTAGTTTCAAAAGGTGGACAGAGAAGATCACGAAGAAATATTTGAATATCACCAAATGTAACTATGCCGAAAATATAAGTTAAAACTCAGATTAAGTCAATTACCTTATTCTGAATAACGTCCTTCAAAATAGTAGTAATCCTTTGCAATGTTTCAATCTTCTTTTCCATTTCACTGACATGTGTCAGATGAGCAACATTTTTGTCCTCCTAAAGTTGTAGCCCATTACTATGTTAGTTCATGAAATCGTCTAAAAGAGTAAATTTTTCAAAAGCTAAACAGAGAACAGTATCGAATAGTTTAGGTGTGTAAGTTTGAAAATTTTCAAATTATTGTGTACTATTAAGTAACCATGCCCAGCTGAAATGGATAGGACATATGCATATTAGGGTCAAGTGAAAAGTCGAAGTGATATAAATTCACACCACATTCACTAGCAGAACATCGTGTTGGATAATTTAAAAAGGATGAAATTCTTAAGAATCTGAACAATGTCACCTTTCGACCTTGAAGTTCGACTTGTAAATCAGCAATTTTCCTTTGAACAGCAGTGAGTTCCTTCAAGACCCTTATCAAATCATCACCATTTTCACCAGTGGTGGTGGATAAGTTTTGGATCTCCTCCTAAAACAACGGGAATATTGTTGAATTTCAATCAATAAATCTCAAATATGAATATTGCTACAAAATCAGCAGTACAAGACTCAATTAAAAAGAAAAAAGTGTGGACCTGGGAATTGGGAGGAGTCGGAAGAGAGAAACCGAGTTCAGAAGCAATAGAAAGAGCATCAGACATTCCACCAAGTCTTCTCATTGGTTTCCTTCCAACCCATGTAGGATTTGACTCGCTTCCCATCATCGCATTGGATTTGGATTTTCCTCTCTCTCTCTCTCTCTACACAACGTCTACTATATATGTACCAACTTCAAATTTTTTAAACTTCCAAGTTCCGGTCGGCCAGATCGTTTCCGCAATAAAGTTCCTTCGTTGTTAGTATTACTTAGATCCCACTACGTTTGGAAAACAGCACTTCCGCCCCCTTGTGTTTGGAATTTATGGTAGATACATCCCTTTTGCCAATAATCTAAGTTCTAAGGTATTGAGTCACCAATGCCTATAGGAATTAATTAAAGGGGAAAATTAACTATTTCCCGTTACTCAACAATTGTTAGTAGTTGAGCTTTTAAATGTATCATGCCTTCTAATATATAATGTTTAGGGATCGTTTGTTATCGAAATTAGGATTATAATCTCGAGATAGAATTCGAAATATTATTTATTTCATATTTGGTTATAAACATTTATTAATATCGGTACAAATTTTTACAATCATCTAGAGCCTGTTATTTTTGGGTTTGTCTCAGTCCTAATCCATAATACTAGAACCTTTGAAAAGTTTGGACCTATTTGGTCCTAAATAAGTGAGAGTGTCCCTTCTAAAAGTCTTCTGAGCTTCAGCATACTTGATCTAAAATCTGGTAGAAATGTCACTCGGTAGCTACTTTTTGGATTGTTGCTTAAGTCTTATCCTGTATTTACAAATTATTTAGTATTTAATCAAAAGCTTTAAAAAAAATAGGCGTATGTTGTTTCTTCTTTGAGTGCTGAAATTTAATTTTCTGTTCAAAATTTAGGACACAATGTCCTGAATTTTAGTTTTTTGGTTCAAAACTTCAGGACATTATGAGTAACTTGAAGTTTAGTCTTTTAGTTCAAAATTTTAAGATATTATGTCATGAAGTCCATCATTCCAGTTCAAAAAACTTCAAAAAGGTTTATGTGTTGTGAAAAAAATTGAGGAATGTTGAAGAAGACATAAAAAAACAAGAAAGAGAAGAAGAGGAGCGAGCTGACTTTTTTGTATGATTAATTTAGCGCTAAATAATTTATAAACCCCGGTAGAAACTTAAATAGCATCTCAAATAATGGTTATTCGTGACCTTCCCCCCAAAATCTGTTTGTTATTCTACTTGGATTTCTCGCCTCTTCGAACTTGTCTAAAGCCCAATAGAATTTCAAATTGGTTCGCTTTATTCTTGGAAAAATCATGAATAGTTATATTTAATTTAGACATCCAGAGATTGAAAACTTACTGAGAAATAGCAAATTTTTAATGCAAAGATAAATTTTAACACAGATATCCCCAACTTTAAAAAGAAAAAATACCAACTTTTTGATCTTTTCTGCTTTTACAAAACTCCAAAATAGTATCCTCGGCCCTAAGTTTTACAACTTAAAACTCCTGGATAATATCCTAGACTGGAGCATTGATCCACCATCTCCTGGAAGGGGCAATGCTGGTGAGGAGGTTGATGGACCATTGGCTATTGAGGGTGTTGTGGAGGACGTCACTACAGATGGATCTAGGTCTCATGGATCGGGGCAGATTCGGAGACTGGTTGATGAGGAGTCCAATGAAGAGAGCTCATAGTACAACCTGAATGGGTCAGATTAGCTAGTGAGTTCTTTCTTTTCACCCTCTTGTTTGTTTTTTATATATGAATTGGGGACAGTGTACCTTTTAAGTGTGAGGTGGGAGATTCTCGTTGGATTTTAGCATTATATTAGTATTAATAGCAGCCTCATATTTTTGTTTTGTAGCTAGTTTTCAATGTTAGCTTGTTTTGATAATTAGTAGTATATTAGTATAGACTTGTAGTAGAGTTGTAGTAGTTTAATTTAGAATAAAGTAAAAAAATAATGATAAATTCAAAAAAGTTCAAAAACATCAAAAAAAATTGAAATTTTGCTATCGATTCTTTTCCATGGGATATAATGTAATGACCAACAGGTTATTTTACTTTCTAAATTCCTGTTACCCTATTTAAGACATCCTATGTGTGCTTTCCCTATTTTATGACCTGCGGGGATGATTGGTTTGGTTTTGAAAGAGTTTGAGTTGAATTCAAAACACTTAGTTCCATATTAGTGGCCTAAGATGGCCAAGATTGACTTGAGTCAACACTTTGAGTAAACTACCTCGGAATCGGAATTTGAAGGTTCCAATAGGTTCTTATGATAATTTTGGATTTGGGCGTATGTTCGGATCGAGTTTCGGATAGACCAACAATGTTTCGGCGCTTATTGTTGGAAGTTGGCATCTTGAAGATATTAGAGTTTTCTAAGTTTGATTTGAAGTAGAATTTGGTGTTATCGATATCCATTTGGGATTTGAGCCTTGGAATAAGTGCGTATGGTAATTTCTGACTTGTGCATAAAATCTTGCGTCATTCCGAGTTGTCTAAGTATGATTCGTCGCGTTCGGAGTTAATTGGAAGGAGTTTAAAGTTTAGAAGTTCATAATATGATTTTAGGGCATGATTCTTGGTTTCAATATTATTTTATATGTTCCAGGATGTTGAGTAGGTCCGTATTATATCTATGGACTTGTTGGTATAATTGGACGGGGTCCTGGGGGATTCGGATGAGTTTCGGATCACCCGGAGCATTTTTGAAGTTGGCAGATTTGTTGTTGCTGGTGTGCTTCACGATCGTGAAGGATGTCCCGTGATCATGAAAAATGATTTTGAAGGGAGAAAAAAAAAGGCTCCGCGAATGCGAGGGAGGACCTGGCTCTCCTACGTGAACGCGAAGGTTCAAGCGCTAACGTGAAGAAGGAAGAGGGAAGATGGGCTAATAGGCGTTAAGCATTCGCGAACGCGGTTTGGGACCGCAAACGCGGAGGGTAGGGGTCAAGAGGCATCACGAATGTGACCTGGGTGTCGCGAATGCGAAGAGGATTTTTGGACCGCTGCAGTTTTGGCCTTTGCGATCGCGAAGAGGGAGGGCCTAGGCTAATTGCATTTTTAATATGGGACTTAGGCTCATTTCCCCATTTTTCATTTAGCTTGGGAGATTTTGGAGCTCTTTGGAGGGGGATTTTTATCTAGCATCATAAGGTAAGTGATTTCTATCAGTTATGAGTTAAATATAAGGATTTTTGTAGATTTTAACATAGAAATTTGTGGAACATTAAGACTTTATTGAAGAACCTGAAGTTTAGTAAAAATGGGATTAGACCACGAAATTGTTATGGAATTGAGCACAAGTTATATATTTGAGTTTGTAATGCCATGGGGTAAGTTACAGGTTGCTCGGCATTGATTTGAGGTGACTGTGAGGTTTGAGAGTCGAGTAGAGGGCTTGAAAACGAGGTCAGTCTCTTACCTAATCTTGTAAGAGGGAATTATCCCCTTAGGTATTTTAATTACTTTGTGCTACTTATTTTGGGTGCTACGTACGGACGAGGTGACGAGAGTCCATGCATAGCTAGATTCATGTTTATGTTAGGATAGATCTAGATTCACACCACGCCTTAAACGTACTATTTGAATTAAACTTTTTTGTTTGATTATTTGAATTTTATGACCGAGATTGAGACTAGAATTAATATATGGACTGAGTCTCTAATTTTGGATTTTTGTAGAATATTTGATGAATGGTAATTTCGTGTCTTATCGAATCGCATGTATCTTCGCGAGTGAGAGAGTTTCTCCACTCTTATGGGTTAGGGTCATTCGTCTCGCCAGGATTGTAAATAACTCGTATGGGATCGGGCCGTTCGCCTCGGCTGGATTGTAAATTACTCTTAAGGTATCGGGTCGTTTGCCTCGGCAGTATTGTGAATTACTCTTATGGGATTGGGTCATTCGCCTCGGCAGTATTGTGATTTTTTCTTATGGGGTCGGACCATTCACCTCGACGATGTTGTATAACACTATTCTTATGGGATCGGGTCATTCGCCTTGACAGGCTCGTGCCATTGAGTTGGTATTTGTATCAATTAATTTTGTGCCCTCGAGATAGGTTATGGTATTTAGTGACTTCTTAATAACCTTTAGGAATTTGTATTATTGATATTTATTTGTCTCATTGCTACTGTTGTATTTCATACCTGTCTACTTTATGTGCCTTATTATTTGACCACTTGTAAGTGTCAAAGTCGATCCCTCTTTACTACTTTTTTGAGGTTAGACTAGATACTTACTGGGTACGTATTGATTTGCATACTCATACTACACTTCAATACTAATTGTGCAGGTACTAAGACAGGTACTTAAGGTGGTCATTCGAGCACGTAGACGCACTACCCGGAGACTTAGTGGTGAGCTGTTCTCCATGCTTCGATTTGTAGCATCCGGAGTCTCCTTCTTGTCATGTTTATTATTTCTTTCTATTTTATTTCAGACAGTAGCTATAGCGATCTTGTATATTCTATTAAATTGCTCATGCACTTATGAAATCGATTTTTGAGGGTTCTACTAGATGTTCACGGTTGTACCTAATGATATTATTATTACTTCTCTTGTGTCTTATTCATACTTTGTGCATTGGTTAGGAGGAATGTATGTTTCCATGTGTGATGACCCAAAATGCCATCACTTGTGTTACAAGTAAATTCTGTATTCCGAGACCTTACAAACTTCTCTTTGTCTCACCTCAATTTGCGTGTGCAGTCCGGACGCGTTTCCGGAAAGCTTTTATGTGAAAACTAAGTAAAATAAGGAAATTGACTTTTAAAATTGAATAAAGTTGACTTTGGTCAATATTCTTGGTAAACGGACCCGGACCCGTGATTCGACAGTCTCGTAGAGTCCTTAGTAAAATTGGGGACTTGAGCATATGCCCGGAATCGAATTTCGAGGTCCCAAACCCAAGAAATAAATTTTTGAAAGAAATTGTTTAACTGAAATTATAAGAGTTTTTGAAAATGAAAAAAGGTAATTGATGGTATCGGGCCCGTATTTTAGTTGAGGAGCCCGGTACAGGTCTTATATAATAATTAAATTGAATCTGTGAAGTTTGGTAAGAATTGGAGTTCGTTTAGTATAAATAAGATCTTTATTTGAAATATTGGAAATTTTGATGTTCTTGAGTGATTTCATGAATTTGAGGTTTAATTCATAGTTATTGATATTATTTTGATGATTTGATCGCACGAGCAAGTCCGTATGATATTTTTAGACTTGTGTGCATGTTTGGTTTGGAGCCTCGAGGGAGTTTTGGATAGGCCACAGAGTGAAATTAGACTTAGAAAAACTGCTGTTGTGTTGCAGGTCTGCAGGCTTCGCAATTGAGAAGCCTGGCTTACAAATGTGAGCTCGCATTTGCGAAGAAATATCGCAATTGAGATGATGGTCTAGGACAAGGAGACCTTCGCATTTGTGAGGCTCATGTCGCAAATGCGACCTTAGCAGGCACCGCAATTGCGAACAGTTGTTCGCATTTGCGAAGAAAGCAGAGGCAGGCCTTCCTTCGCAATTGTGAAGCTTTGGCCGTAATTGCGAGTTCGCATTTGCGAACATGACATCGCAAATGCGATATCTGCGCCTGTGCAAAAATCAAACTTAGACGAAAAATTCTTCATTTTTCAAACTCCCTCAAACACTAAGCTCTCTTGGGCGATTTTCCAAACTTCTCTGAATCGATTGTAAGTCATTTCTAACTCAGTTTATTCAATCTATAACATTTTTTTACATGATTTCAATTCAAAATCAAGGGTTTTCATGGGGGAAATTGGGTGTTTTGGGTAGAACTTAGGATTTTTCGAATTTTGGAAATTTGGACCTTAATTTGAGATGCGATTTCAAAACAAATTATATATTTGAGTTTGTGGTAAATGGGTAATTAGGTTTTGGTTCGAACCTTGGGTTTTGACCATGTGGGCCCGGGGTCAATTTTTGACTTTTTGGGGAAATCTTTAGAAAACTTATTTTCATGCATTAGAATTGATTTATTTAGCATTTATTGATAACGTTAAGTAAATTGTGGCTATATACAAGCGAATTGGTGGTGGAAACGAGAGGTAAAGCGGTAGTTGAGGCTTGAATTGTAGTCCATCAGGCGACCCGAGGTAGTCCTGCAGGCGTCCGCAGGCCTTGGCGTCCCCTTCCTATCTAGTTTTTCTTCTGTTCTTTACTATTTCAGAGACAAACATGTATCTATTTTATTCGGAACCTATTTGTAGTATTCTTAGATAGTCAGTGAGATTGTGACACCAGTTCTGGGTAGTTTATGTTTATGGATTTGTGTCGGTATTAATTTAAATTGTTACATTTCATTCTTCCGCTTTATTATTTCTGTTGTTTATAAGATGTTAACTCACAATTATTGAGGGATTAAAAATGAAAATGGTTAAATAATTGGAATAATTGGCTTTCCCAGCTTCCACTAGTAGGCGCCATCACGACTCCCGAGGGTGGAAAATCCGGGTCATGACACCATGAGTTTTCTAAATTAAATTCTATTTACTTAATGAAATTCCTAATTTTAAAAGTTAAAAATGGATAATTAAGTTGGAGGTTTACCATTGGCTTGACTATGGTGGGAATTGGGTCGTGACATATAACTTGAATCGGATACTTTTATTTTTTAAAATAGAATTGAAGGAAGAAGACTTAAGTGCCCCTTTTGTGCCTTTTTGACTTGTTTGATGCTAGCATTGTTAGGCCTTACATAAAAATTACCTTTCTAATATGTTTTGATAAAAAATGATATCGTACATGTATGTCTTGACTTTGTGATTACACGCTTCAACTTGAGAGTTGAAATAGAACCTTCCCGAATGAGTTATGTGAATTATGTGATGTGAGGTCTATATTTGGTTCTATGTTATTTTGTTTTAGTCTAGAACTTTCCCCATGTATAGTCGAAGCGAAATAAGTAAGATTTATAAGTTTGGAAGATGACATAGGCATTCTTTTGATTGTTCATTGAGCTATTATGCCACCATAAATAAAATTAACCGTAGCTATCCCGTTTGAGCATATTAACATTTTTCTTTAACACCCACATTACAATCCATTTTGTTCTTAACTAGATTTTTTTGAACTTTTATCTTTGAAAGCACTTAAGTCGCTATAAGAGTTATTTGAGAGTTGGGGTATGATGACCCAAAGGGTCATCACTTGTGTTATAAGTAAATTCTGTGTTCCAAAACTTTAAAAACCTCTCTTAGTCTCACCTCGATTTGCATGTGCAGTCCGGGCGCATTTTCGGAAAGCTTTTAGATGAAAACTAAGTAAAATAAGGAAATTGGCTTTTAAAATTGAATAAAGTTGACTTTGGTCAACATTCTTGGTAAACGGACCCGGACCCGTGATCCGACGGTCTCGTAGGGTCCGTAGTAAAATTTGGGACTTGGGCATATACTCAGAATCGAATTTCGAGGTCCCAAGCCCGAGAAATGAATTTTTGACAGAAATTGTTTAACTGAAATTATAAGAGTTTTTGGAAATGAAAAGAGGTTTGAAATTTGATGGTATTGGGCCCGTATTTTTGTTCTAGAGCTCGATACAAGTCTTATATAATAATTAAGTTGAATCTGTGAAGTTTGGTAAGAATCGGAGTTCGTTTAGTATAAATAGGACCTTTATTTGAAAGATTAGAAATTTTGTTCTTAGTGATTTCATGAATTTGAGGTTTAATTCATAGTTATTGATGTTATTCTGATGATTTAATCGCACGAGCAAGTCCGTATGATGTTGTTAGACTTGCGTGCATGTTTGGTTTGGAGCCCCGAGGGCTCGGATGAGTTTTGGATAGGCCACGAAATGAAATTGGACTTAGGAAAACTGTTATTGTGTTGCAGGTCTGCAAGCTTCGCAATTGCGAAGCCTAGCTCACAAATGTGAGCTCGCATTTGCAAAGAAACATCGCAATTGCGATGATGGGCTGGGACAGGGAGACCTTCGCATTTACGAGGCTCATGTCGCAAATGTGACCTTAGCAGGCACCGCAATTGCGAACAGTTGTTCGCATTTGCGAAGAAAGCAGAGGCAGGCCTTCCTTCGCAATTGCGAAGCTTTGGCCGCAATTTCGAGTTCGCATTTGCGAACATGACATCGCAAATGTGATATCTGCGCCTGTGCAAAATCAAACTTAGACGAAAAATTCTTCATTTTTCAAACTCCCTCAAACCCTAAGCTCTCTTGGGTGATTTTCCAAAGAAAAGTTCTTCTCTAAATCGATTGTAAGTCATTTCTAACTCATTTTCTTCAATCTATAACATCTTTTTACATGATTTCTATTCAAAATCAAGGATTTTCATGGGGGAAACTAGGTGTTTTGTGTAGAACTTAGGATTTTCGAATTATGGGATTTGGACTTCGATTTGAGGTTCGATTTCAAAACAAATTATATACTTGACTTTGTGGGTGAATGGGTAATCGAGTTTTGGTTCGAACCTCGGGTTTTGACCATATGGGCCTGAGGTCGATTTTTGACTTTTTGGGAAAATCTTTAGAAAACTTATTTTCATGCATTAGAATTGATTCATTTAGTATTTATTGATATCATTAAGTAAATTGTGGCTAGATACAAATGAATTGGTGGGGGAAACAAGAGGTAAAGCAGTAGTTGAGGCTTGAATTGTATTCGTGACATTGAGGTAAGTGTTTGGTCTAACCTTAGTTTAAGGGAGTAGGAGTTGTGTCTTAGTTGCTATGTGTTAATTGTTGAGTACGACTTATAGGTGTGGTGATGAGTTTCTATACATCGGTGTCAAGCATGCTTGCGAGTCTTATACTATGATTAATGTGACTCCGTTTCGTATTGTTCATGCTTTATATGATGATTTCTATTGTTGAACAAGGCATGTGGAAGTATTATTGGTAATTGAACATTGTAGAGCGTTGGCTCAAGTTGAGAATTGAGTTGTAAGGTAATTGTGGAAAGAGAAGAGGTTTATGATATTGTCTCCCTTGCCGGGATGTTATTGCTTTTTATATTATCTCCTTTGCCAGGATGTTATTGTTCATGATATTGTTTCCCTTGCCGGGATATTGTTGTTATGCTATTGCTCCCTTGCCGGGATTCTATTATGATATTATTGATTCCCTTGCCCAAATTGCTTTGTGATTGTTGCTTGAGCGAGGAAGAGTGTAAAGCACGAAGGGTGATGTCGTGCATGATTTTGAGAGTATTAATGCACGAAGGGTGATGTCGTGCCGATATTGTGAGGTAAAAGCACGAAAGGTGATGCCGTGCCGCATGATGTAAAATGTCATGCCATGATATGAGTGATAATGCATGAAGGATAATTCCATGTCATGATTATGTGAGGTAAAAGCATGAATGGTGATGCCGTGCTAATTATATTGATATTTATGGTGAGGACGAGAGTAAAAGCACGAAGGGTGATGTTGTGCACTTGTCTTTGATTTTCCTTATTCTCGCTTATAGTTGAATTTTCGTGTTCATTTCACTTCTTTACTGAGATTTTGTTTGTACATGATATTCCCCGCTGCATGTTTCCCCTTCCCATCTTTAACTGCTAGTTTCTATCATTATTACTTATTGTATATGATATAACTGCACAGGTTTATTTGGTAGTCTTGTCCTAGCCTCGTCACTACTTCGCCGAGGCTAGGCTACGCACTTACCTGGTCAGTTGTGCTGATACTACACTCTGCACTGTGTGTAGATCCCGGTGCTGCAGCTTTTGGACCACAGTGAGGTTGCTGCCTTCAGTCCATCAGGCGACCCGAGGTAGTCCTGCAGGCGTCCGCAGGCCTTGGCGTCCCCTTCCTATCTAGTTTTTCTTTTGTTCTTTACTATTTCAGAGACAAACATGTATCTATTTTGTTCGGAACCTATTTGTAGTATTCTTAGATAGTCAGTGAGATTGTGACACCAGTTCTGGGTAGTTTATGTTTATGGATTTGTGTCGGTATTAATTTAAATTGTTACATTTCATTCTTCCGCTTTATTATTTCTGCTGTTTATAAGATATTAACTCACAATTGTTGAGGGATTAAAAATGAAAATGGTTAAATAATTGGAATAATTGGCTTTCCCAGCTTTCACTAGTAGGCGCCATCACGACTCCCGAGGGTGGAAAATTCGGGTCGTAACAAGTTGGTATCAGAGCTCTATGTTGCTTAGGTCTCACAATTCACGGACAATCTTAGTAGATTCTAAGGGATCGATATGGAGACGTCTTTATTTATCCCCAGAGGCTATAGAGTTAGGAAAAACTTCATATCTATTCTTTCCCATCGTGCATCTTTATTTCTCAATGCTAATTGAACTTCACTCTATTCTTTCATAGATGGTGAGAACATGTACCGCTTCATCAGCTGACAAGCAGCCCGAGACCCCAGTAGGAGCTCCTACGAGGGGCAGAGGTCGAGGTCGTGCTAGGGCTTGAGGGAGAGGCAGGACTCAGCTTAGAGCTCGAGCAGCAGAACCAGCGGCAGAGCCTCAGGTTGAGTTTGACAATGAGGTTCCAGCCCAGACAGTTCCAGTAGGACCAGCTCAGGTCCTAGAGGGGTTCATCTCCACCTCGATACTTCAGGATGCTCTGGCCCATCTAGTGAGACTTATGGAGAGTGTCGCCCAGGCAGGCTTGCTTCTTGTAGCACCAGCCATCTCTCAGGCTAGAGGAGGAGCCCAGACTCCTACTACTCGCACTCCGGAGAAGATGGCTCCCCAGTTTCAGACTCCAGCAACTCATCCAGTTGGGGTAGTTCAGCCTGGTGTTGTGGCAGAGACCGGTGAGGGGCCAGCTATGTCTGCTGATGCCTTGTGGAGATTGGACAGGTTCACCAAGCTTTTTACTACTACTTTTGGTAGTACATCTTCTGAGGATCCCAAGGATTATTTGGACAGCTGTCATGATGTTCTTCGGAACATGGGGATAGTGGAGACCAATGGGGTCGACTTTGCTACTTTTCTTTTGTTTGGATCCGCCAAGACTTGGTAGAGAGATTATTGTTTGGCTAGACCAGCTGGGTCACTAGCTTTGACTTGGGATCAGTTCTCTCAGCTATTTCTGGAGAAGTTTCTTCCTATCACTCAGAGGGAGAACTATCGAAGGCAGTTTGAGCATATCCAGCAGGGTTCTATGACTGTCACTCAGTAGGAGACCAGATTTATTGACTTGGCCCATCATGTTCTTCTTATACTTCCCATTGAGAGAGAGATAAAGAGGGAGAGGGAGAGTGAGGAGGTTCATTGAGGGGCTCGTTCAGCCTATTTGATTGTAGATGGCTAAGGAGACAGGGAGCGAGATTTCTTTTCAGGATGCGGCCAATATGGCCAGGAGAGTTGAGATGGTTCTATCGTAGGGGAATGGTCAAGGGTCTGACAAGAGGCCTCGTCATTCAGGCAGGTACAGTTGTGCCTCATCTGGAGGCAGAGATTCTTTTGGTAGGGGCCATTCTTCCAAGCCATTTCATTCAGCACTTCAGGCTTCTCACAGTGCTCCAGGTGGTCGTGGTTCTCATATGCAGTATTCTGATCAGCTGCCCTACAGAGCACCGCCAGCTCCTATTAATGCACCTCCACTCCAGAGTTTTCAAAGTGGTTATTCAGGCCGTCAGGGTCAGCAGTCTCAATAGCCTAGGGCTTGTTATACTTGTGGCGATACGAGACATATTGCTAGATTTTCCCTCGAGCACCAAGCAGCTCTCAGCATCAGGGTTCCCATGCCATGGTTCAGGCACCGAGTGTTCCACCGCCCGCTCAGTTAGCTAGAGGTGGAGGTAAAGGTATTAGAGGTGGAGGTTAGGCCGCTAGAGGTGGAGGCCAACCAGCAGGAGGCAGTCCCATAAATGTAGTTTAGAGTGGTGGGCCCCAGCCCCGATGTTATGCTCTTCCAGCCAGGCCTGAGGCTGAGGCTTTCTATCACAGGTGTTGTTCTGGCTTGTAGTAGAGATGCTTTAGTTCTATTTGATCAAAGATCTACATACTCCTATGTGTCATCTTATTTTGCACCGTATTTGGTCATGCCCAGTGATTCCTTGAGTGCTCATGTATATGTGTCTACACCGGTGGGTGATTCTATTCTAGTAGATCGTGTCCATCATTCATGTATAATTGTGATTGGTGGTCTTGAGACTCGAGTAGATATGTTACTTTCAATATGGTTGATTTTAATGTCATATTGGGGATGGACTAGTTATCACCTTACCACGCTATCTTGGATTGTCATGCCAAGAATGTTACCTTAGCCTTGCTGGGTTTAACCTATTTAGAGTGGAGATGGACTCCTGGTCATTCTAGCCGTAGGGTTATCTCATATATGAAGGCTCGACATATGGTCGAGAAGGGGTGTTTAGCCTATTTGGCATATGTTCGTGATTCTAGTGATGAGGTTCCTTCTATGGATTCTGTGCCTATTATTCATGAGTTTCCTTAGGTATTTCCTTCAGACCTGCCGGGTATGCCACCCGACAGGGATATTGTCTTCTGCATTGATTTGGATTCGGGCACTCAGCCCATTTCTATTCTGCCGTACCGTATGGCCCCGCCTGAGTTGAAAGAATTGAAGGAGCAGTTGCAAGACTTGCTTGATAAAGGCTTTATTAGACCTAGTGTCTCTCCTTGGGGTGCGCCGGTGTTGTTTGTTAAGAAGAAGAATGTATCGATGAGGATGTGTATAGATTATCGACAGTTAAACAAGGTTACAATCAAAAATAAGTATCCATTGCCGAGGATTGATGATTTGTTTGATCAGTTTCAGGGTGCCAAGGTATTTTTGAAGATTGACTTGAGATCTGGCTACCATCAATTGAGGATTAGGGCATCCGATGACCCTAAGATAGCTTTCATGTCACGTCCTGAGCCCGGGGATGAGACCGGACCTAGTGCCTCATCTATCCTTGCGTACCGCTTGCGACTAAGAGACACTAAACATACAATGTCATACTTTGGCTATGGGCCACATTACAAGATAATGTGCGATACAAGATATAAAACTAAATGGAGACTAACACTGACCAATGTCAACATAAAGCTGGACCGGCAAGGACATCATAATTACTACAACTGACAAGCCAACAAAATATACATATAGGGCATACAAGCCCAACATACTGCACTAACCGACATAATATGTCTACAAGCCTCTACTGATAGATGTACTATGATCGGAACAGGGCCCCGACCTACCCATAACCTTTCTACATATATACACAAGATATATACCACACTACTAGACTCGGCAACTCCAAAAGAAAGGGAGCTTATCGACAAAGCTGAACTCGGACAACGCCTACTAAGGAGGTCTACCCGTCTGTCTGTCTGAACCTGCACGCATGAAATGCAGCGCCTCCAGAAAGGGATGTCAGTACGAAATAATGTACCGAGTATGTAAGGCAATATACTGAAGCTGAAACTGAACTGATAATATAATAAATGTAAAACATCTAGGAGTCAAAGAAAATCTAAAGATATGCTCATCTGCTGATACTGACTCAACTCTCTCAATATAATGAGTAAAATAGCTGTCTGGCCCTATAAGGCTCGGTATATATATATATATATATATATATATATATATATATACCGAGCATATATAACTGCTCTACCATAGTAGGTTCGCTCATAGGCGTTCGACCATACTAGGCTCTGTATCTCGACCAACTGGGCTCGCTCATAGGCGCTCGGCCACATCAGGCTCGGTATATAACTTACCATTGTCACACCTCCTTTTTACCACCCGAGAGGGTATATGGGAGTTTTTCCAATTTAAGTGACATTATTCGAAATGAGATTATTTATTTATCAGAGTCGCCACTTGGGATAGTTTATTTGATGTCCCAAGTCACCGATTTATTTTTAAATCCCAAATCGAGGAAATTCGACTTTTATTCTAAAGTCTGCGAACCAGAAATTCTAAGTAAGGAATTTTGTTAACCCGAGAGAAGGTGTTAAGCATTCCCGGGTTCCGTGGTTCTAGCACGGTCACTTAAACTATTAAAATTGGCCCATTATCCGATTTATTACATGTTTTAACCTATTGTACATTTTAACTTATTAACCGCTTTTAAATATTTTTAGGAAGATTCAACGTTATTTAAAACCCGCCTTGAACCATGTCACATGAAATTCACCCGCAATCCACGATACATTTTATTTAACGTTGTTGAGAATTGAAGTTGGGTCACTGTCGCGCCCCTTTTTCTAAAAAGCGAAATCGGGTTCATGACATTTGGGAGGACAACTCGTTCCCTCTTGGGAATTGGGTTTTTTGAAGAGTCCCACCTAATGATTAAAGTGCATTAGGACACTAAAGAAGAGTTCGAGTTGGAAAACCAGAGTTCGAGTAAGGGCTAGAAATTATCTCGAGGGGAAGGTGTTAGGCACCCCCAAGATCCACTAGTGTGGTTCCCGGCCATGCTACAATTGTGACTTTGAATAACAAGTAAGCAAATAGAAGTCTCGAATAGAAGGGGGTTTTCACATAATATTTCAAGCAAGTTGATAGTTTGACGAAAGTGAAGAAAGCAGAAATTTTAAAGAAATATTTTGAGAATAAAATAAACAAATAAAGGAAATGGGGTCCTAGGTTTACAAATAATATGGATCACATCAATGCAATACCCGGTAATCACTCCTCAGAAGAGGGGTTACATGTGGTATTAGCGCACCGGTCATCATATCCATATCTACCCTTTCCTACCCCATTAAGGTAATAAGCGCGGAATAGTATCGTTACTTATTGCATGCTAGTACCCGCCTCAATCCTATCAGTCCCGGAGGCATTTGGGACTACTAGTTCTAAAGGGAAGGGAGATTTGGCTTTTCAGGGTTTTAAAAGGATAAAATTCTAGGGCAACAATCAAAACATATAAGGCAGGTATGGGAGAACACATAACAGTTTAAAGGGCTCAAACGGGCCTCCTCATTTAAAGAAACAAATTGTTTAGCATGACTTACAAATACTGGTTATGGTCTGAATTAAATTTAAAGCGTTAGGGAAGGCTAATTTATCACATATTTCTCAGATGAGAAGTCCGAATTAGGCCTCCACTAGTTGTAATTATCAAAGACTGATGCAATTAATTAATTACCTAATGGCTTGCCTAGGTGAAACCTATAGGCATGATATCTAACGATGCTTACTCTGATTTTAAAGGAGGCTTGCTGATTATATATATATATATATATATATATATATATATATATATATATATATATATATATATATATAAAAGATCTGCAGATATTAAACGATATTACCATTGATTTTAGACTTGTAAATGATTCAGATTCGGTTAATTACTCCTATAGGCATGATTTCTAAGCGTCATTGGTCTAAAACAATTATGAAAGCAAGAGTACTATAGACATGGTATCTAGGATGCATTTTGTTATTTTTAACCTATAACTGTTTGCCTAATGATGGAGGTATATGCGGAAGTGCAGAAAACCTATAATCATGATTTCTATATGCAGAAGTGCAGAAAAAACCTACAGACAGGATTTCTATATGATATGCAAAAGTGCAGAAACTTATAGGTAGGATTTCTATATGATATGCAGAAATGCAGAAACTTATAGGCAGGATTTCTATATGATATGCAGAAGTGCAGAAACTTATAGGCGGGATTTCTATATGATATACAGAAGTGCAGACACTTATAGGCAGGATTTCTAATGCAAAAGTGCAGAAACTATAGGCAGGATTTCTATATGAAATGCATAAGTGCAGAACTTGCAAATAGTAACACCTATGAGCATGCTGTCTACCCTTTGCATACATAAATGACCCTTTCCTTCTTACTTAGAACCCCATAAGTTATTATAAAATATAATAGACCAGAGAATCAAAAGAAATACATCAGAACTTCCAGCTGCAACCAAACAGCCTAATTCAGACTCAAGGTCTAGCAGTATGAGATAAACCAACTTCCAGGATCCGTTTTCCAAAAAGCCTTTCTCTTATTTGGGATGTGTCAAAGTTCCCAAGAGTCTCAAGGGGACTCAGGGCAGTGCTTACATCCCAAACACATTGCAGAATCAGATTATAGTGCAGTGTGGAAGAGTCAGCCCTCAAATGTCCAAGTTCAGAGGGAACTCAGGGTCCCAAATCATGGCTCATAAGAGGGGGACAGAACTTAGAATCTAAGAGAGAGTGCAAGTGCATAGAGGGGATTTAGGGGAAGGCCATGGCAAGCTGGTGGTCATGCCCAGCAACTAGGAGTGCTGGCACACCCCTGACCAACCTGTTAGCCAAAGTTGGGAGTTAGGATCCATTGAGGATCAGGTTCAGATCTAAGAATCAACTTGGATGCTGTCAGGCCATGAACCTTAACTCAAACACATAGAAGGGAGTGGGGGTATAGGGAATTCATAACAAACAACAGATGCAAAGAAAACAAAACAATTTACATAGTTAACATTAATCACTGAACATGAACAGCAAAGTAAACAAGCTTGCAGAAACTATAAATAAACACATAGGGGAGTGAGGCAGAAAAGTTAAATTAGAACATACCAGTTTCAGGGAAAACAAACAAGTAAAAACAGTCTTGAGAAAGCCAAGTTGCAAGCAAACAGTTCCAAAAGATCTCAGAAAGAGTAGAATGTTGTAAGAGTATTAAACTCAAAGCAGTGTTGTAAGTATGCAAGTAAGTCAAAAGTATTGAACTAAAGGCTCGAGGTATTCAACTCGAAGTAGTGGTGTAAAAGTATTGAATTGGAAGTCTGTTAAGAGTGCGGGAGGGTAGTCCCTTTTATAGTGCAGAGAAGCAAGTAAGAAAGGTAAGAAAATAACTTGCAATCAACCACATAGAATTTTCCTTCAGTTAAGGGATTTAATTTCAAACGGGTAGAAGACATTTAAGGAAAGAAATTTTGGTTAAAACCTTTTCAAAGTAGCACAAAAGGGGTAAATACATAGAAGTTTATTTAAGGAAAAGCTTAGTGGTACACGACTTGGGAAAAATAAGGAAAGGGAATCAACCAAACAGCCAGGAAAATCAAAGTTACAGGTTTAATCTCGAATGAAACAAGTCAGTAAAGGTAAAGAAGGTTCAATTAGAGAGAATCAGTAACAATCAGTCATGACTCATTAAAAGGAATTTGAAAATCAATCAATTAATCGGTAAAGACTTTTTGAAAGAAGAGTTCCCATATATAAAGCACACAAACATGTGAATCAAGAATTTATATAGAAGAGAGTTTACTCAAAGAGAGGTTCAAAATCATGAGCAAGAAAGGGTACAGGTCCAGTTTGCAGACTCAAAATGAGTCTGAGAGTTCAGGGTCCCAAAGCGGAACCCTATGCACAAATTCAAAATTGCCAAGAAACCCCCAAATCCTAGGGTTTCATAGAGATGAGAAAGCAAGTTATTGAAACAGGCTCAGAAGTCTCTTTCAAAGACTTATGAGAAACAAACAGACATGATACAAAGAAAGAAAGCTAATTTGAGGTCATAGAGAACATATTTGAGAAACTCGGAACTTAAATAAGTTCAGAAAAGAAGAGGTGATACAGACTTAAATTAAAACAGAGGAAACATGTTCAGCAAGAACGCAAACAGAGTCTAATAGAGCAAACAAAAATCAAAAAACTCAACAGTAAGCACATATAGTAGAAGAGTAAGGGAAACATAACAAGGATTAACAAGAGTAACAGGTATAGTAGAAAAAGAAGAGTAGGAGAATAGTACACGCATAGTAAAAGAAGCCATACGAGCATAGCACAAACAAACACACATAAATAAAGAATCAGAAAGATCTTTTTGAAAACTTTTTCAGAAACGATTTTTGAAAAGCAAATTTGGGGTAAACACTTTAGAAGCCTAGTAGAACACGAACATACCATAGATCTAAGAAAATAAACAGAGAAGAGCCTCGAACAACTTAGGGTTTCGGAGAAACCCTAGAAATGAGAAAGGCTTGGAAGAAATGAGAAAGGCTTCAAAGATGGCGGGTCAGGTGAGAATGAGAGAGATTAGGGTAGGTCGTTTGGTTTAATTATGGAAGGGTGAGTTATGGCCGTTGATCTTGGGTGATCAACGGCCCAGGTTTAGGAGGGTAGGTGGGAACCGGGTAAGGGTCATTTGGATCGGGTTGTGGGTTTGGTCAAATTAAAAATTGGTTCGGTCCAAGTGGGTTAAGATTGGGTCAAATAATGGTTAAAATTGAAAGGTAAAAAGGCTGTATTTGAAATGGAATGAGGCTAGATGTTAAATAGCTAGTTTTCCCTTTTATTTTATAAAAATAGTAAAAAATAATTTTAAAAGTAAACTAAAAGTACTGAGCCAATTACTAATATATAAATATTAATTTAAAAATACTGGAAATAATTTTACAATTATAAAATGCTATTAATCTTAAAGTACGCTAGAATTGCAATTATATGCAATTTAGCTTTTAAAATACCAAATAAAATTTGTAAAAATATACAAAAATCACCTTAACTATATTTTGATATAAATACGAGAATAAGATAAGTTATTCACCAAAATGATAATCTTGGGAATAATTATTGGTTTTTGTACTGCTAAAGTGGACAATAAATTGATTTTAAAATCTTTAAAAAATTAGAAAAAATACCAAAACACTTGGGCATGCTTATATATGCATATATATGCTATTTTATATAAAAATACATAGGAAAAAATTGGGTATCAATAGTCACATGAAATGCACACCCGAATTTAATAAATAAAGGAAATCAATTTAAATAGCGCGCCTAAAGCAAACTACGAAATTTTGAATTTAAGACAAGGTTTGCAAGAGCCATGAAAAATTTAATAATGGCACGCTTTAATTTTAAAAAAGTTATTATTAATTATCCGAATGCCATGAGTTATCTAATTTTTGCTTATGGTACACCTCAAGTCTAAAATTTAAAGGGTGTTTGAACTAATCTTTTGAAGGCCATGGATTATTGCTTGCTTAATATGGCACTCCTCAAATCTAATAAAAGAATTATTCTAAAACAACTCAATTTGAAATTATTATAGGTACAACTATTGATAATAAAGGAACGTTGGGCTTTCAACTTTTGGAAGCAAGCCTGTTATGGACAAGGCTTCAATAGAAATTAAGTGAAGAAGTGAGTTCGAAAGAGCAGGCCCAGGCACAATAAGGCCTGGAGCTCCCGTTTTTCACATGGCCTCGATGTCTAGGCCCAAAGGGAACCCAAATCTGATGAAAAGCAAATGCTGAAGAACATGGACTCAAGATCGAGTCCAATCAAAGAAGAGCAGCCAACGTTTAAACTCAAAAATACCAGTTGAGCCTAATTAAAATTCATCAATACTCAGCAACAGGTTAAAAGGCCCCGGGGCACTACTAAACCATATTGCATTTTTACAGAAAAAATATTGTTTGAGTTCAACTGCATTAATGACATAAACAATACAAAACTGTACAACCATTCAACCTTAATTTAATCCCAAACTAGCTTAAAAAATAATGGTATGAAATTCAGAACCTCAATTAAACCTTTTCAACACACACCATAATAACAGAACCTTATAAAATTGACATTAGACAATCCTGAATCTAAACACCAAGTCAAATTAAGATAAGACTCAAACACAGACCAAAATGATTCAACATAAGTTTAACTGCTACTGCAAACAAACATGAGCATTTTCCCTCACCCATAGCAAGTTTAAACCAAACTAAACTCTAAACAAGAGACTCAGAGAGCTTGAATTTCAATTTAATACTAAGACACCACATCCACAACATAAGAAAGGCTAATAGAGTACACATAAAATTAAGTTATTACAAACATGAATAAAATGGAGAAAAAGGGGAAACAAGAATTTAGTAGCACAAATGGTTTACATCATGTGTCTTCATTCACATTGCATATTATACTTCACATGTTAACCATGGTTCGAGAAGTACCTGGAATGCAATAAAAAAACAAAGAGAAATGAAGAGTTAGCAGCAGCAGCAGAACCAGCTTAACAGCCCAGCAATACCAAACAAAACCAGCTTGTTCAAACCAGTATAGAACCCAGATGAACACCAATCTTTGGAGTTTTCAAAAACTCTGATTAACTATGAAGTTTCAAGGCAGAGTTAAACCAATTTTGACCAAAGAAATGCAGGGAATTTCAATGTTCTTTCAAAGTTTTTCAAAACTCGGTCGTTTTTCAGTGTTTAGGTATGAATTCTCTAAAAATGTACCTTGAGAATGAAGTAACATGCCTTTTATAAAGGCTTCTTAGAGCAGCAGAAAATGGTTCAGATTTTGCCTATTACTCCTTTTTAAATTTTCATTTTTGCAAGCTAAACCCTGAAATTCTAACTTGTTTGCTAGGTCAGTCCTTTTTCCACCTTCCAGGAAATTTCCTAAATCAGTTATAAGAGATTCTCTTGCTTAAAATCCCTAGACTACCCTTAAAACCCTCTGTTTTTACTTCAGCAGACCACATGGGTCAAAACGACCCAACAAACAAAACATGGGCTTTGCCAAACCCGGATTGACCCCCTTTCTTTGGGCTTTTGATTTACAGAACCCAAATCCAGTTCATAATTTAAAATAGTCCCAACCAAAATTTAGGCCAAAGGGGGTTGCAAAATCAGACAACTTTCGAAATGAAACCAAAAAAAAAAAAAAAAAGAACTAATTAAAACTAAACACGAGAATTAAAACAAACTCAACTAAATATGCTCTCATTCTAATCATGCAAACAAAAACTAATTCAAAAGCGAAAAAATAATAAAGAAAAGAAAAGATGAAACAGAAGGAGATGAAAACGGGGAGAAGAACAAAAGAACCAAAAAAAAATAAAAGAACGAGGGTACCTACAGAAGACAGCAAACGAACATAGCTTGAAAGAACTATGATGTTTTTTGATTTTGAGCCGAAATTGGCGTCAATCACGTGTTCTTGTTAAGAACAAACGGGCAAGGCCAGTTTCGACTCTCAATCACTTGTCAAAACTTAAAAAATTCGGATGATTTTCTTTGCCTTCTGCTTTTCCTTTTCAGATCTGAGATTGGCTCTATTTGGTGAGGGTTTGAAAGGATATGGGGGTAGATTAGGAATTAGGGGTGAATGAGGGTTGTATGGTCGAAGTTTGGAGAGGATTTGGAGTTATTTTGCTGGTGAAAATGGTGGAATTCTTCAGGCGGCGCTAGGGTTCAATGAGAGAGATGAGAGGCAGAAGAAGGGTTTGGACTAGGTTGTCTCTGAGGATTTCGGACAGATTTAATCGAATTGGGGAAAATATTTAAGTCCGTTAGATGAATCGGAGACAGAGGTCCAGGATTAATTTTAATCAAATGAACTCGAAACGACGTAGTATCCCTCCCATACTACGTCATTTCAGGGGTCTTATTTGGGACCGGGCATGGGGCGTGATTTGGGCCTGGATTGACCGGGTTTGGGGGTGGAATTTGATTTGGGCTAAACCAAAATTGATCCAAAATCAAGCCTTTCTTCTAATTCTTTTCACTTTCAAAATTCTTTTCTTTTCAAATTAAAATAAAAACCTAAATTAATTCTTGAAACTAATCAATCTACCAAAATAAGCTAATTACTAGTCAAAGTATTTATAAAAAATTAAATAACTCCTAGATTAAAGAAAAAACTATAAAATTCAAAAAATTAAAAGTTAAAAAATGCAAAGTGAGTTATTTTTTTTTGTGATTTTTTTCTATTTTTGTAAAACGACTAATTTACTAATTAATCTAAAATTCAAAAATAAATCCTAAATGCAAATTCAATGTATTTTTCATGAATTAAATAAAATTAAACATGCACAGAAAAAAATGCAAATAATTAGAAATATTCTACAATAATACCTAAAATAACAAACAATTAAAAGAAAAATCTAATTCTTTGGGATTCTGTAAGAATAATTCATGTGGGGCAAAAATCACGTGCTCACAACCATCTGATCAGAGGTTGCCCAATAGAGGCCTGCCCATCGATTATAGCTCGATGGTAATGAATATACTTTTAATACTGTATATATGTAAACTCTCTACTATTTTGACCAGAAGAAGGAAATACTCAACTGAATATGCAGTCCCGATAAGAAGAATATGGTAACTTACGAAACTAGGAAAATATATGTAATTTGCGAGACTAGCAAAATATACGTAAATTCCGGGATACAAATTTTTCTTTATGCCTCGTTATCAAACTTGTGTAATTATGATATCATACTTAAATGAAGGAAAAGCTTAGCCTTAACATACCTGGAGTAGGAAAAATTCTGTATAATATTTCGTTGGAAAACCTTCGTTGATTGAACGAAGTTTGCCTCTGCTCCTTAAAGATTTACGGACGAAATTTGTTTCTGGTTCCTAAAATTTTGGAACGAAATCAGTGTTTCCTTGAAATTTTCGAGAGGAAACGTTTCAGTTTCTTTGCAATTTGGAAAGAAACTTGTTCCAACTTAAACTAACGTTTCTTTGGTTTGAAATTGAAAAAGGAAAATGTTACTGATTCTTGAAATCTTGGAAAGAGACTGTTTTTGAATTCTTTTGGTTCAAATGGTTTTAAATGTTAAGAGGAAAAGTGTTTCTGATAATTGAAAGTAAGATTCATGCTAAAGTGATAATTTTATCTTAGGTGGCCACATGTAAAAGTGCATATGAGTCACCTTAAGGGGGGGGGGATTAAGCTGCCATGTTTCTTGGGGGTGTTAATTTGTTATTTTTTATCCACTTATTAGTTAATCAGGTAATGTTTCATTATCCGGTAATTAATCAATTACCCGAATAATTTAAACATTACCACAGTTTACTTAAAATTCTATTTATTTTTAAAATACTTCATATATACTTTATATATTATGCTACTGTGGTCATATGGTACCTTGCATGGTACTAATTCATAATTATCGGGTATTATTGCTTGACCCGTATTTTATTCAAAATTGGCCACTTTCAATGAAACTCGTTTTCTTTAATCAGTGTACCTCTTTATCCTTCATAACATGTATTTATCGCCTATTATAAATAGTATAAGTACGTTAATGTCAAGATGATCTCATCCCCAAGTCTACGTCAGTTAACTAAAAAAATAAAATTTTAACATACGAAAACGCGAGATATAACATCCTTACCCCCTTAGAAATATTCGTCCTCGAATGTTCAACTCCCGTGATCCATATAACTTGGCAGGGTCGCCATTGTAACAACACTACTACCAACTCTCCCTATAGAAGCTTAATAATCCAACGCCACACCTTACCACAATTATCAATAAGGACAATGACCTCACATGACTAATGACAATAACTAACACAAGAATTTATACACGTACCTTATGATTATGATGTCTCAGTCGGACCCTTCTCTAGAGTAGGAAATAGGTAGGGATATCTAGACTTCATGTTTTCCTCGACCTCCCAAGTCATTTCTTCCACATTGTTGTTCCTCCAAAGTACTTTCACGGAGGCTACCTCCTTATTTCGTAGCTTGCAGATTTGTCGGTCTAGGATGGAAACCGGAACTTCCTCGTATGATAAGTCTTCTATAATCTGTACATCATCCATGGGCACCACTCGGGTAGGATCGCCAATGCACTTTCGTAACATAGATACGTGAAAAACGGGACAGACAAACTCCAATTCCGAGGGCTATTCTAACTCATAAGCTACTCGGCCCACTCTCCGAATGATCCTATAAAGCCTAACGTGGGCTAAGTTTGCCTTTCTTGCCAAACCTCATCACACCCTTCATAGGCGACACCTTTAAGAATACCCAGTCATCAACCCAGAACTCTAAATCTTGACGTCGCACATCAGAATATGACTTATGACGACTCTAAGCTGTCAATAGTCAATCCCGAATCAACTTTACTTTTTCTATGGCTTGCTGAACCAGGTCTGGCCCATGTAACCCATATTCTCCAACATCAAACCACCCTATAGGAGACCTCCACCTGCGCCCATACAAAGCCTCGTACGAAGCCATCTGGATACTGGAGTGGTAACTGTTATTATATGAAAACTCGATAAGAGGTAGATGTTCATCCCAACTTCTTTTAAAATCCAGCACACATGCTCATAACATATCTTCGAGCGTCTGAATCGTATGCTCAGCTTGTCCATCCGTTTGTGGATGAAAAGCTGTGCTGAGATTCACCTGAGTTCCCAGACCTTTCTGAAATGACCTCTAAAAATGTGCTGTAAACTGGGCTCCACGGTCAGATTAGTAGATACGGGTACTCCATGTAGTCGCACTATCTCCTTAATATATAATTTTGCATAATCCTCTGCTGTATATGTAGATCTGACCGGTAGGAAATGAGCTGATTTCGTGAGCCTGTCGACTATCACCCATATGGAATCAAAATTACAATGGGAACGAGGTAAACCCGTGATAAAGTCCATGTTTATCGCCTCCCATTTCCATGTCGGGATCTCTATAGTATGTATTATCCCTCTGGGCTTCTGGTGCTCTATTTTCACCTGCTGGCAACTAGGGCATTGAGCGACATAATCAGCAATGTTCTTCTTCATATCGTTCCACCAATACACCTCCTTAATGTCATGATACATCTTCAGGAGTACCATGAATAATGTGCATCTGAATAATCCTGTCTCATAGCCCTGCTATATCTGGAATACACAAACGACCCCTATATCTGAGAACCCCATCTCCTTTGAGTTCTAACAACGACCTCTTTTGTTGGGGAACCCGCTCTCTCAATTCGACTAACTCTGGGTCCTCGTGCTACCTCTCCTTTACTTCAGCTATAAGAGATGATTTTGCAGTATTTTGGACTACAACTCCTCCATTACCAGAGTCTACTACCCAAACAAGCCAATTGATGAATCTCTCTAGTTAATTGTCTTTTTAGCCTCTACATGTGCTAAGCTACCCATAGATCGGTGACTTAAGGCATCTGCTACAACATTAGCTTTCCATGGATGGTAGAGAATGTTAACATCGTAGTCTTTTAATAACTCTAGCCATCGCCTCTGTTGCAAATTCAACTCTTTTTGCTTGAAGATATATTGCAGGCTTTTATGATCTGTGAACACATCAACATGAACACCATATAAATAATGCCACCATATCTTAAGTGCATGGACAACTGCAGCTAATTCGAGGTCGTGGGTCGAATAATTCCGCTCATACTTCTTTAACTGATGAAGCATACGCAATTACTTTCCCATGTTGCATCAGGACACATCCTAACCCTACATCTGAGGCATCACAATACATGGCATAACCATCTGGACCTTCTAGAAGTGCTAGAACTGGCGCTGAGGTTAACCTGTTCTTAAGCTCTTGAAAACTCTGCTCATAGTCCTCTATCCACTGAAACTTAGTCGCTTTCTGCGTCAGCTTTGTTAATGGTGCTGAAAGAGAAGAAAAACCCTCTACGAACCTCCGGTAATATCCTACTAAGCCTAGAAAGCTACAAATCTCTGCGGAGTGGTAGGTCTAGGCCAGGATTTTACAGCCTCAATCTTTTGAGTGTCTACCTTTATACATCCGTCGGATACAATATGCCCCAAAAATGCTACGGACTTTAATCAGAACTCACACTTAGAAAACTTAGCATAAAATTTATTATTATGGAGGGTTTGGAGTACTGATCGCAGGTGATCCACGAGCTTATCCTCTGAACGTGAATAAAATAGAATATCATCAATAAAAACTATCACGAATAGATCCAAATATGGTCGGAATAGGCTATTCATCAAGTCCATAAATATGGCAGGTGCATTCGTCAACCCGAAGGACATAACAAGGAACTAAAAGTGGCCATATCGGGCCTAAAGGCTATCTTGGGAATATCTTTCTCCCGAACTCTGACCTGGTGGTATCCTGACCTCAAATTTATCTTTTAAAAACATCTAGCTCCCTGCAACTGATCAAACAAGTCGTCTATCCTTGGAAGGGGATACTTATTCTTAATAGTTACCTTGTTCAGTTACTTATAATCAATACACGTCCTTAGCGAGCCGTCTTTCTTCTGCACAAATAGTACCGGTGCACCCCAAGGTGAAGTACTGGACCTGTTGAAACCTTTCTCTAGCAAATCTTTTAACTGCTCCTTCAACTCCTTCAATTTGGCAGGTGCCATTCTATACGGAGGGATGGATATTGGTTGTGTTGCTAGAAGCAAATCGATGCCAAAATCAATCTGTCGCTCTGGAGGAATACCTGGAAGTTCATCTTGAAATACATCCGCGTACTCCTTTACTACTGGAATAGACTAAAGTATAGGTATCTCAGCATCTATATCTTTAACTCGCACAATATGATAAATGCACCCTTTTGCGATCTTTTTCCTCGCCTTCAGATAGTCGATGTATTACGTACCCATTTAAGGACTGGCTCACCCAGAAAATAAAATCTGGCTGTCTTTGCTCGACAATCAACTGTGGCATAACAAGCTGCCAACCAGTCCATGCCCATGATATCATCAAAATCCAACATCTCTAGCTCAACTAGGTTGCCTGAGGTCCGATGACCATAAACTGATATCGTACAACCTTGGTAAACGCGTCAGCGATAATCGATTCTCCGACCTATGTAGACACCGCAAAAGGATCAATTAGTATTTCAGGCGCTATACCAAATTTCCACACGACAAATGGGGTAATACATGATAAAGTAGATCCTGGGTCTATCAAGGCATAAACATCGTGAGAACAAATGGTCAACATACCTGTCACAATGTCTAGTGAGGACTCTTGGTCCTGTCGACCTGCTAGGGCATAGATACGATTCTGGCTACCACATGAACTGGACCCTGTACCTCTGCCTCGACCTTTACCAGCCGAAGACTAAGACTCGCTCCCTGAAGGATCCACAAACATAGTTGATCCTGTTGTTGAATTCGCTGGTTACGCCATTCCCCCAAAATCTCTATTCAGGCAATCCCACATCATATGCCCCAAAAGTCCACATGTATAGCAAGCATTGGAACAGGCTCGACATTGGACCAAATGTCCTCTACCACAGATGGCACACCATGGCAGAACTGGCCATGTCTGCCCTGAACATCATTATCGCTGCAAACTTGATGCCTGGGAGCTCTCACCTGGTCCTGACTGAGTATAACGATCATACTTGTAACCCTGTAGCTGAGGTGGTGGAGGTCTGGGTGGTCGTTCGAAGTACTGGGGACTGTAACTACCCTGAGACTGCTCCTGAGACCTGGCAAATCTCATCCTCTTACGCTGCCCTGACTCAGTCCTCTCCGTAATCTGCTGCAGATGCCTACCCCTCTCTATATTCTAGGCAAATGCCTGAATCCTGGAGATATCCATACTATCCTGCAATGCAGCGGTGGCACACGCCTCAGTCAACTCTAGGGCCAATCCTGCTATAAACCTGTGGATTCTATCCCGCATAGTAGAAACTATGGAAGGTGCATATCTGGCCAATGAGTCAAACAGAGGCTATATTCTCGAACACTCATATTGCCCTTCTTGAGGGCTAGAAACTGATCAAGTCAGGCTTGTCGGATCTCTCGCGGTAAGTATTGGTCAAGGAAGGCATCTAAAAAATTCTCCCAAATGACAGGAGGTGCATAACATCCCTTGGACCTTATCCATCCCTCATACCAAAGGATGGCTATATCTCAGAGTCGAAAAGCTACTAACTTAACTGCCTCTTTCTCCGTGGCATGCATAACCCAAAAAATCCTATGAAGCTGATCTATAAAATCCTCCGGGTCCTCCCTTTGATTTGTCCCCGTGAACTCTGGGGGATTCAAAGCAATTAACTCTCGGACCCTTGAACTCCCAGATCCCTCAGAAGGTCCTGCACTAGCGGATACCCTAGCCTGTTGATAGGTAGCTACCAATTGTGCCAACAAATGCACTGCACTCCTCCAGTCCTGATCTGATAGAAGCGGAGGGGCAACTGGATGTGCGATCTCCCTAGGAATCTCCTCAGGTGGTGGAGAAGCCAGTAATCACTAGGTAGGGGTCTCTCCCCGTGACTCCGATTGGTCCCCATCTGCTGGGGGTACCCTGCTAGTCCCATCACCTACTGCTGTTTCTCTCCTCTGACTAGCCGTGGTCTTCCTAGTTACTGTTATCTATGCATGCAAATGTCAATACATAAGTTTAACTCAAATTTCCTATAACTCAGTACTACTACAGCACGATTTAGATTTGAAAGAAGGGTAACCAATTCCTAAATGCCCTGTAGTCCCTTGCTTATATAATGTGGTACACCATACATTTATAAACAAGACCCTACTAGACACGACTTATAGACTCCCTAGGACAGAACTGCTTTGATACCACTTTGTCATGCCCCGAGCCTGTGGATGAGACCGGCACCTAGTGCCTCATCTATCCTTGCGTACCACTTGCGACTAAGAGACTCTGAACATAAAATATCATACTTTGGATATGGGCCACATTACAAGATAATGTGTGATACAAGATATGAAACTAAATGGAGACTAACGCTGACCAATGGCAACATAAAGCTGGGCCGGCAAGGCCGTCATAATTACTACAACTGACAAGCCAACAAAATATACGTACAGGGCCTACAAGCCCAACATACTGCACTAACCGATAGGATATGTCTACAAGCCTCTACTGATATATGTACTGTGATCGGAGCAGGGCCCCGACCTACCCATAACTTTATACATATATACAAAAGATATACTCCACACTGCTAGACTCGGCAACTCCAAAAAAAAGGGAGCTTACCAACAAAGCTGAACTCAGACAACACCTACTGATGAGGTCTACCTGTCTGTCTGTCTGAACCTGCACGCATGAAATGCAGCGCCCCCAGAAAGGGACGTCAGTACAAAATAATGTACCGAGTATGTAAGACAATATACTGAAGCTGAAACTGAACTGATAATATAATAGCTGAAAACAACTGGGAGTCAAAGAAAATCTGAAGATATGCTCATCTGCTGATACTGACTCAACTCTCTCAATATAATGAGTAAAATAACTATCCATCCATATAATGTTCGGTATATATATATATGCTCTGCCGTAGTATGCTCGCTCATAGGCGCTCGACCATACTAGGCTCTGTATCTCCACCAACTGGGCTCGATCATAGGTGTTCGGCCACATCAGGCTTGGTATATAACCTATCATCTGATCAGAGGTTGCCCAAATAGAGGCCTGCCCATCGATTATAACTCGATGGTAATGATAATACTTTTAATACTGTATATATGTAAACTATCTACTCTTTTGACCGAAAGAAGGAAATACTGAACTGAATATCCAGTCCCGATAAAGAATATGGTAACTTACGAAACTAGGAAAATATATGTAATTTATGAGACTAGCAAAATATACATAAATTCCGGGATACGAATTTTTCTTTATGCCTCGTTATCAAACTTGTGTAACTATGATATCATGCTAAAATGAAGGAAAAACTTAGCCTTAACATACCTAGAGTAGGGAAAATTCCGTATAATATTTCGTTAGAAAACCTTCGTTGATTGAACGAAATTTGCCCCTACTCCTTAAAAATTTACGGACAAAATTTGTTTCTGGTTCCTAAAATTTTGGAACGAAATCAGTGCTTCCTTGAAATTTTTGAGAGGAAACGTTTCAGTTTCTTTGCAATTTGGAAAGAAACTTGTTCCAACTTAAACTAACGTTTCTTTGGTTTGAAATTGAAAAAGGAAAATGTTTCTGATTCTTGAAATCTTGGAAAGAGACTGTTTTTGAATTCTTTTGGTTCAAATGGTTTTAAATGTTAAGAGGAAAAGTGTTTCTGATAAGAAGGCAGGGGGAAGCTGCCACGTTTCTTGGGGGTATTAATTTGTTAATTTTTATCCACTTATTAGTTAACTGGGTAATTTTTCGTTACCCGGTAATTAATCATTTATCGGCATAATTTAAAAATTACTACAAATTACTTAAAATTTTATTTATTTTTGAAATACTTCATATATTATACTACCATGGTTATATGGTACCTTTCATGGTACTAGTTCATAATTATCGGGTATTATTGCTTGACCCGTATTTTATTCCAAAGTGGTCACTTTCAATGAAACTCGTTTTTCTTTAATTCGTGTACCCCTTTATCCTTCATAACACTTATTTATCGCTTGTTATAAATAGTGTAAGTATGTTAATGTCAAGATGATCTCATCCCCGAGTTTACGTCGGATAACTAGAAAAACAAAATTTTAATGTACGAAAATGTGAGATATAACATTTCCGCACTCGGTACGGGCATTATGAGTTCTTGGTGATATCATTTGGATTGACTAATGCCCCAGCAACTTTCATGGATTTGATGATTCGAGTGTTCAAGCCTTACTTAGATTGATTCGTGATAGTCTTCATTGATGATATTTTGATCTATTCCCGCAGCCGGTAGGAGCATGAGCAACATCTGAGAGTTGTTCTTCAAACTTTGAGAGATAGTAAGTCACGACCCAAACCCGAACCCGGTCGTGATGACGCCTCTTGTGAAGACAAGGCCAGCCAACGACTCCCATTTCAATCTTTAAGCAATTAAACATTAAGAAACAGTAATAAGCATAATCAATTAACCCAAGGTTTAAGCAGTTAAAAACATAATTTGCGGAAAAATAACCCCAACACAGCCCGAAACTAGGGTGTCACTAGTCATGAGCATCTATAAATCCTACTACAAGTCTGATAAGTCTATAACTATTACAAATGTCTGAAAAGAGATAGAAATGACAAAGAGGGAGAAACACGGGACTGCAGACGCCAAGCAGCTACCTCGTGAACTCCGAATGTCCGCCGGGAGCCCTCAACTCACACTGGCCGGATCAGCAACGCTTGAATCTGCACACGGGGTGTAGGGAGTAAAGTGAGTACTCCAACTCAGTGAGTAACAAAATGTAAATAAAGACTGAAAGCAGGAAATCACGTAAGGTACAAAAGCATGCTTTAATGAAGCAGTAAAACCATTAAAACAATAAACTAGTGAAAGATAGGTAAAATCCTTTAACTCAAAATTTACTTCATGAAAGGCCTTTTTCAACAATTAAGCAGGTAATTGATAGTCAATTATGAAAAGTAAACACATAAAGGTTCTCCCCTCGGGTACAATATCAACAAATTCGTCCCTCGGGAAACATCTCACAACAATACCAGCCCCTCGGGCAATCACATAGAACAATACCAATCCCTCGGGCTCAATCTCACATCACAATGGGTACCCGCGTTCACTGGGGGTGTACAGACTCCTAGAGGGGCCCCTTATGGCCCAAGCACAATATCAAGCCACCTCGTGGCATCATCACTAGGCCCTCGGCCTCGTATCAATCAAGCCACCTCATGACGTACATATCTCAGGACCTTGACATCATAATCTGTATCAAATGTTTCCTCACAACATAGGCCCTCGGCCTTACTTAGTAAAAATCCTCACAAGCCCCTCGGGAAACAGTAAAACATTGATTCTCAGCCCAATTATCATTTAAAAGATTATTTAAGTATTTAAAACATAGTAAACATGGCTGAGTAAGAAAACAGTGAAATATAACATGACTGAGTTCAAGTATAAAGTCAAAACAGTGAAGAAATACCAGTAAAAATCCCCGAAAGGTTCAAATAGTTGGCACAAGGCCCAAATATGGCATTCAACCCAAAATCATGATGATAGCAAATAGATTTCAGTCAAATACGCGGTAAAATAGTCATTCAGGACGGACTAAGTCATAATCCCCAACAGTGCACGACCCCACGCTCGTCATCCAGCGTGTGTGTCACCTCAATATAGCACCATAATGTGCAAGTCCGAGGTTTCATACCCTCATAACATCATTTACAATCATTACTCACATCGAACCGGTCAAATCTCTAGCTCGCGACGCCTTTGCCCCTCGAATCGGCCTCCACTCGCGTCGAATCACGAAATTACCAAAACCTGACCCCCGAGCCCACGTCTCAGAATTCGATAATTTTTACATCAACAGATTCCTTATCTCCCTACGAGTTCATACATATCAAAAGTTCCGAAATCCGACCTCAAATGGTCCTTCAAATCCTCATTCAAAGGTCTAAATTTCCAAGCCCTAGTTCTTCAATTTTTTGCTTAATTTCCATGATTATTTAGGTGGAATTCACATTAGAATCGAGTTTTAAGTCCAAGAATCTTACCTCCAAGTGATTCCCCTTGAATCCCCTTCAAAAAGCTCCAAAAAGGACCAACAATGGAAGAAATAGACCCTACATTCGCGGACAAGACGACCTTTTAAACCTTCTACCCATGCCTAATTTCCTTCATTGCGATCGCGGGACATCCTTCACGATCGCGAAGCACAAATTCTCAGCTCCCAAAATTAACCCTATGCGAACGCGTACAATCCTATACGAACGTGATGATCAAGATCCCAACACTATGCGATCGTGGACTGGCTACCGCGTTCGCAATGAACAACTTCAAGCCAAGACCCCTGGTCCACTTAACTCTACGCGAACGCGACCCACTCCCCGCGTTCGCGATCAACAATGCCTTTACCTTATGCGATCACATCCCCATCTTCGCAAACGCACTGAGCAAACTGGACTGCCCCTACAACAGCTCTACACGATTGTGAGACTCCCGACGCGATCGCGAAGAGTAAAAACTCTGCAACAGCTAAACCAAAATCTGCAACATCTCTAAGGCATGAAATGATCCAATTGACCATCCGAAACTCACCTGAGGCCCTCGAGACCTCAACCAAAGGCACCAACATATCCCAAAACCTTATTCAAACTTGTACCAATCTTCAAAACACCTCAAACAATATCAAATCAACAAAAACACATACCGGATTCAAGCCTAAGAATTTCAAAATCTTCAATATTACGCTTTTGATAAAAAAAACCCCAACCAAACCACCTCTGAATGACTTGAAATTTTGCACACACATCCCAAATGACACAACGGAGCTACTGTAACTCTCAGAATTCCATTCCGACCCCTATATCAAAATCTCACCTACCAACCGAAATTCACCAAAATATCAACTTCGCCAATTCAAGCCTAAATCTACTCCGAACCTCTAAAACTCATTCTGATCGCGCTCCTAAGTCCCAAATCACCTCCCGAAGCTATCCGAACCATCGGAACTCACATCCCCTCTAACATATAAGTCAACATCCGATTGACTTTTTCAACTTAAGCTTCCTCAAAAGAGACTAACTGTCTCAAACCTTACCAAAATATTCCGGATTCGATCCGACCAACCCGATACCACATAACACGGTTAAACAAAGCATAAATAAGCAGAAATGGGGAAAACGAAGTGGTAACTCAAGAGACGACTGGCCGGGTTGTCACATCCTCCCCAACTTAAACAAACGTTCATCCTCGAACAAGTCAAGAAACATACCTGAAGCCTCAAACAGGTGAGGATATCTGCTTCGCATCTCCCGCTTGGTCTCCCAGGTAGCCTCCTCCACGGGCCGACCTCTCTACTGCACTTTCACTGAAGCTATATCTTTTGACCTCAACTTCCGAACCTGATGACCCAAAATAGCTACTGGCTCCAATCATAGGTCAAATCATCATCCAAGTGAACTGTGTTAATATCCAGAACATGAGACAGGTCCCCAATATACTTGCGGAGCATAGAAACATGAAATACCGGATGTACACTCGATAAGCTGGGTGGCAAAGGAAGCTCATAAGCCACCTTCCCAATCCTCCGAGCACCTCAAAAGGCCCAATGAACTGCGGACTCAATTTCCCTTTCTTCCCAAATCTTATAACACCCTTCATGGGCGAAACCTTCAATAGAGCCTTTTCACCAACCACGTAGGACACATCTCGAACCTTCCTATCAGCATATCTCTTTTGCCTTGACTACATTGTATGAACCCTCTCCTGAATCACCTGCACCTTTTCTAAGGCATCCTATACCAAGTCTGTCCCCAATAGTCTAGCCTCACTGGGCTCGAACCAACCAACTGGAGATCTATACCGCCTCCCATATAAAGCCTCATATGGAGCCATCTGAATACTCGGCTGGTAGTTGTTGTTATAAGCAAACTCTACAAGCGATAGAAACTGATCCCATAACCCTCCAAAATCAATGACATAAGCACGCAACATGTCCTCCAATATCTGAATAGTGTGCTCGGACTGCCCATCCGTCTGAGGGTGAAAAGCTGTGCTAAACTCAACCTGAGTACCCAATTGTCGCTGCACAGACCTCCAAAACTGTGAAGTAAACTGAGTGCCCCTATCTGAAATGATGGAAACTGGGACACCATGCAAACGGACAATCTCCCAGATATAGATCTCTGCCAACCGCTCTGAAGAATAGGTAGTACACACAGAAATGAAGTGCACAGACTTGGTCAGCCAATCCACAATCACCCAAATAGCATCGAACTTTCTCAAAGTCCGTGGAAGTCCAACAACAAAGTCCATAGTGATCCTCTTCCACTTCCATTCGGGAATATCCATCTGCTGAAGCAAGCCGCCCGGTCTCTGATGCTCATATTTCACCTGCTGACAATTGAGACACCGAGCTACAAATCCCACAATATCTTTCTTCATTCTTCTCCACAAATAATGCTATCTCAAATCCCAATACATCTTTGCGGCACCCGGATGAATAAAATACCGCGAGCTATAGGCCTCCTCCAGAATCAACTCTCGAAGCCTATCCACATTGGGCACACAAATCCGGCCTTGCATCCTTAACACCCCATCATCACCTATAGTCACATCTCTGGCATCATCATGCTGAACTCTGTCCTTAAGGACAAGCAAATGCGGATCATCATACTGGCGCTCTCTGATGCGATCATATAAGGAAGACCGAGAAACCACACAAGCCAATACCTAACTGGGCTCCGAAATATCTAACCTCACGAACCGATTGGCCAAGGCCTGAACATTAAATGCAAGAGGTCTCTCCCCAACTATAATATATGCCAAAATCCCCATACTCACTGCCTTTCGGCTCAAAGCATCGGCCACCACATTGGCCTTTCCCGGATGGTACAATATAGTGATATCATAATCTTTAAGCAACTCCAACCACCTCCGCTGCCTCAAATTGAGATCCTTCTGTTTGAACAAGTGCTGGAGGTTGCGATGATCAGTAAACACCTCACAAGACGTACCATACAAGTATTGCCTCCAAATCTTTAACGCGTGAACTATGGTAGCCAACTCCAAATCATGAACGTGGTAGTTCTTCTAATGGGGCTTCAATTGACAAGAAGCATAAGCAATAAATCTACCCTCATGCATCAATACACAACCAATACCAACTCTCGAAGCATCACAATACATGGTATGTGAACCTGAAGCTGATAACAAAACTAACACTGGAGTTGTGGTCAAAGTTGTCTTGAGCTTCTGAAAGCTCTCTTCACACTCGTCCGACCATACAAATGAAGCACCCTTCTGAGTCAACTTGGTCAAGGGCGATGCGATAGATGAGAATCCCTGAACAAACTGGCAATAATAACCCGCCAAACTAAGAAAGCTATGAATCTCTGTGGCTGAGGACGGTTTGGGCCAACTTTGTACCGCCTCTATCTTCTTCGTATCAACCCGAATACCCTCGCTGGACACCACGTGCCCTAAGAAAGCCACTAAATTAAGCCAAAACTCACACTTGGAGAATTTTGCATAAAGCTTCTCATCTCTCAATCTTTACAACACAACTCTCAAATGCTATGCATGCTCCTCCTGACTACGCAAATATACCAGAATATCATCAATGAAGACTATGATAAAAGAGTCAAGATAAGGTCGGAACACACTGTGCATCAAATGCATTAATGCTGCTGGGGCATTGGTCAACCCAAAAGACATCACCATGAATTCATAATAACCATATCGGGTCCTGAAAGCTGTCTTAAGAATATCTAAGTCCCTGATCTTCAACTGGTGATAACCTGAATGTAGATCAATCTTGGAGAACACTCTCGCTCCCTGAAGCTGGTCGAATAAATCATCAATGCGAGGCAAATGATACTTGTTCTGAACTGTTACTTTGTTCAATTGCCTATAATCAATGCACATCCTCATAGTGCCATCCTTTTTCTTCACAAATAGAACCGGCGCACCCCAAGGTGACACACTAGGCCGAATGAACCCTTTATTAAGGAGTTCCTAAAGCTGCTCCTTTAATTCTTTAAACTCCGCTGGTTGCATACGATACGACAGAATAGAAATGGGCTGAGTGCCCGGCACCAGGTCAATACCAAAATCAATATCCCTGCCTGGTGGCATGCCCGGTAGGTCTACAGGAAACACATTGGGAAAAATCCCTCACAACACCGACATCCCTCACAAAGGCTAGATACGAAAGACAACCCTTCCCAACCATACGCTGGGCTTTCAAGAATGAGATCACTCTACTGGGAACATAGTTAGTCAAACCTCGCCACTCAATCCGTGGCACACCCGGTATAGCCAATGTGACTGTCTTGGCATGACAGTCCAAAATAGCACGACACGGAGATAACCAGTTCATACCCAAAATGACATCGAAATCCACCATACACAGTAATAAAAGATCCACTCGGGTCTCCAGACCCCTAATAGACACCACACACGATCGGTACACACGGTCTACAACAACAGTATCGCCCACCAGGATAGATACATGAACATGTGAAGCAAGAAACTCATGGGGTGTACCCAAATAATGAGCAAAGTATGATGACACATGAGAAAAGGTGGAACCGGGATCAAATAATACAGAGGCATCTCTGTGGCAGATTGAAACAATACCTATAATGACAACATTGGAAGCAATAGTATCGGGTCTACCCGAAAGTACATAGAAACGGGCCTGACCACCACCTGATCGACCTCCACCTCTAGGGCGACCCCTACCTGACTAGGCAGGTGGTGGTAAAGTAACTGGCACTGAAGCCAATGACTGATTCAACCGCACGCCTCAAACTGGAACCAACATAGCACATAACCATGCAATCGACTAATTAATAGTGGACTCCCCCACTTGTCTCGAAGACATAGACTAACATAAACAATAACTCATAATGCATATACTTTATTACTGCCATAATACCATAGGGAGATTAAACTCAATACTTCATAAGCTCGTGGAACACAGACCATCTGGTACTTTATATCTTCTACAAATCTCACATTCACTCTCGTAATAGTCAACCCTACTCTCTTGAGCAACCCAAATTCAAATTGTAAAAAATACATTTCCAGGGTAACAGAGATCTTTCAATAAATGAGACAAGGGATTACGCAAACTTCAGAACAATCCGCAGGAGATAACCCCACCTGCTTTGCCTCAAACTAACATTTCTGTATACCTTCCACCATCATAAACATTACGCAGTCACTTAAACTTCCTGAGTCTGAACATAGACTACAACATGAAATTTACTCCACTCCCAACTAGGAAACATGGAAAGATTCTTCACACACCCATAACTCGGGGCTATACCTCAAATCAAGATGAAAATCGAGCACCTAATAGTCCTTCTATCCTCCAGCAGACCCTTCTCGTCGCTTCCAAATCACATGAATACATCTCGCAGTCACATCACACTCATCACGTAACTATCCAGTCATCACCTCCCTTAATAGGGACACAATAGAACATATGGATCTAGAAACACGCGCTCACAAAATCAACAGCTCAGGGCTCAAGCTACAGGACCCAAGCCTGGACCCGGTCGTGATGGCGCCTCTCGTAAAGACAAGTCCAGCCAACTACTCCCAGTTCAATCTTTAAGTAGTTGAACATTAAGAAACATTAACAAGCATAATCAATTAACCCAAGGTTTAAGCAGTTAACAACATAATTTGCGGAATAATAACCCCAATACAGCCTGAAACTAGGGTGTCACTAGTTATGAGCATCTACAAATCCTACTACAAGTCTGATAAGTCTATAACTATTACAAATGTCTGAAAAGAGATAGAAATGACAAAGTGGGAGAAACACGGGACTGCGGACGCCAAGCAGCTACCTCATGAACTTTATATATTCGCCGGGAGACCTCAACTCACACTGGCCAGATCAGCAACGCCTGAATATGCACATGGGGTGCAGGGAGTAAAGTGAGTACTCCAACTCAGTGATAACAAATGTAAATAAAGACTGAAAGCAGGAAATCACGTAAGGCACAAAAGCATGCTATAATGAAGTAGTAAAACCATTAAAACAGTAAACCAATGAAAGATAGGTAAAATCCTTTAACTCAAAATTTACTTCATGAAAGGCCTTTTTCAACAATTAAGCAGGTAATTGACAGTTAATTATGAAAAGTAAATATATAAAGGTTTGCCCCTCGGGCACAGTATCAACAAATCCGCCCCTCAGGCAACATCTCAGAACAATACCAGCCCCTCGGGCAATCACATAGAACAATACCAACCCCTCGGGCTCAATCTCACATCACAATGGGTACCCACGCTCACTGGGGGTATACAAACTCCTGGAGGGACCCCGTACGAACCAAGCGCAATATCAAGCCACCTCGTTGCATCATCACTAGGCCCTTGGCCTCGTATCAATCAAGCCACCTCGCGGCGTACATATCTCAGGCCCTCGGCCTCATAATCAGTATCAAATGTTTCCTCACAACTCAGGCCCTCGGCCTTACTCAGTCAAAATCCTCACAAGCCCCTCGGGCGACAGTAAAACAGTGGTTCTCAGCCCACTTATCATTTAAAAAATTATTTAAGTATTTAAAATATAGTAAACATGGCTGAGTACGGAAAAAGTGAAATATAACATGACTAAGTTCAAGTATAAAGTCAAAACAGTGAGGAAATACTAGTAAAAATCCCCGAAGGGTTCAAATAGTTGGCACAAGGCCCAAATATGGCATTCAGCCCAAAATCATGATGATAGCAAATAGATTTCAGTCAAATACGCGGTAAAAAAGTCATTCGGGATGGACTAAGTCAAAATCCCCAATAGTGCATGACCCCACGCTCGTCATCTAGCATGTGCGTCACCTCAATATAGCACCACGATGTGCAAGTTCGGGGTTTCATGCCCTCACAACATCATTTACAATCATTACTCACCTCGAACCGGTTAAATCTCTACCTCGCAATGCCTTTGCCCCTCGAATCGGCCTCCACCGCGCCGAATCTATCCAAAATCAGAATGAGGACGTCAAAATATGATAAGGGAACGAAGCCCAAGCAAAAATAATCAAAATACGACACAAATCCCAAAATTACCAAAACCCGACCCCAGGCCCACGTCTCGGAATTTGATAATTTTTACATCAATAGATTCTTATCTCCCCACGAGTTCATACATATCAAAAGTTCTAAAATCCAACCTCAAATGGTCCTTCAAATCCTCATTCAAAGGTCTAAATTTCCAAGCCCTAGTTCTTCAATTTTTGGCTTAATTTCCATGATTATTTGGGTGAAATTCACATTAGAATTGAGTTTTAAGTCCAAGAATCTTACCTCCAAGTGATTCCCCTTTAATCCCTCTTCAATCCCCTTCAAAAAACTCCAAAAACGACTAACAATGGAAGAAATAAACCCCACATTCACGGACAATATGACCTTTTAAACCTTCTGCCCAGGCCTAATTTCCTTCATCACGATCGTGGGACATCCTTCGCGATCGCGAAGCACAAATCCTCAGATCCCAAAAGTAACCCTATGCGAACGCGTACAAGCCTATGCGGACCCAATGATCAAGCTCCCAATACTATGCGATCGCGGACTAGCTACCGTGTTCGCAATGAACAACTTCAAGCCAAGACCCCTGGTCCACTTAACTCTACGGGAATGCGACCCACTCCCCGCGTTTGCGATCAACAATGCCTTCACCTTATACGATCACATCCCCATCTTTGCGAATGCACTGAGCAAACTGGACTGCCCCCACAATAGCTCTATGCGATCGCGAGACTCCCTACACGATCGCAAAGAGAAAAAACACAGTAACAGCTGAACCAAAATCTGCAATATCTCCAAGGCATGAAATGGTTCGATTGACCATCCGAAACTCACCGAGGCCCCCGGGACGTCAACTAAAGGCACCAACATATCCCAAAACCTTATTCAAACTTGTACTAATCTTTAAAACACCTCAAACAACATCAAATCAACCAAAACACATCGGATTCAAGCCTAAGAATTCCAAAATCTTCAAAATTACTCTTTTGATGAAAAACCCAACCAAACCACCTCCGAATGACCTAAAAGTTTGCACACACATCCCAAATGACACATCGGAGCTACTGCAACTCTCGAAATTTCATTCCGACCCCTATATCAAAATCTCGCCTACCAACCAGAATTCGCCAAAATATCAACTTCGCCAATTCAAGCCTAAATCTACTCCAAATCTCCAAAACTCATTCCGATCGCGCTCATAAGTTCCAAATCACCTCCCAAAGCTATCCAAAGCATCAGAACTCACATCCGAGCCCTCTAACACATAAGTCAATATCCAGTTGACTTTTCCAACTTAAGCTTCCTCAAAAGAGACTAAGTGTCTCAAACCTTACCAAAATCATTCCGGAATAAATTTGACGAACACGATACCACATAACACGAATAAACAAAGCATAAAGAAGTAGAAATGGGGAAAATGGAGGGATAACTCATGAGATGACTGGTCGGGTTGTCACAAGTCAATTGTATGCTAAGTTTTCAAAGTGTGAGTTCTGGTTGAGTTTAGTTGCATTCTTGGGTCACGTTGTTTCAGTAGAGAGCATTTAGGTAGATCCGAAGAAGATAGAGGCAGTCAAGAACTAGCCTAGACCCGCATCAGCTACAAAGATCCGGAGTTTCTTAGGTTTGGCCGGCTATTATCGTTGGTTTGTGGAGGGGTTTTCATCTATTGCAGCCCCGATGACTAGGTTGACCCAGAAGGGTGCCTAGTTCAGGTGGTTGGACCAGTGTGTGGAGAGATTTCAGAAGCTCAAGACAGCTTTAACTGTGGCGTCAGTGTTCGTATTGCCTACAGGTTCTGGTCCATATACAGTTTATTGTGACGTATCTCATATTGGACTTGGTGCGGTGTTGATGCAGGATGGCAAGGTCATTGCTTATGCTTCGCGACAGTTGAAGATTCATGAAAAGAATTATCTAGTTCATGATTTGGATTTAGCAGCCATTGTTCACACGCTGAAGATTTGAAGGCACTATTTGTATGGCGTGTCATGTGAGGTGTTCATGGATCACAAGAGTCTACAGTATTTGTTCAAGCATAAGGAGCTAAATTTGAGGTAGAGAAGGTGGTTGGAGCTATCTAAAGACTATGATATCACCATCTTATATCATTTAGGGAAGGCCAATGTGGTAGCTGATGCTTTGAGTAGAAAGTCAGCCAGTATGGGTAGTCTTGCGTATATTCCAGTCGGTGAGAGACCTCTTGCTTTGGATGTTCAGGCTTTGGACAATAAGTTCGTGAGGTTGGATGTTTTTGAACCCAGTCGTGTGCTAGCTTGCACAATTGCTCGTTCTTCATTATTTGAGTGTATCCGAGATCGACAGTATGATGATCCTCTTTTTCTTGTCCTCAGAGACACAGTGCGGCATAGAGGTACCGGGTAGGTTACAATTGGAGATGATGGAGTTTTGAAGATGCAGGGCAAAGTTCGTGTGCCTAATGTGGATGGACTTCGAGAGTTGAATCTAGAGGAGGCTCATAGTTCCCGATATTCCATTCATCCGGGCACTGCTAAGATGTATCAGGACTTGTGGTAGTATTATTGGTGGAGGAGGATAAAGAAGGATATTGTTGCATATGTGGCTCCGTGTTTGAATTATTAGCAGGTGAAGTACGAGCATCAGAGACATGGTGGCTTGTTCCAGAAGATTGAGATTCCTAAGTGGTAATGGGAGCATATCTCTATGGACTTCGTTGTTGGATTCCCACAGACTTAAAGGAAGTTCGATACAGTGTGGGTTATTGTTTATAGGCTGACCAGGTCAACACATTTCATTCCTGTGGCAATTTCCTATTCTTCTGAGAGGTTAGCCGAGATCTATATCTGAGAGATTGTTCGTCTTCATGGTGTGCCCATGTCTATCATTTCGATCCGAGGTACACAGTTTACCTCACATTTTTGGAGGGCAGTTCAACATGAGTTGGGTACACGGGTCGAGTTAAGCACAATATTTCATCCTCAGATGGATAGGCAGTCCGAGCATACTATTCAGATTTTGGAGGATATGCTCTGAGCTTGTGTCATTGAATTTGGAGGTTGTTTATCGTGAAAATGGTAACACAATTAAATTTGTAGATGGGATTCTAAAAATACGTGATCTATTCCCGAGCTAGTTGTTAGAGCAGTTGATGCTTTAATGATGACAAGCACGCTAAAGCGAGATAGTAATAGAACTGTAGGTCCTGCTGCCCTGGGATAGGTCTGATCGATGAAGGACCTCAGGGTCAACGTCAGGGTCGAGCTCGAGCTATCGGGGACAGTCGGGTATGGGATAACAGTTGAAGGTATAATTAAACAAGGCTCTTTGTGGCCAATACTAAGGCATACGATGAAGAACGAGTAAGAACGCGATGAATATTGAGGTGGCCTCGGGCCAGTGATAACAAACAAGTTAGAAAGCAAAGGGAGATATTATTTAACTTGTGGAGAAATGGAGAAACATCAGTCCCTTACAAGGTAGGGTGAGTCCCCTTTATATAGGAGGGGGGACTCGGTTACAAGTATGTGGAGATCAATTGCAAAGTATGGAGATGGGATGGCTTGACGTGATGCCTTAATATAGGCTCTGGATAGGCCGGCCTTGTCAGACTTAGCCGTGTGCCTTAGGAGCTTTCCCCTCTGTCCTGGATTCGGTCTCTGTTTCCTCTGAATCGGGCCTCATCGAGCCCCGAGGTCCAAAATTCGGTCGTGGCCTCCCATTCTCGGGGTTCCGAGACATGCTTCTGGAATGACTCGACAACGAGAAATAAAGTCTTCTGATTAGCTACATACATATAGTCTCCGGATTTCCCATAATGAAGTGATGGGAAATGATTCTGACACTCGAGTCCTCGAGCTTCTTCGGTGATGCCATATCGATGATGCGACTCCTGCCATGAGCTTTGTGGAAACCGGACATCCACGATCTCGTGCTTTTCGACCTCATTCATTATACTCCTGATTCTCGCTTCCCAAGGTGAAGGTATTGCCGCCGGTTTGATTTTCCATGGATGCATTAACTGCGCCCGTCGGTCAGTCTTCCAAAGCCTAGATGACCGTGTCATAACCCCCTATAAATGGGGATGCCTTGGCTTTGCTTTTACTATACCAGTGCCTCCGTTGGTTTGCTTGCCTACTTCATCTTATCATCTTCTTTCACCCTTGAACATCGTGCTAGGGTCTCATGACCTTAAGTCCGTTTGGAGGAGTTTCCTTAGATTATGTTGTGGCCTTTTGCCGGGGCTTCCCTTCGTCGAGCATAACCATTCTATCCCACTACTGCTATGGCCATTAATATGTTCACTGTGGCTGCTACTGTTGGCCCGAGGTGATGATGGATGGGGAGTCGGTTTCCCCATCATGTAGACAACTATTCAAATTATGCACCGCTGCTCAAAATGGGACTCGAACTATACACCGCTGCTAGCCTTCATACCCTTCGAGGCCCTTTGAATGCCTTCTTTTATTTGTTGACTGCTGATATCTGACTTGGGCGTGAGCTCTCCTTCCGATCTTCTGTTGATCTTCGCGGCTCTCTTCCAAACCCGTCGTCGTACTTCGAACCATCCTGGATTGATATAATAGGCCCGGGCTACCGAGGCCTTTCGAGTTATATGGAGATCATGCATCAAATTTTGAAACCTTCGGGAATGTTATCCTGAACGAAGGTTAGCTTTAGATGCCCGGGGGTTCCTTTTGATCCTGATGTAGATAGCTCTTTTAAAATGTATAGGATAGACTTTTGCTGAGGAGTTGCATGTACTCAGGCACTGCCTCGGACCTTCGTGGAGCTTTTTGTGATCGGAGCTTCCCGTGCTTATTCCTCTCTTTCAGAAGGGGGAAATCATGAGACTAGGTACCTGCCTCGCGTCGAGAGATGGCGTCGAAAGCTTCCCGAAATCCGTCTTCTTTGGGTCGGGGATCCCTGAGATAGAATGCTATCTTGGGCTTGGAGATAGTATGGACGGCTCCTCGAATCTTGACTTCTTGTTGAAGGATGATTTCAGGATTGGGTGCCAACCCATCGATCCGTATCGAGGATGTCGGCTTCCCGGGGCTCGCCTTGGGTAGGTGCGTCATCGCTGCTCCTCACATATATGTGGGGCAGCTTCAGCTTCTTCGCAAAACCTCACTATTTTGTATAGCTGCCCTTCCACTTTGGCATAGGGGTTCCCCATTTCTTCAAGCGCAAAAAACATTAGCGCGCGTTCTTGCTTTGATCTGTTTGTTTTACCACAGTCATGGTGAGCACTTTGGGGCCGACCCGTCAGGAAGTAGGGAGTGCTACTCCTGGCGTCCAGGATCTGCTGGGGTTCGTTTTGAAGACTGTTTCTTTGGTAAAGGAGGAACATCTAGAGATGGTGAGGAGATACTGCGGGTGGAGCGAGGGGATAACACTGCAGGTGCTTTCCCTAGATGAGAGTATTACGGACTCCGCTGATGGATTCTTGAGCGTACAACTATACCCTTTCGCATTTAGCCCCCCTGATAGGGTTGTGCTTGATTTTTGCTTAAAGTATCATGTTACTCTGGCGCAGATACATCCGTCGTTTTGGCGAGTGTTATTGACGATGAGGTTCTTTGCGGAGAAGGCTAAGCTCGAGTGAACGCTTGATCACCTCGTTAGGCTATTCCGAACCTTTCATTTTCGAGGCCTGCTAACTGTAAGGTGCTGTTCGTCCACGCCCTTTGTTGTTGATGATGAAGAAGATGGGGATCGAGAGTGGGCCAGCTGGTTTATCTAGGTCCGAACGACTGGTATTATCCCTGCGGGGCTTGCCATTTCCCGAAAGGTGGAATCATGCACGTGAGTGGGGCATCTGCGCTTTTTCAGATTCTACCTTATAGCAAAAATCAGTTGAGTAATAATGTTGTCTCTCTTTTTGCAGCAACTTCGTGGACGTCGGGCGAAGTTCTTGACTAGCCCGGCTGGGTCCGGAGGCTGGTGACCCATTTGACCTGCGACGAGCACAGATGGCGAGCTGTATTATGCACCAGGTGGGGAGTGAAATACCAAGGTATGTGTGTATGTTGCCTTTGCCTTGGCCTTCATATATTCAAGGTAACATTTTCTCCTTTCATTTGTACTAGATTCATCGTTTACAGACATCGGGCGGTTCATTGGGGTGAGGCAGTGTTTTTCCAAAGAGGGAAAGGAGTCATCGGCTTCCAAGCCGAGGGGCAATGTTGGTAAAGGGGATCGGCACCCGCTGTGTGATGGAGCTTTTAGTGGGGTCATTGTCCAAGCCTGATGTTCCCGAAGTATCAGATTCTCGGGCGGCGGTTCCTCCGAGTGAATGTGCTCTGGCCGAGGTTGGTTCTCCTGGGGCCGAAGAGGCAGGATCAACAAGAGTGTGTTCTGACTTAGAGGAAGTCTGTCGTCTTCTCTTCGAGGTGAGTTTTGGCGCATTTTTTCCAGTATGTCACGCCCTCCTCCCTTTATTGAGTTTTTCTTGCGCAGGCCTGTGATGGGCTTATGTCTGAGCTGCTCCGTCAAGGGGCCAAGCTCCAGAAAGTCCTAAACGAGGGCAAGTCCCTTAGGCTCCTTAGCGAGGAGAAGGAGGCTGAGTTGGTGCATTGGCGATATGAGGCGTATCGGAGCTCAAACTATGAGAGCTTTTGGTGGAGCAGGTAACTTCCTATAGTACACGCTTCGCTCCTTTCTAACCTTAGGGCTAACCCCTTTTGTTATATCAGCTGCAGAAAAAGGCAGAGGCCTTGGAGTACCTCAAAGGCGACGTCAACCGCGCCAGAGTTGCTTGTGGGGAGCTAAGGGATTAAGTGCAGGCTCGAGCTTTGGAGGAGTTATGTGCCTTGGCCAAGGTCCCTGCCTTTGAGGCCCAGCTCCGCTTGACTCGTGATAATGCCAAAGTTCAAGCAGACATGATTGAGAAACTCGAATCTGATCTCTCGAAGGTCAGAGCTGAGATAATTGATGCCCGGGCTGAAGTGGCGCTAAGCCGGACCAAGGCTGATCAGGAGATGGTGATTCATATGAAGGATGCTACTGATGCCCAAGTTGAGCTGAAGCGAGCCCTCGACCGGGAGAAGAGGATTGAAGAGTATGTTCGTTGTAGATCCCGGAGAGAGGTACTCGAGGAGGTCGGTGCACGGGGCTTCGTTCTCTCGGAATAATTGGCTCAAGCAAGGACGGATGAGCGCGACGCTCGGTCACTTCTCGCTGTTGTCGTGGAGGGCGAACTTGACAAGTTGTATCCGTTTAGTGTAGAGCGTAGACTTCACCATTTTGTTGCTTTGTTTCTAATATATGTAGAGCATGCTTTTAGATGGAGAACACGCCTTTTACGCATATATAATATATAGGAAGAAACTTGAAACTTTTTTTCTTCTGTATCTTTTTTTGTTATTGCTTTCGACCGGGCAGGCTAGTGTTTGGCGGGATCCCCGTAGGTCCGCAACTGATCGGACATGCCCTGGGGCTGTTACATGCGATCCTTGGCGCGAGCAGGTGCTGGGGCCTCTGTGTTCGTTCCGGATGTTTAGGCTTAAGTCTCCGAGTCAGTCTTTGACTCGAGCCTTCTTGCCCTTGAATCTTTTATTCCCGCGCATGCAGGTAGTATTTGTTTTTGTTTCTTGCCCTTGGGCATTTTCTGTTTCGACTATTTTGGGTCCAGTCTCCGAGTCGTATTGTGACTCGAGCTTCAATTGACCCTCAAGCTTTTTCCCGCCTGCATGGGCGGATGATGATGGCCTTTTGTGCTTTGGGCCGAGGTGATCTTACAGGCACGTGGCCCGAGGGCTTACTAATAGTGGCATTTATGCCATGCCCTTAGGCATATTGTAATTTAACTGTTTCAGGTCCAGTCTCCGAGATGCATTACGATTCGAGCTGTAATTGACCCTTAAGTTCTTTCTTGCCCGCATAGGCAGACAACGATGGCCTTTTATGTTGTTTGGTCGTAGAGACCTTACAGGTGCGTGGCCCGGGGGCTCGCTGATGGTGGCATTTATGCCGTTCCCTTAGGCATATTGTAGTTTAGCTATTTCGGGTCTAGTCTCCGAGTTGCGTTGCGATTCGAGCTTTAATTGACCCTTAAGCATTTTTTCTACCTACATGGGCGGATGGCGATGGCCTTTACGCTATTTGGTCATAGAGACCTATTAATATGTGGCCCGTAGGCTTGCTTAGTTAACTATTTTGGATCCGGTCTCCGAATCAGGTTACGATTCGAGCTCACTTTAATCCTCAAGTTGTCAATTTTTGGCTGGCGACAATGGCTCTTACGATGTTTGGTCGTAGAAACCTTTTAATGTGTGGCTCGTAGGCTTGCTTAGCTGGTGACAATGGCTCTTACGCTATTTTTGCCCGTGGGCTTTTTTGTAGGCTTTGTTTTCTGCTCGTTAAGGTCTTTTGGAATATTTTTTGCCTGACCCGTCGTCGGTTCCGGGGAACCTCAATTTCAAGTCGTTATCGGCGATGTTTCGAGCACCTCGGAAGGTTCATAGCTCGTAGGTCGAGTAGATCGATGCTCTTGCGATTTGGAGACGACATGGTCAGAGCTCATTTTTGCCTATCGAGGGAAGCCTGTTTTAATCGATTCTTTCTGAAGTATATTCGGGGTAGTGGACTGCACTTTTAGCGACAGTTGGGCATCCCCGAGTCGCATTATTTTGGTTGTATCAGCCGTTTTGACCATAGTCATGTGTGTTTGGCCGTATCCATTTTTTATCCCGAGTGATAGTTTAGGCGTCTACACCGAGGGTATACCCTTTAGGGATTCTTACAAATGCGACGTATAGCCTAAACTTCGGGATTTTCATGCCTGTTGAGGTCTTATAGTTTGCCATGCCTATTGAGGTCTTACAGTTTGTCATGCCTGTTGAGGTCTTACAGTTTGTATAATGTAGAATAGATCTGGTGCCGAAGGCTGCCCGCTAGGGGTCTTACAGTTTGAGGTTTTCCAGCATATGGTGATTAATGACAGTCTCCGAGTCATCGAGTTTGTTTAAGCTTGAAGACAGCTTTTTGTGAGCTCGAAGTTGCCTTGTAGGGCCTTTTTGAGCCCGGAGTTCCGACCCTGGGGTCGTGCGGGGTGTTGAGTTGCTGATGCTAAGTCTCCGAGTATCTCGGTACGCATTCGACGGAGAGGCCCTTGCCGCCAGTATGTTGAAATCCCCTTTTTCGAAATACGAAATGCCGAAAAGGTATTCTTTATTGCTTGGCGTAAATATATGTTGTAAATACACGTGGTCTCGTTGTTGTGAGCTCGGCTCGCATAGGTACAGCTCTTTGGACCATCTTATTTGAAACTCAGTCTGCTATTTTCGGTCCTTCCGAGGGGATGGTGTCCTTAAGAGAAGATCATCGCTCGTCGTCCGATTGTAGAAGAAGGCCTGTGATCTTATCAGACCATGCTGGCGGGACCCTTTTTGGGGGTACGCTGCTCCGCTAATAATCTTGCTGGCGGGACCCTCTTCGAGTCTGAAGTCCGATCGAGGGAAGAGAGCACGGCGGGCCCTGCCAAGGCCTTGGACCTCCGGGCGGAGTTAGAACTTCCGAATGCCCCAGCCGACTGCCTGCATATAGGTTAGTGAAAACATAACGGAGGAGTGAAGTAGTTCTTCCTCACCATGGGATGTGTAGGTAATATTTCGAGGTTTGGTATGTTTCTGCCGTTCCGAGGCGCAAGCCCTAATACAGCCTTCTGTTGTGTTCAACCAGGCTTAACCGTAGGTGCGATTCTGCTTACCCTTTGATCCCTCTGAGGCAGAGGCATTGATGCCGGCGATGCGTTATGTGGTGAGGAATTTTCTCTCATCTCGCGTTGCCCTTTGCCGCCTTATTTTAATACCGCCCTTTGAATGGGATTTCATCTTTTTGGCAAAACGGGGTTGATGCCATCTACGGGCGGTGTGTCAGAGGCCGTTTGAATAGGACGCCCATGCCTTGCAAGCTCACGTTTTAGTTCGAGCTTAGACGGGCTGTATAGAGGGAGCGGTCTTCCTAATTGTTGTGGTGATCGGTGTCCGGAATCCGTCAAAGATTCGAGATGTGGGAGTGACGTTGGTAGGACCGTTCAATTGATTTTGGTCCAACATTATTGGTGTACTTGATCGAATCTCCTGAACTCACGAAAATACATTTTATTGAAAATAGATTAAATGAGGAGGAGGGTTACCAATGTGTCAATGTGAGACCAAGGCGAGGTCTCTGTGTCCTTTTCTCTGGATGTAAGGGTGCCCTCTAGAATATTTCCCCGAACCCATTTTTCCCTGGCGAAGAAGATTTTCGCTTTCCATTTCATGAGTTCTTGGGGGGTGTCGCCGCTCCTTCACTGTCGTGGTAATACGTCGTGGCTTGTCTGCTTCATTCTTCCCGGTTGTTTTCCTCCCTTGGGGCTGGATTCGTGTCTGACCGCTCGATGATACTTGGTGGTAATTTTTATTGAGCAGCACGACTGTCGTCCTTCTGAGCTGGTGACCGTTTTCGACCCCGCGGTGGCGCGCGCTCTGCAGTTCCCGCACTAGGTTGCGGTTCTTTTGAAGGGGTCTTGGTTGAATAGGCCCGAGTCGTTTGGCATCCCTGGTTTCGCTTATCGTGATCACGATGTTTGGTATAGCAATGCTGAAATTATACTCAGCTGGGCGGGGTTCCCCTACCGGCCGTGCCTTGTTGAATCTGGTTCCACTGGAGATTCCTCGAGGGTGTTGTCCTCGGACTATTTCCCTATTGTTACGAGGTAGGTTGCATCTTGTGCCGTTCTTTCCATCCGTGGCGCATGGTTGGTACCTCCACTTGTTTGGCATTAGTTTCTTTGTCGGGAGTCTGCTTGGATGTACTGAGCCCGAGGGAGTTCCCGAGCGGTTGTCCACGACCCTACTCTGTGGCTGGTGCCGGTTGCGGGTATTCGGCCAGGTCTCGGCTAGGTATCTGATCAAGCTTCATCTGAAATGTCCTGGAGTCATTAGGCATGCTTCGTTTGAGCTTCAGGTGAAAGCCTGTGTTGCCCAATTATTTGAAGCCGAGGTCGATCTCACTCGTGCTATTGGGGAACAAGGCGTGACCTCCTGAGGTGTTTCATTCTCTCTTTGTTTGGCCTTCAATGTATCGGGCTCTTCCGTTATTGCTTCGATGACATTGGCGTATGTTTCTGCAGAGGAATCTGCTGATGTGGTAAGCGAGTTTGCAAGGCCAGGTGCCAGGCTGCGGTGTTGCGTCATGGTTTCTTTCGAGAGTGCTTCCTCGAACTTCCTCAATGAGATGGACTCGTACTCATTATCTTGGAGGTCGCTACCTTTGAACGAGCATGTGTAAGCGGTGGTGCGCTCGTAGGGATCCAAGATCCTGTCGCATCTGAGGAGTTTCGGCATTCCGAGTTTCCGTGAAGCGATTTTCCGGGACTGCTTCCTCGGGAGACGATTGCTGTATGAACTTCCACAAACTTGACTCGATCCTTTCGAAGAGATCTCCAAGCATCCTTGCTGCGGTGGGTTCGGTTACCGATCTATTGTTGCTTGATCTCTCGGGTAATTGTTCTGCGTAGGGAGATGTTTCTGGCGCTGCTGCACTGGGAGTCTCCGGGTGACTTTGTAGCTGATTGATAGCCAACCGTTGTGCCTGCAACATTTCAAAAATAACATGAAGACTGACTTCCTGTTCTTCCCGGGCCGAGGTTTTTTGAGCTTCCTGTTGGTCGATATGTTGTACACTACCATCGGTGCGCGAGGATTCGTCGACTTGTTGTGCGTCCTGCGAATTCGCATCTGCTAGAATTGGTCCGGGCGCGATATCAGGATTCTGTGGAGGTGCTCTAGCGGCCGGGGCAGCCACACCATTTTCCACATGGTTTTCGAGGTTGTCGTTATCGATTCTGTTTACCAAGCCAGACATTTTAACCTGGAAACAAAGGATCTTGGACAAGAAAAGTGTAAAAGGTAATGTGTGTTTGTGTGATGAAACTAGCAAGAAAATAATCACTATTATTTTTAGGCCCATGGTGGGCGCCAAACTGTTTACCGTGAAAATGGTAACAACAATTAAATTTGTAGATGGGATTCTAAAAATACGTGATCTATTCACGAGCTAGTTTTTAGAGCAGTTGGTGCTAATGATATGGAGTTTAACAATGAAAAGCAAGCTAAAGCGAGATAGTAATAGAATCGTAGGGGCTACTGCCCGGGGATAGGTCTGATCGATAAAGGACCTCGGGGTCGACGTCGGGGTCGAGCTCGAGCTATCGGGGATAGTCGGGATGGGATAACAGTTGAAGGTATAATTAAGCAAGGCTCTTTGTGGCCAATACAAAGGCATACGACGAAGAATGAGTAAGAATGCGATGAATATCGAGGTGGCCTCGGGCCAGTGATAACAAACGAGTTAGAAAAAAGAGAGAGAGATAGAGATATTATTGCACTTGTGGAGAAATGGAGCAACATCAGTTCCTTACAAGGTAGGGTGAGTCCTATTTATATAGGAGGGGGGACTCGGTTACAAGTATGTGGAGATCAATTGCAAAGTATGGAGATGGTATGGCTTGACGTGATGCCTCAACATAGGCTCTGGATAGGCCGACCCTATTAGACTTAGCCATGTGCCTTGGGAGATTCCCCCTCTGTCCTGGCTTCGGTCTCCGTTTCCTCTAAGTCGGGCCTCGTCGAGCCCCGAGGTTGGGAACTCGATCGTGGCCTCCCATCCTCGGGGTCCCGAGGCATGCTTCCAGAATGACTCGACAGTGAGAAATCAAGTCTTCTGATTTTGCCACGTACAGCGGCTCATAGGATTAGTTCTTACTTTTAGCGGAGTTTGCCTACAATAACGGCTACCAGTCGAGCATCTAGATGGCTCCTTATGAGGCTTTATATGGTAGGCGATGTCGGTCGCTGATTGGATGGTTTGAGCCGGGAGAGTCTTGGTTGTTGGGTACGGATCTAGTACAAGATGCCTTGGACAAGGTTAGGACTATTCAGGATAGGCTTCGTACAACTCAGTCCAGGAAAAAGAGTTATGCCGACCGTAAGGTTCGTGATGTGGCTTTGCCTACTTGCCAAAATAAGAGGACAAAATTAAAAGTCCCAAAGTCGGCCAAGAGGGGACTTTTAAGGGATTATCAACTCGGTTATTTCACCCATATTTCAAACCTTCAAAACCAAATTGAACCCCTACAACTCCTCCCCAAAAATCCCACACAAACCCTAATTGATTTTCCCTCTCTTTCAAGTTCTAGTTGGGGCTAAAACATAGAGTTTGAAGAACCAAGGAAGGGCTGAGTTATCCAAAAAGTAAGGTAAGTTTAATTCTCTCTTTCATACATTTTTTCTGTTGTGAATTCATGAAAAATCGTTCTATACATGTAAGAACTCACGGGACGGTGATCGGAAGCCGTGAGTTCGAGTTATTCACTTGTAGCGGACTATTTTGTGGACCGTTTTGTGTTGCTGTTGGGCTGCGTGTTTTACTATTGTTTTGTGGATTTTTGGAGGAGGAAGGGTGTGGATAAACACCACATAGATGTATTGTTGTGGGCTGATAGTTCTTCATAATATTTCCGGGTCGTTTGACATGACTACGGTGGCCGCCGTATGTATGAAGTGATTAGGTTGTGCGTGGACTGTTTTGGGAGGCTCAATATGATTATTATTGATGTTGTTTAGGCTGTTTGGTGATTGTTTTGAATTGTGTGAATTCATATATATATATATAGAGGAGGTGTTGTCCGTTTCATCGTAAAATAGGTTGTGGTCGATACATAATAGTTATGACGCTTAAATGATAACGATAGTATCATTTCTCTTATTGTAGACTAAGGAGTCGTGACAATTGCATAGCTTGAGATTGGGGAAGTATATACAAGGTATGTGAGGCTATCCCTTTACTTCTTTTGCACGACTCCAATCGTACATAATGTAATGAACGAGCTTCCAAAGATACTCTACTCTTAGAAGCTAGCAGTACTTACATTTTTTCCCATCTTATGGAACGATTGATGTTGATGTTGCTTCTCTTATTCTTATGTTATCAATGTTGTTGGTACTTCCTGATTCTTATAAGGTTCATAGTGAAGAGTTAGTCCTAATAACGTGTACAGAGGATACCGACCTTACGTCACTCCGAAAGGTTTAAAACGTGATTCTATGAGTCGAGCATGAATTATATATATGTATCTATTTTACTCTACCGAGTCACGCTATAGTTGTCCGGATACGGAACCTATTGTGCAACCACTGATCAATTGGGATTTACCGAGCTCCACGTGGCTGGGTACGATACTACTGAGCCTTATGATGACCGGGAACATTTTTTTACCGAGCCTATTATGGCCAGATACGATATGATGATGATGATGCCCAGAGAAGCGTATGTTTTAAAAGTTTATGTGTATATACATATGTATTATGCATTTCATGTCAGTACCCCTTAGAGGTACACAGATGTTACAAGTTGTATTTTCTCTATCCCTGCTTACATTACTGTTCGTACTTATGGTTCCCTGCTTTACATACTCAATACTTTATTTGTACTAACGTTCTTTTATTTGTGGATGCTGCATGTCGTGCTGCAGGTCCTGATAGACAGGCAGGTGCAGCTCCCCCACCACAGTAGACGGTCCAGTTCAGCGGTGATTGGCGAGATCCCTTCTCCGAACTTGCTGTGGTCTTGGTATGCATTTTGTTATAGACATTATGGGTATGTCGGGACCCTGTTCCGGCTATGTTTCAACACTTATGTTCCATTAGAGGTTCATGGACAGGTGTCGACTCATGTATAGTTTGGTATGCCTTGTCGGCTGGTTTTTGTTGTATATTCTTTCATGGTAGCATGGTAGCTTGTACCTTATATATAGTTTTTTGATTGTCTGGTCATCCCATGTTATGTATGTTCATGCCATCATATTTTATTGTTGGTTGTTCATGATCCATGTCTACCATTTATATTGATCTCGCCAGCCCTAAAAGATAATAAAGAAGGTTAGATAAAATGTACGTTGGTGCTCGGCAAGTATGGTCAGGTGCTAGTCATGGCCCTCCAGTTTGGGTCGTGACAATAACTTACTCAGATGCATCGTTGAATATTAATAACAAAACGTCTGACCTATATCTATTAATAGTAAAAACAAAACGTCTCGGCCTATATCGATTAATCTATGTCATGCATTATTAGTGATGAATGAATGTAATCCATTAACTCTGTTATAATACAACTAATGAATACAGTAGCATATACTATAACATGATATATATGTAGTTAAAGTATTACAATGAAGTGGCTCTGTGTGTGTGTGTGTGTATATATATATATATATATATATATATATATATATACACACACACTTTGTTAGCCGTATATATATAAGAACATGAAGCGCTAGGAACACAGGGTCGGGATTTTTTACGGATTGATAGACTTGTAAATTGAATCATCGACTTATATCTTATTTAGATGCATCGATGAATATTAAAAACAAAACGCTTTGACCTATATCTATTACTATAAAAAACAAAACGTCTCGACCTAAAATAGAATAATATTATATTGGTTTATCAATTGATTAATTATTCGTACGTACGTAGTAATGTATAAGATTGATCATTAATTACAATATAATTTATTTATGTGTATGTGAAATTACTCAGATACTTAAATATAACTTAAAATGTACTTACATAGATGCTATTATAATCTATTAAAAGTAATTATCTAGTTAATATAATTTTTTGTAAAGATTATGCTTATAGTTTATAATTATTTAAAATAATTGTAGTTAAATAAAATAAATGTTTATAGTACATATGACATTTTTTATAGTTTATAATATTTTTTATAGCTTATAATATGTTAAAAAATAAAAATGAAAAAAGGAATTTATCTTTTTTTTTTAAAAAAAAAAAACCGACCATAGTTGGTCGGTATTTGGTCAAACGGTCAACACTTAATGTACCGACCAAATTACCTGTCACGACCCAATTCCACTATAGGTCATGATGGCGCCCAATACCCTTGTCAGGCAAGCCAACACGGAAATATAAATAATTTCTCATTTTACTTTTACCAAAATAATTGCAGTAATTTCTTAATTTAACGTTAAAACAAGTAATAACCAGTAATGTACCAAAAATAATTATACAATTCCCAAAAGAATAGTCTACTAATGTGTGTGTCAAGACCTGGTGTCACAAGTTTACGGGCAACTAGTAGAATATACAAAAGAATAAATCTATCCTACTGTCAGAAATAGAATAGACAGCCAAAATAAAGAGAGACTCCATCATGCTGCTGAAGAGCACAGGAAGGGAACAGCTCACCGTGGAAGTCTCGGACACTGATCAAGAATGCGCACCGGACTGGTAACCAGATATACCTACCTTAGATCCTGTACAATTAAGTACAGAAGCATAGTATGAGTACATAAACAATATGTACCCAGTAAGTATCCTGTCTAATCTCGAAGAAGTAGAGATGAGAGGTCGACTTGACACTTACTAGGCTCAAATAATATGAGCAATGAATTATACCGAGCATGGATAGAACAAATAATTAGCAGTTTATAGCAAGACATAACAGATCGTCTCGTAGATGATATCACGGTTGGCCACTTTCATTCCAAGGCAAATAATAAAGCTCGTTTCATAGAAAAATACTGAGTAAAGCATGCGCAAATAGTGCCGAGGACGTATGGCCCTATCCAACATAAAAGTAAATTGTGCACTACCGTGGGCCGAACGACATGAACCATAGATGCATCTATTACCCCGCTCGCGAATCAAATATGCGACGCTGTCAAATATAATTAAACACAACAACAAGCAGACAGGAGTATGTAACTGGGGAGCAATTACTCACAGAAATATCAACTTCTCTTTAAAAAGGTCAAGAAAGATAATGTTCCTCCTATTAGTCTCATTCACCATAATCATCATGATTTAAACAATCCAAATTTAACATAAAGTTGCAAGAATATCACATAAAGCATACTTTTGGGTCCTAGACTATCCGGACTTATCATAATAGTAGCTACGCACAGACTCTCGTCACCTAGTGCGTACGTAGCCCCCGTATTTAATGGCAAATTATTTGATTATATCACCTATGAGGACAATTACCCCTTACAAGGTTAGATAGGAGACTCACTTCACTCCAAAGCATACTTCCAATATCAAGAACGAGCTCAAACTCTCAATTTGGAGCCGAACGATCCAAAACTAGATAAACGAGGTAGGAACCAGTCAATACAAGATCGCATTTTAACTAATTAAGCAATTTTCCAACCTTAAACACAAGTTTCCTAAAATCCTACCCCGGGCCCACTTGCCCGGATTCCAAAATTTTCGAAAAAAGTTGTTCTTTATAACCTAAGGATCAATAATATATGATTTCTACTTTATTCCATAACAAAGTTCGTGGTTAAATCTAACTTTTATCAAAACCCTGGGTTTTCACTCAAATCCCATGATTTCCAATAATTTTAGTGTGTTAATCTACCCAAAACTCAAGTATTAAACTAGAAATAAGTAGGGTAAACTTACCTCAAGATTCTAGGTAAAGGTCCTGTCCTCTCTCTGGCCAAAATGACTTAGAGCCCACAATAGATGAAGCTCACTGCTTCAGTGATTTCTGTAGCTGCGGTCCTGGGCCGCACCTATGCCCACCACATCTACGGAAAGGAACCCGCTTCAGCGAAATCTCAACTGGGCCGCTGGGCCGCATTTGCAGCTCCGCTTCTACGGAAAAACAGCCACTTCTGCGGCTTTGGGCCTGGCCTGACTTGGCGCATCTGCAAGAGGCTGATCGCTTCTGCGGTCTCGCACCTGCGGCTGACTAACCGCAGGTGCGGTTCTGACAGATAACTAGAGCTTCAGCTCCTTCCCAAAATTTGCAACTTCACCCGAGCCTCGTCCGATTGACGCTCGGGACTCCCGGGCCCCGTCCGAATATACCGACAAGTTTGAAATCATGAAACTGACCCGCTCGAACTTTCGGAACGCCCGAAACAATGCTAAATCTAAGAATCACCCCCTAAAACCAATTGAATCAAATTTATGAACTTTAAGTTCTTCAATTCACTTCTAACGTGCCGAAACATACTTATACTACTCGGATTGACACCAAATTTTGCGGGCAAGTCATAAATGTTATACTTGACTTGTACTAAGCTCCGGAACCAACATAGGAGTTCAATACTAATGGGATCAATCATTATTTAGTTTCTTTAAATCCTTAGAATTTCAGTTCAACAATTTCTAATAAAAATTCATTCTTAGGCTAGGGACCTCAGAATTCGATTCGGGGCATACGTCCAGGTCCCATATTTTCCTACGGACCCTCCAGGACCATCAAAACACATATCCCGATCCGTTTGCTAAAAATGTTGACCAAAGTCAAACCTAGCCTTTTAAGAAAATTTTAAGGAATCAAATGAGCCTATTCCAACCCAAACTCTTCCAAATCCCGAACCAATCATCCCCGCAGGTCGTAAATCAGTTAGAGCAAGCGTGGGAAGTTTGATTTAGGAGAACAGTGTTCTAAAAAGCAAAACGACCAATCGAGTCGTTACATTCTCCACCTCTTAAACAAACATTCGTCCTCAAACGGACATAGAAATGTACCTGAGGTGCTAAATATATGTGGATATACGCTCCGCACGTCCTCCTTGGACTCCCAGGTCGCCTCCTCGACTGGTTAGCCCTTCCACTGGACCTTCACCGCTGAAATCATCTTGGATCTTAACCGGCGATCCTGTCTATCAATAATGGCAACTGGATCTTCCTCATAACTCAGACTCTCATCCAGCTGAATAGTACTGAAGTCTAACACATGGGACAAGTCGGCATGATACCTCCGAAGCATAGACACGTGGAAAACTAGGTGAACTCCCGATAAACTGGGGGTAAGGCAAGCTCGTAAGCAACCTCCCCAACTCACCTCAACACCTCAAATGGGCCAATAAACCTTGGGCTCAGCTTGCCCTTTTTCCCGAACCTCATAACACCCTTTATTGGCGATACTTTCAAGAGAACCTTCTCGCGAACCATGAATGATACATCACACACCTTCTGATCCGCGTAACTCTTCTGTCTAGACTGAGCTGTGCGAAGCCTCTCCTGAATTAACTTTACCTTGTCCAAGGCATCTTGAACCAAGTCTGTACTGTATAACTTAGCCTCACCAGGCTCAAACCACCTGATAAGAGAACGACACTGCCGACCGTATAAAGCCTCAAATGGAGCCATCTCGATTCTTGACTGATAGTTGTTGTTGTAAGCAAACTCTGCCAAAAGCAAGAACTGATCCCACTGTCTTCCAAAGTCAATCACACATGCTCTAAGCATGTCCTCCAAAATCTAAACTGTCCGCTCTGACTGCCCATCGATCTGAGGATGGAAGTTGTGCTAAGCTCTACACGGGTCCCCAACTCACTCTGGACGGCCCTCCAAAAATGGGAAGTGAACTGAGGGCCTCTATCTAATACGATGGAAATAGGCACACCGTGTAACCTGACTATCTCCCGAATGTAAATCTGGGCCAATCTCCCTGAAGTGTAAGTAGTCACAATCGGAATAAAGTGCATCGACTTGGTCAACCTGTCAACAATGACCCATACTGCACCAAACTTCTGCAAAGTCCGGGGCAACCCAACTATAAAATCCATAGTAATGCGCTCCCACTTCCACTCTGGTATAGGCATCTACTGAAGTAGGCCACCCGGCCTCTAGTGCTCATACTTAACCTTCTGGCAATTCAAGTACTTAGCCACATACTCCTCTATGTCCTTCTTCATTCTCCGCCACTAATAATGTTGTCTCAAGTCATGATACATCTTCATCGCACCCGGATGAATGGAATACCGCGAACTATGTGCCTTCTCTAGTATCCTCTCCCTTAGACCATCAACATTAGGAACACATAGGCGACCCTAGAGTCGCAAAACACCATCCTCGCCAATAGAAACCTCCTTGGCACTACCCTGAAGCACTGTCTCTCTGAGAACTTCCAAATGTGGATCATCGAACTATCGGGCCTTGATCTACCCCAATAATGAAGATTGAGCAATGACGCATGCAAGAACTCAGTTGGGCTCTAAAATATCCAACCTCACAAGTCTGTTAGCCAAGGACTAAATGTCCAAAGCTAGTGGCCTCTCCTCTGCTGGAGAGAATGCCAAGCTACCCATACTCTCTGCTTTCCTGCTTAAGGCATCCGCGACCATATTTGCCTTGCCCAGATGATAAAGAATGGTGATGTCATAATCCTTCAGTAACTCAAGCCATCTACGCTGCCTTAAATTAAGATCCCTCTGCTTGAACAAATGCTCTGAGCTGCGATGATCAGTATAAACCTCATATGACACCCCATACAGATAATGCCTTCATATCTTAAGAGTATGAACAATCGCGGCCAACTCCAAATTATGCACAGGATAATTCTTCTCATGGATCTTCAGCTAACACGAAGCATATGAAATAACTCGCCCCTCCTGCATCAATACACACCCCAATCCAATGCGCAAAGCATCGCAATATACCGTATATATCCCTGAACCAGAAGGTAACACAAGAACTGGTATTGTAGTCAAAGTTGTCTTGAGCTTCTGAAAGCTCGCCCCATAATCATCGGACCAATAGAAATGAGCACCCTTCTAGGTCAATCTAGTCAGAGGTGATGCAATAGATGAAAAACCCTGCACGAATCGTCTATAATAGCCTGCTAACCCCAGGAAACTCCTGATCTCGGTCACTGAAGTAGGACGTGGCCAACTCTGAACTGCCTCAATCTTCTTGGGATCCACCTTAATACCCTCTCCTGACACAACATGCCCCAAGAATGCCACTAACTCTAGCTAAACCACACTTGGAGAACTTAGCATATAGCGTCTGCTCTCGCAAGGTCTAAAACACTACTCTCAAATGCTGCTCGTGCTCCCCCAGGCTATGTGAGTATATCAAGATGTCGTAAATGAAGATGATGACAAAGGAATCAATATAAGGCCTAAACACCCTGTTCATCAAGTCCATGAATGCTGCTGGGGCATTAGTCAAGCCAAAGGACATTACTAGAAACTCATAATGGTCATATCTAGTCCGGAATGCAGTCTTCGGAACATCCGAGTCCCGAATCTTCAACTAATGATACCCTGACCTTAAGTCAATCTTAAAGAATACCCTAGCACCCTGCAACTGGTCAAACAAATCATCGATGTGAGGAAATGGATAATTGTTCTTGACGGTGACTTTGTTCAACTGGTTGTAATCAATGCACATTTGCATAGTCCCATCCTTCTTATTCACAAATAACACTGGTGCACCCCAAGGCAATACACTAGGTCTAACAAACCCCTTCGCTAACAACTCCTCAAGCTGCTCCTTCAACTCTTTCAACTTCTTCGGAGCCATACGGTATGGTGGGATAGATATAGGTTGGGTGCCTGGAGCCAAATCAATACAGAAATCAATATCACGATCTGGTGGCATGCCAGGAAGATCAGAAGGAAACACATCGGCGAACTCCTGAACTACTGGAACTGAATCAATCATCGGAGACTCTGCGGTGGTGTCCCGAACATAAGCCAAATAAGCCAAACACCCCTTCTTGACCATATGCCAAGCCTTCAGGAAAGAGATAACCTGACTAGATGTATCAACTATGGAACTTTTCCACTCCAACCTTAGCAACCCTGGCATTGCTAATGCAACCGTCTTGGCATGGCAATCTAGGATGGCGCGATATGGAGATAACCAATCCATGCCCAGGATGATCTTAAAGTCGATCATACCAAGCAACAAGAGATCTGCTCTAGTCTCGAAACCATAGAATGTGACCACACAGGACCGGTAGATCCGATTCACAACCATAGAATCGTCCATAGGAGTGGACACATGAACAGGAGTGCCCAAAGGTGCAGGAGGGATAACCAGGAAACTAGCAAACAAAGATGATACATATGAATAGGTGGACCCTGGATCAAATAATACCGAAACATCTTTACCACAGACGAAAATAATACTTGTGATGACGGCATCTGAGGCCAATGCATCTGGCCTAGATTGAAGGGCATAGAATCTGGCTGGAGCGCCGGTTGGCTGGCCTCCACTTGATTGAGTAGTAGCTGGCTGACCTCTCCCTGCTTGGCCTCCACCTCTAGGACGACCTCTAGGAGGCTGAGCAACCGGTACTGAAATAATAGGCTGCTAACTCTACTGTACTACCTTGCCCCAAAGTCTGGGGTAGGTCCTCTTCATGTGACTCGGATCTCCACACTCATAGCAACCCCTCGACACCATAGCCTGCTGCCCTGAAGTCTGAGCTTGCTGACCCGAATATCCACTAGAAGAACCCTGAATGGTTGGTAGGCGATATGAACTCTCTAGCATGGCACTAAAGTAAGTAGTGGAAGAACCTGATGACCAGAATACCCGCCGGAGAAACCCTGAATAGCTGGTGGACGGTAAGAACTCTCCGGCATCGCATTGAAATAAGATCTTGTCGGAGCACCCCGGGGAGGTGGTGGTGGTGCTGGATACGGGGGCCTGCTGGGCTGACCCCTCCTGATGTGCCCCTACCCCTAGATGGGGCACCTCTAAACTCTCCAGAAAATCGGGTCGTCTAGTCCTACTGAAACTGCTCTCTACCCCTCTAGCGATAACCCTCAATCCTGCGAGCAATCTCCACCACTAGCTGATACTCAGTACCCATCTCCACCTCTCAGTCCATGCTAGTTCGAATACTGGGGTGCAACCCCGCAACAAATCTTTGCACTCTCTCTGTATCCGTGTGAAGTATCATGAGTGCATGGTAAGGCAACTCAGAAAACCTCGCCTCATAATCGGTCACAGATATTTGACCTTACTCCAGATGCTCAAACTAATACCGTAGTTCTTCCCTCTCAAAGGGTGGAATATACCTATCCAAGAATAACTGTGTGAACTGACCCCAAGTGGGGGGATGAGAACCTACTGTCCTGCCAAGAACATAAGACTACCACCATCTACGGGTCCTGCCCTTGAGCTGAAAAGTAGTGAAGTCAACCCCATGCGACTCCAATATCCTCATGTTGTGCAGTCTGTCCCTGCACCTATCAATGAAATCCTGCGCATCCTCATGAGGCTCACCCCTGAAGACAGGAGGGTGAAGTCTAGTCCATCTATCCAATAGCTTTTGCGGGTCACCGTCCCAACTAGTCTGGGCTCGGGCACCACTGCAGCAACTGGCTGAGCCCCATCCGTGGGTAGTGCACCCGAAGTTTGATACACTGCAGCTGCGTGACCAGGAGCCTGAGCAGTAGGGGTCTGTGCTCCCCCTACTGCCTGTGATGTAGTTGGATCTGCTGGAAATAAACCATCCTGAGTCACAGTGTCCATGAACCGCAGCATAGGGCCCATGACCTCCTGGAAACTCGGTGTTGTCATAAAGTCTGCCGGGGTAGGCTCAGTTGCGGGCACCTTCACCTGCTCCTCAATGATAGGATCTCCTGCAGGGTCTGCTCGTGGTGCTATTGGGACAGCTCTGGGACGCCCTCGTTCCCTACCTCGGGCAGGTTCCCTACCCCGGCCTCTGCCTCAGCCTCTAGCAATATGGGGAGCAGCTCCTCTCGGGTCTGGAACATTAGTCGTGTGTGTCCTCACCATCTGTGAGAGAACAGAAGAGGGAAATTTAGTATACCAACCACTATACGATAGGAAATGAATAAAGAGTAGTTTTCCTAACACCCTATAGCCTTTCGAAGATAAATACAGACGTCTTCGTACCTATCCACAAGACTCTATTAGGTTTTCACATGACTTGTGAGACCTACGTGAACCTAGTGCTCTGATACCATATTGTCATGACCCAATTCTACTACAGCTCATGATGGCGCCCAACACCCTTGTCAAGCAAGCCAACACGGAAATATAAATAAATTCTCATTTTACTTTACCAAAATAATTGCAGTAATTTCTTATGTTAAAGTTAAAACAAGTAATAACCAGTAATGTACCAAAAATAATTATACAATTCCCAAAAGAATAGTCTACTAATGTGTATGCCAAGACATGGTGTCACAAGTTTACGGGCAATTAGTAGAATATACAAAAGAATAAATCTATCCTATTGTCTGAAATAGAATAGACAACCAAAATAAAGAGAGACTCCATCATCCTACTGAACGGCACAGAAAGGGAGCAGCTCACCGTGGAAGTCTCGGACACTGATCAAAAATGCGCACCGAACTGGTAACCAGATGTACCTGCCTCAGATCCTGTATAATTAAGTACAGAAGTGTAGTATGAGTACATAAACAATATGTACCCAGTAAGTATCTTATATAATCTTGAATAAGTAGAGACGAGAGGTCGACTTGACACTTACTAGGATCAAATAATATGAGCAATGAATTATACTAAGCATGGATAGAACAAATAATTAGCAATTTATAGCAAGAAATAATAGATCCTCTCCTAGATGATATCACAGTTGGCCACTTTTGTTCCAGGGCAAATAATAAAGCTCGTTTCATAGAAAAATATTGCGTAAAGCATGCGCAAGTAGTGTCGAGGACGTACGACCCGATCCAACATAAAAGTAAATTGTGCACTGCCGAGGGTCGAACAACGCGAACCATAGATGCATCTATTACCCTGCTCGCGAATCAAACATTCGATGCGGTCAAATGTAATTAAACACAACAACAAGCAGACAGGAATATGTAACTAGGCAGCAATTACTCACAAAAATATCAACTTCTCTTTAAAAAGACCAAGAAAGATAATTTTCCTTTTACTAGTCTCATTCACCATAATCACCATGATTTAAACAATCCAAATTTAACATAAAGTTGAAAGAATATCACATAAAGCATGCTTTTGGGTCCTAGATTACCTAGACTTAGAATAATAGTAGCTACGCACGGACTCTCGTCACCTACTGCATACGTAGCCCCCGTATTTAATGGCAAATTATTTGATTATATCACCTATGGGGACAATTCCCCCTTACAAAGTTAGATAGAGACTCACCTCGCTCCAAATCGTACTTCTAATATCAAGAACGAGCTCAAACTCTCAATTTGGAGCCGAACGATCCAAAACTAGATAAACGAGGTAGGAACAAGTCAATACAAGCTCACAAGGTTGCATTCTAACTATTTAAGCAATTTCCCAACCTTAAACACAAGTTTCCTAAAATCCGACCCCGGGCCCACGTGCCCGGATTTCGAAATTTTTCGAAGAAAGTTGTTTTTTATAACCTAAGGATCAATAATATATGATTTCTACTTCATTCCATAACAAATTTGTGGTTAAATATAACTTTTATTGGATCTGTGGAAAGGAGCCCGCTTCAGCAAAATCTCAACTGGGCCGCTGGGCCGCATCTGCGAGATGCAAGCCGCATTTGTGGCTCCGCTTCTGCGACTTTGGCCCTGACCTGGCTTGGCCCGTATCTATGAGAGGTTGACCGCTTCTGCAATCTCGCACTTGCAGCTGACCAGGAGCAGGTGCGATTATGACAGATAACTGGAGCTTCAGCTCCTTCCCAAAATTTCTAACTTCACTCGAGCCTCGTCCGATTGACGCTCGGGACTCCTGGGCCCCGCCCGAACATATCAACAAGCTTAAAATCATGAAACGACCCGCTCGAACCTTTGTAATGCCCAAAACAACGCTAAATCTAAGAATCACCCCCTAAAACCAATTGAATCAAACTTATGAACTTCAAATTCTTCAATTCACTTCTAACGTGCCGAAACGTACTTATACTACTCGGATTGACACCAAATTTTGTAGGCAAGTCTTAAATGTTATATTGGACTTGTAATATACTCCAGAACCAACCTATGAGACCGATACCAAAGGGATCAAATATTATTTAGTTTCTTTAAATCCTTAGAATTTCAGTTTAACAATTTCTAATAAAAATTCATTACTCTGTCTAGGGACCTCAGAATTTGATTCCGGGCATATGCCCAGGTCCCATATTTTCCTATGGACCCTCCGGGATCGTCAAAACACAAATCCCGATCCGTTTGCTAAAAAATGTTGACCAAAGTCAAACTTAGCCTTTTAAGAAAATCTTAAGGAATCAAATGAGACTATTCCAACCCAAACACTTCCAAATCCCGAACCAATCATCCCCGCAGGTCATAAATTAGTTATAGCAAGTGCAGGAAGTTTCATTTAAGGGAACAGGGTTCTAAAAAGTAAAACGACCAGTCAGGTCATTACATTACCGACCAACATTGGTCGATAATTCTAAAAAATAGAATGAAATACGGGTTTTCCCCCCATTTCTCTTATTTTCTTCCCCAAAATTTCCCCAAATCCTCCCTCAATACCTTCCCCTCCCCTTCTTTATTTCCCGCTCACAAATCCCATTCCCCACCCTGTGTAGCCACCGCCCATACCCCACCGTCTCCAGAATCGGAGCTAGTTGTCGCTGCCACTGTGCTACTGACTGCCGCCCCTTTCCTTGTCCACCTAAAAATTCTAGGTTTGAATTACAACCCATTTCTTTTTTATTTCTAGTTGTTGTTTCAATTAGTTGAACATTGTATTTTATTGTTTCAATTAGTGTTTCAATTCTTTGAACATTGTATTTTATTGAGGACTAGGGTTTAGGTATTGTTTTAATTAGTTTTATTTATTAATTTTATTAACTAATTAGTTTAATTAGTCTTGAATAGTTTAGTAAGATTGGAATTATACTTTGTATAGTCTTGAATAATTTAGTTAGAATGTAAGGTTTAGGATTTGTAGTTGAACTTTTAGTTTATGAATTGGACCTTTTGGATATGAATTGGACCTTTTGGATATGAATTGAATTTAATTTTTAGTTTATGAATTGAACTTTTTGGATATGAATTGAATTTTTAGTTTATGAATTGGACCTTTTGGATATGTATTGAACTTTTTAGATATGAATTGAACTTTTAGTTTATGAATTGAACTTTTAGTTTATAAATTGAAATTTTAGGATATGAATTGAACTTTTAGGATTTGTAGTTGAGCTTTTAGTTTATGAATTGGACCTTTTAGGATATGAATTAAATTTTTAGTTTATGAATTGAACTTTTTGGATATGAATTGGACTTTTAGTTTATAAATTAAACTTTTAGTTTATACATTGATATTTTAGGATATGATGTAACGACATGGCCGGTCATTGCATGTGATACAACTCCATTTTCCCCATTTCTGCTTCTTGTTGTTTTGTTCAGCAGCATTATGTATTATTGGGTTGGTTGGCTCGGGTTCGGAAAGGTTTTGGTAAGGTTTGAGATACTTAGTCTCTTTTGAGTAAGTTTATGTTGGAAAAGGTCAACCAGATGTTGACTTATGTGAAAAAGGGCTTGGATGTGAGTTCTGATGGTTCGGATAGCTTCAGGAGGTGATTTGGGACTTAGGAGCATGATCGAAATTTGGAGGTCTGGAGTAGATTTAGGCTTGAATTGGCGAAGTTGGAATTTTGGCATTTTCCGGTTGATAGGTAAGATTTTGATATATGGGTGAAAATGGAATTCCAGGAGTTTCAGTAGGCCCGTCGTGTCATTTGGGAAATGTGTGCAAAATTTCAGTTCATTCAGACATAGTTTGATAGACTTTTTGATCGAAAGCGGAATTTGGGAGTTTTTGGAATTCTTAGGCTTGAATCCGATGCAATTTGATGTTTTGAAGTTGTTTTGAGCGTTCTAAAGGTTGGAACAAGTTTGAATGAGGTTATGGGATATGTTGGCATGTTTGGTTGAGGTCCTAATGGCCTCGGGATGGATTCGGATGGTTGACGGAGAGTTTGGAGTTTTGGAGAAGTTGCAGAATTTTCTGCTCATGTTGTTTCCGTAACTGCGGATTGGGGACCGCAAGTGCGACGCCGCAAATACGTAGAAAGGATCACAGATGCGGTCAAGGATGCGAAGGGCAGGAGCCATAGATGCAGAGTGCTGAGCGCACCTGCGATGGCGCAGGTGCAAGTATTTGATCGCAGATGCGACATTGGGCCTTTAAGTGAAAACTGCAGGTGTGGTGGGCAAGACCGCAGAGGCGGAAGAAGGAGCGCAGGTGCGGAATCCATGGGTCAGAAGGTATATATTTCATCCTTCGCGATTTTTAGCCTTTCTTCACTATTTTTAAATCGATTTTGGAGCTTTTTGGGGGATTTTGAAGAGGGAATTAGAGGGAACTTCATTAAGGTAAGATTTTTGATCATAAAACTCGTTCCTATGGTGTTATTTCATTGATTAGGCTTGAAATTTATGGAAATTTGTGGGTAAATATTAAACAAACTAGGGCTTAAGATTGGAGACATTTGAGTAAGGGTTTGAGGGGTCATTTGTAGTCGGATTTTGTTACTTTTAATATGGATGAACTCGTGGGAGGATAAGGAGTTTATTGATGTAATATTTTATCGGATTCCGAGATGTGGGCCCGGGGGTCGGGTTTTGGTTAATTTCGGGATTCGTGCTGTAATTTGATTGCTTTCAAGTGGGCTTTGTTCCCTTAGCATATTTTAATGGTTATGTATTGATTTTGGTTAGATTTGGAGCATCCGGAGGCCGATTCAAGAGGCAAAGGCATCACGGGCTAGAGTTTGGACCGGATAGAGATGAGTAATGATAGTAAATGTTGTCCTGGGGGTATGAAACCCTGGATTTCACATCGTTGTGCTATTTGAGGTGACGCACACGCTAGATGACGAGTGTGGGGGCGTGCACTATTGGGGATTATGATTTAGTCCGTCCCGAATGACTGTTTTACTGCGTATTTGATTGAAAACTATTTGCTATCATCATGTTTTGGGCTGAATGCCATATTTGGGCCTCGTGCCAACTGTTTTGGACCCTTAGGGGATTTTTACTACCATTCCTCATTGTTTTGACTTTATATTTGTGCTCAGTCATGCTACATTCTAATGTTTTCATAACTCAACCATATTTACTCTATTTTGACATCTTAAATGATATTTTGGGCTGAGCATCATATTTTACTGTGCCCAAGTGGCTTTTAGAGATTTCTAACTGAGTAGGGCCGAGTGCCTGTGTTGTGAGGTTAATATGGGATCAGGTTGCGCGCTATAGCGATATTGTGTTGATTCATGATTATGAAGCCAAGGGCCTGAGTTGTACGCCACAAGGTGGATTGATATGAAGTCGAGCACCTGTTGATTATGCCACGAGATGGCTTGTTATTGCGCTTAGGCTGTAAGGGGCCCCTCCCGGAGTCTGTACACCCCCAGTGAGCGTCGGTACCTAGTGTGTTATGTGATATAGCCCAAGGGGCTGATGTTGTTCTAGGTTATTGCCCGAGGGGTGGACACGAGTGATTGTGAGATAGCCCGAGGGACTGATTCTATTGGTATTTTGCTCGAGGGGCTGATTTTATGTGTCTATCTTTTCTCACTGCTTTTCATTCACGTGTTTAAACTGTTAAAAGATGTTTTAAAGAAGCTTATACTAAACTAAGGTATTTTTACAAGTTTTCACTATTTTATTGCATTGTATGGGTTTTACACTTCCTCTTTGTAGCATTTTGTTGTGTTTTACATATTTTCTTATCTCTCAATTGATTTTACTTTTATTACTCACTAATTTGGTGTACCCACATTACTCTCTGCACCCTGTGTGCAGATTTAGGAACCTCACGTCCCGCTAGTGAGGGCTGATTGCTTCCATTAGGCTATTCGAACTTCACTAGGTAGCTGTTCGGTGTTCGCAGACCAGTGCTTCTCCCTCTTATCTTACTTTCCTTTGTATTAGTTATGTATTAGACTGTGTGGTCTCTTTCATACTCTTAGATAGATGTTTTGATGCTCAAGACTGGTGACACCCCGATGTTAGGCCGTGTTTATTTCCGCAATTGTTCTGTTACTCTTTATTTTGGGATTTATCACTTATTAATGACTTAAATTGAATTATTATAACTATTTAAATGGATTGGGGATTTGTGTCAGCTGACTTTGTTTTACGATTGGCGCTATCACGACCGGGTCCGAGTTTAGGGTCGTGACAAGTTGGTATCAGAGCCTAGGCTACATAAGTCTCACGATTCATGAGCAAGTTTAGTAGAGTCTCACGAATCAGTACAGAGACGTTTGTATTTATCCTCGAGAGGCTGTAGAACCTTTAGGAAAAACTTCATATTCTTGAAATTCTTATCGTGCGAATCTGTTGATCTGAGTACTAAACTTATGTTATTATATTCTCTCACAGATGGTGAGGACACGAGTGACCGGTCAGGATGGACGACCACCAGTATCACCAGCTGTGGCCACTAGAGGTCGAGGATACGATCAAGGCCGTAGTAGGGGCAGGGGTGTAGCTCGCACAACAGCTAGGGCAGCACATGCAGATCCACCAGCCGCCCTAGTTCAGGATCAGGTCCCAATTATGGATGCTCCAGCTCAGGCATCAGCTGCGCCCATTGTGATTCCGAGTCTTCAGGAGTCCCTAGCTCAGATTCTATCAGTATGCACTAGCCTAGCTCAAGCGGTCTCAGTTACTACATCCGCAGCTATTTCTCAAGCCGGGGGAGGCACTCAAACTCCCGCTGCTTGCACACCTAAGCAGGTCGTGCATGGACTTCAAACATTGGGGGCACTTCTAGTCCAATCGGTTATAGCTGTTCAGGACTATGTAGCTCCTGCTATGCCAGAGGACGAGCAACGCAGGTTGGAGAGGTTTGGTAGACTTCAGCCTTCGACTTTCAGTGGTGCAGAGGGTGAGGATGCCCAAGGTTTCTTGGACAAGTGACAGAGGATTCTTCGTACAACGGGTATTCTGGAGACTAGCGGGTCGCTTTCACTATTTTTCAGTTTTATGGAGCTGCCTTCACTTGGTGGGAGGCTTATGAGAGGTGTAGGCCTATTGGTGCAGCACCCCTTACCTTGCAATAGTTCTCCGTTCTCTTTTTGGAGAAGTATGTGCCACAGTCTCGTAGAGAGGAGCTGCGTAGGCGATTCGAGTGGTTGCGTCAGGGAGAGATGATTGTGACACAGTATGAGATGAGGTTCTTGGAGTTAGCTCGTCATGTCATTTGGTTGGTTCCGACAGATAGAGAGAAGATTAGGAGGTTCGTTGATGGCCTCACTTATTAACTTCGTATTCTCATGTCCATAGAAAGGCTATCTGGTGCTACCTTTGAGGAGGTTGTTGAAATTGCTCGCGAGATTGCGTCAGTTCGTCGCCAGGAGCGAGATGAGAGGGAGGCCAAGAGGCCTCGGGGATCTGGTAGTTATGGTGGAGCTTCTTCGAGGGATCAGTTTCAGCACGACAGAGGCTGTCCATTTAGACATGCTCAATCAGCTCGCCCAGGTTATCGTAGGGCGTCATCAGGTCATGGTTCTCACAGTTCTCATCAGGGCCAGTCATCACTTAGTGCCCTTCCAGCCCAGAATTCATCCCGTGCTCCGTCAGTTTAGGGCTCTTCTATGCCAGGTGCATCTGCTAGTCATTCTGGTGCTAGGGGATCCCTTCAGTCCCCGTCTCCGGCACCAGGGAGTTTCTATGAGTGTGGAGAGTTGGGTCATATGTGGAGGCAGTGTCCTCATCGTCTTGGGGGTTCATCTTAGTAGAGGAGTCAGCCATCGGCTTCAGAGTCAGTCACTTCACCACCACCTACCCAGCTAGCTAGGGGTGGAGGTCAGTCAGCTAGAGGTCACCTAGAGGGGGAGATAGATCAAGTGGTGGTCAGGTTCATTTATATGCACTTCCAGCTAGACCCAATGCTATTGCTTCAGACGTTGTGATCACATGTATTGTCTCAGTCTGCCACAGAGATGCCTCTGTATTATTTGATCCCGTTCCACTTATTCTTATGTGTCATCATACTTTGCTCGTTATATAGATACGCCCCGTGAGTCTCTTATTTTATCTGTTCATGTATCAACTCCGGTAGGCGATACTGTTATTGTAGATCATGTGTACCGATCATGTGTCATGACTATTGGGGTCTAGAGACCCTAGTGGATCTTTTGTTGTTATTCATGGTAGACTTCAATGTTATATTGAGCATGGATTGGCTATCTCCATGTAGCGCTATTTTGGATTGTCATGCTAAGACAGTGACATTGGCTATACCGGGTGTGCCACGAATTGAGTGGCGAGGTTCAACTGATTATGTTCTCAGCAGGATAATTTCATTCTTGAAGGCTCAACGTATGGTTGGGAAGGGTTGTCTTTCATATTTAGCCTTTGTGAGGGATGTCAGTGTAGAGACTCCCAGTATTGATTCTGTTCCTGTTGTGAGGAATTTTCCTGATGTGTTTCCTACAGACCTATCGGGTATGCCATCGGACAGGGATATTGATTTTGGTATTGATCTTGCACCGGGAACTCTTCCCATTTCTATTCCACCGTATCGTATGGCACCAACGGATCTGAAGGAGTTAAAGGAGCAGCTTCAGGAACTCCTTGAAAATGGGTTTATTCGGCCTAGTGTGTCGCCTTGGGGTGCGCCTATTCTATTTGTGAAGAAGAAGGATGTCTCTATGAGGATGTGCATTGATTACAGGCAGTTGAACAAAGTAACAATCAAGAACAAGTATCTTTTGCCTCATATCGATGATTTGTTTGACCAGCTTCAGTGAGCGAGAGTGTTCTCCAAAATTGATCTCCTTTCAGGTTATCACCAGTTGAAGATCATGGACTCAGATATTCTTAAGACAACTTTCAGGACCCGAAATGGTCATTATGAGTTCTTGGTGATGTCTTTTGGGCTGACCAATGCCCCAACAACATTCATTTGATGAACAACATGTTTCAGCCTTATCTCGACTCATTTGTCATAGTTTTCATTGATGATATTCTGGTGTACTCAAGAGTTGGCTCAGTTTAGTGGATTTCTTGGGGCACGTGGTGTCCAGTGAGGGTATTCAGGTTGATCCAAAGAAGATAAAGGTGATTCAGAGTTGGCCTAGACCGCCCTCAGCCACAGAGATTCGTAGCTTCCTTGGTTTGATGGGCTATTACTGCCGGTTTGTTCAGGGATTCTCATCTATCGCATCGCCCTTGACCAAGTTGACTCAAAAGGGTGCTCTATTCAGGTGGTAGGATGAGTGTGAGGAGAGCTTTCAGAAGTTCAAGACTATCTTGACCACGGCTCCAGTATTAGTTTTGTCATTAGCTTCAGGTTCATATACCGTGTATTGTGATGCTTCGAGAGTTGGTATTGGGTGTGTATTGATGTATAAGGGTAGAGTTATTGCTTACGCTTCTCGTCAGTTGAAGCCCCATGAGAAGAACTACCATGTTCATGATTTGGAGTTGTCTGCCATTGTACACGCGTTGAAGATTTGGAGGCATTATTTGTATGGTGTGTCTTGTGAGGTGTTTATCAATCATCATAGCCTCCAGCACTTGTTCAAACAGAAGGATCTCAATTTGAGATAGCGGAGATGGTTGGAGTTGCTAAAGGATTATGATATTACTATTTTGTACCATCTGTGAAAGGCCAATGTGGTGGACGATGCCTTGAGTGAGAAGGCAGTGAGTATGGGGAGTTTGGCATATATTTCAGTTGGGAGAGACCTCTTGTAGTTGATGTTCAGGCCTTGGCCAATCGGTTCGTGAGGTTATATACTTCGGAGCCCAGTCGGGTATTGTCTTGTGTGATTTCTCGGTCTTCCTTATTTTATCGCATCAGAGAGCACCAGTATGATGATACTCGTTTGCTTGTCCTTAAGGATAGAGTTCAGCACGATGATGCATGAGATGTGACCATTGGTGATGATGGGGTGTTGAAGATGCAGGGCCGGATATGTGTGCCCAATGTAGATGGGCTTCGGGAGTTGATTCTGGAGAAGGCCCACAGCTTGCGGTATTATATTCATCCGGGTGCCGCAAAGATGTATTGGGATTTGAGACAACATTATTGGTGGAGGAGAATGAAGAAGGACATTGTAGGATTTGTAGCTCGGTGTCTCAATTGTCAGCAGGTGAAATATGACCATTAGAGACCGGGCGGCTTGCTTCAGCAGATGGATATTCCAGAGTGGAAGTGGGAGCAGATCACCATGCACTTTGTAGTTGGGATCCAATAGACTTTGAAGAAGTTCAATGCTATTTGGGTGATTGTGGATCGGCTGACCAAGTCTGCACTCTTCATTCCTGTGTATACTACCTATTCTTCAAAGCGGTAGGCAGAGATCTATATCCGGGAGATTGTTCATTTGCATGGTGTCCTAGTTTCTATCATTTCAGATAGGGGCACTCAGTTTACTTTACAATTTAGAGGTCTGTGCAGCGAGAGTTGGGTACTCAGGTTGAGTTGAGCACAACTTTTCACCCTCAGATGGACGGGTAGTCCGAGCACACAATTTAGATATTAGAGGACATGTTGTGCGCTTGTGTCATTGATTTTGGAGGGTCATGGGATCAGTTCTTACCGCTCGCAGAGTTTGCTTATGACAACAGTTATCAGTCGAGTATTCAGATGGCTCCATATGAGGCTTTGTATGGGAGGCAGTGTAGATCTCCAGTTGGTTGGTTTGACCCGGGTGAGGATAGGCTAATGGGTACAGACTTGGTGCAAGATGCTTTAGACAAGGTGAAGGTGATTCAGGAGAGGCTTCATACAGTGCAGTCGAGACAAAAGAGTTACGTTGATAGGAAGGTTTTGGATGTATCCTACATGGTTGGGGAGAAGGTCCTATTGAAGGTTTCACCTATGAAGGGTGTTATGAGATTTGGGAATAGGGGTAAATTGAGTCCTCGGTTCATTGGGCCTTTTGAGGTGCTTCGGAGGATTGGGGAGGTGGCTTATAAGCTTGCTTTGCCACCCAGCTTATCGAGTGTGCATCCGGTATTTCATGTTTCTATGCTTCGGAAGTATATTAGTGATCCGTCTAATGTATTGGATTTCAGCACGGTTCAGTTAGATGATGATTTGACTTATGATGTGGAGCCAGTAGCTATTTTGGAGCGTCAGGTTAGGAAGTTGAGATCAAAGGATATAGCTTCAGTGAAAGTGCAGCGGAGAGGTCGGCCCGTGGAGGAGGCTACTTGGGAGACCGAGCGGGAGATATGGAGCAGATATCCTCACCTATTTGAGGCTTTAGGTATGTTTCTTGACCCATTCGAGGACTAACGTTTGTTTAAAAGGGGGAGGATTTAATGACTCGGTCGGTCGTTTATTGGGATAATGCTCTGTTTTCCCTATTTCTGCTTCTTATTGTCTTGTTCAGTGGTATTATGTGTCATCGGGTTAGTTGGCTCGAGTTCAGAAAGGTATTAGTAAGGTTTGAGACACTTAGTCTGTTTTGAGTAAGCTTAAGTTGAAAAAAGTCAACTAGATGTTGACTTATATAAAAAAAGGCTCGAACGTGAGGTTGGGAGGTGATTTGGGACTTAGGAGCGTGATCGGAATGTGTTTTGGAGGTCCGGAGTAGATTCAGGCTTGAATTGGCGAAGTTGGAATTTTGGCATTTTTTGGTTGATAGGTGAGATTTTGATATAGGGGTCGGAATGGATTTCCGAGAGTTTCAGTAGGTTCGTCGTGTCATTTGGGATGTGTGTACAAAATTTCAGGTCATTCAGACGAGGTTTGATAAACTTTTTGATCGAAAGCGGAATTTGAGAGTTTTAGGAATTCTTAGGCTTGAATCCGATGCAATTTGGTATTTTGATGTTGTTTTGAGCATTCCGAAGGTTGGAACAAGTTTAAATGAGGTTATGGGATATGTTGTCATGTTTGATTGAGGTCCCGAGGGCCTCGGGATGGATTCGGATGGTTGACAGAGAGTTTGGAGTTTTGGAGAAGTTGCAGCATTTTCTGCTACTGTTGTTTTCGTAACTGCGGATTGGGGACAGCAGGTGTGACGCTGCAGATGCGTAGAAAGGACCGCAGATGCGGTCAAGGATGTGAAGGGTAGGAGCCACAGATGCGGAGTGCTGAGCACACCTGCGATGGCACAGGTGAGAGTATTTGATCGCAGATGCAACATTGGGCCTTTAAGTGAAAACTGCAAGTGCGGTGGGCAAGACCGCAGAAGCGGAAGAAGGACCGCAGGTGCAAAATCCCTGGGTCAGAAGGTATATATTTCATCCTTCGCGATTTTCAGCCTTTCTTCACCATTTTTAAATCTATTTTGGAGCTTGTTGGGGTGTTTTGAAGAGGGAATCAAAGGGAACTTCATTGAGGTAAGATTTTTTATCATAAAACTCGTTCCTATGGTGTTATTTCATTGATTAGGCTTGAAATTTATGGAGATTTGTGGGTAAATATTGACAAACTAGGGCTTGAAATTGGAGACCTTTGAGTAAGGGTTTGAGGGATCATTTGTAGTCGGATTTTGGTACTTTTGATATGGATGAACTCGTGGGAGGATAAGGAGTTTATTGATGTAATTTTTTATCGGATTCCGAGACGTGGGCCTGGCTGTCGGTTAATTTCGGGATTTGTGTTGTAATTTGATTACTTTCAAGTGGGCTTTGTTCCCTTAGCATATTTTGATGGTTATGTACTGATTTTGGTTAGATTTGGAGCATCCGGAGGCCGATTCGAGAGGCAAAGGTATCGCGAGATAGAGTTTGGACTGGATAGAGGTGAGTAATGATTGTAAATGTTGTCCTGAGGTAATGAAACCCCGGATTTCACATTATTGTGCTATTTCGAGGTGACGCACACGCTAGATGACGATCGAGGGGTCGTGCACTATTGGGGATTGTGACTTAGTCCGTCTCAAATGATTGTTTTACTACGTATTTGATTGAAAATTGTTTGCTATCATCATATTTTGGGCTGAATGCCATATTTGGGCCTCGTGCCAACTGTTTTGGACCCTTATGGGATTTTTACTACCATTCCTCACTGTTTTGACTTTATATTTGTGCCCAGTCATGCTACATTCTACTATTTTCATAGCTCAACCATATTTACTCTATTTTGACATCTTAAATGATATTTTGGGATGAACATCATATTTTACTGTGCCCAAGTGGCTTTTAGAGATTTCTAACTGAGTAGGGCCGATGGCCTGTGTTGTGAGGTTAATATGGGATCGGGTTGTGCGCTGCAGCGATATTGTGCTGATTCATGATTATGAGGCCAAGGGCCTGAGTTGTACGCTACAAGGTGGATTGATATGAGGTCGAATGCCTGTTGATTATGCCACGAGATGGCTTGTTATTGCACTTCGGCCGTAAGGGCCCCTCCCGGAGTCTGTACACCCCTATGAGCGCCGGTACCCAGTGTGTGATGTGATATAGCCCGAGGGACTGATTCTGCTGGTATTTTACCCGAGGGGTTGATTTTATGTGTCTATCTTTTCTCACTACTTTTCATTCACTCGTTTAAACTGTTAAAAGATGTTTTAAAGAAGCTTATACTGAACTAAGGTATTGTTACAAGTTTTCACTATTTTATTGCATTGTATGGGTTTTACACTTCCTCTTTGTAGCATTTTGTTGTGTTTTACGTATTTTTTTATCTCTCAGCTGATTTTACTTTTATTACTCACTGAGTTAGCGTACTCACATTACTCCCTGCAGCTTGTGTGCAGATTCAGGAGCCTCGGGTCTTGCTAGCAAGGGCTGATTGCTTCCAGCAGGCTGTTCGGAGTTCACTAGGTAGTTACTCGGCATTCGCAAACTAGTGCTTCTCCCTCTTATCTTACTTTACTTTGTATTAGTTCTGTATTAGACTGTGTGGTCTCTTTCATACTCTTAGACAGATGTTTAGATGCTCATGACTGGTGACACCCTGATGTTAGGTTGTGTTTATTTCCGCAATTGTTCTGTTACACTCTATTTTAGGATTTATCACTTATTAATAACTTAAATTGAATTATTATAACTGTTTAAATGGATTGGGGATTTGTGTCGACTAGTGTTTTTCATAATAGGAGCCATCACGACTGGGTCTGGGTTTAGGGTCGTGACATATGACTTGGAGCTTTTAGGATATGAATTAACTAAAAAAAAGATTATGATATGAATTAACTAAATTAATTAGTTCTTGTTTTATTTGTATAGATGGAACATCGTACTTGGATGTACAATAGGAATTATCCTAATCATCGGGGATTGCGGAGGATTTTGTAGAAGGGGTTGATGACTTTATTAGATATGCAATGTCACTTCCACCATATCAAAGTGAAGGAGTAATTAGATTCCCTTGTGTCAGATGTGACTGTATGAAGTTTGAAAAATCGGAGGTAGTTAAGCTTCATCTTTATAGGAAGGGGTTTATAGAGAATTACTTTGTGTGGACTAATCATGGAGAGATCGATGGTAGCCATGTGATATTTCATAACATGGTCGTTGGTGAAAGTAGTAGGTCGGTGGAGAATACAAATCGTGATTCTAGAATTCATGATATGGTTATGGATGCTTTTGGGATGCAATTCGGGGGTGAGCCCAATGAAAATATTGAACAAACTCCTAATGATGACGCAAAACATTTTTATGAATAGTTAGAGGAAGCTAGGCGTCCACTACGTAAAGGAAGTTCGCACTCCGAGCTGTCTGTTGCAATTAGATTACTAAGTATAAAATATGATTGGAATATTTCTCAAGCAGCCATGGACTCTTTCATTAACCTTATGAGTGAACTAGTTGACCCTAATATCAAGTTACCTGGTGATTTCTATAAGGCAACGAGATTGGTTTCTAAGTTAGGACTTTCGTTAATGAGAATTGATTGTTGTGAAGATGGTTGCATGTTATATTATAAAGATGATGCAACTTTAAATAGTTGTAAATTTTGCGAAAAGCCTCGTTTCAAGAGGCTTTCCAGCGGGAATATGGTCGCTATCAAGTCGATGCATTATTTACCTCTTATACCTAGGTTAAAGAGGTTATATGCGTCGATGAGTTCTGTTCCTCATATGAGATAGCACTTTGAAAATAGAAGACCACCTGGTGTTATGTGTCATCCTTCAGATGGAGAAGCTTGGAAGCACTTTGATATGACATATCCAGATTTTGCTAGTGAACCAAGGAACATTAGGTTAGGTCTATGTGCGGATGGCTCGCGCCTTTTCTATATCTGCGACACCATATCATGTTGGCCTGTCTTTCTTACACCCTATAATCTACCACCCGAGTTATGCATGACTAGTCCATATATATATTTAAATTGTATTATCCCTAGTCCACATAATCTGAAAAGTTTGATTGATGTATATTTGCAACCTTTGATTGATGAGCTAAAACAATTGTGGTGTGATGGTGTTGAAACATATGACATATCAACCAAGCTGAATTTCAATTTGCGTGCTAATTTAATGTGGACTATTAACGATTTTCCTGCGTATGGAATGTTGTCTAGGTGGATGACTGCTGGGAAGCTAGCTTGTCCTTACTACATGGAAAATAGTAAAGTGTTCACTTTGACACATGACCGAAAGCAATTATGGTTTGATTGTCATCGTCAATTCTTGCCTCATGATCATGAGTTTAGAAGGATGAAAAATGCATTCAAAAGAATAAAATGGAATATAATTCTCCACCTCCAATACTTTCAGGTGAGGAAATTTGGGAGAGGGTCCAGAACTTCAGTAAAGTTACTGAAGCTCAACCTTATAGATTCCCCGGATACGGTGTTACTCATAATTGGACGAAACTGAGTATATTTTCGGAGTTGTGTTGATACCCAATTTTTCCCTATATATTTTTTAATATGCAAATACCTTCAAAATAGCATATGTACGCATATATAAGTATGTCCAAATGATTTATTATTTTTTTCTTAATTTTTAAGGGTTTTTAAATCAATTTATTTCCCTATTTTATCCATAAAAACTCAATAATTATTTCCAAAATTATTATTTTTGGTAATTCGTTTATTGAACTTTTACATTTATGCTAAAATATAGCTAATATAATTTTTTCATATTTTTACAAATGTATTTAGTATTTGTAAAGGCTAAATTGCATAATTGCAATATTAGCCTCTTTTAGGATTTAATTGCGTTTATATTCATGAAAATGAAGTCCCATATTTTAAATTGATAATTATATGTCATCAATCATTTTAGTACTTTTAATCTAGGCGTAATGGCTTCCTGGCCACTTAAACTTGTAGAGCTTTTGAAAACCGATACACAAACTTTTGTCTTTCTCATTTAAACACTCAAACTCGTGAAACCTATAACTAAATAAACATATTTTACCCTTGACCCTATGCGCGTGTATTACACATTCGCTAACGTGTCCATCCAGTCAGCAAATGACCAATGAGACTAGTACACATCAAGGGCGCGAAGTTAAACCCCAACCGATTGGGGTCCCCCCTCTTTTAATCAGTACAACGACAAACCCTCCCCCACTTTTCTTCTCTTTTCCTCTCTCTAACCAACCCTCCCCTCTTAAACCTAGGTTAAGCAATGGCAGAAAATTAGTCATCCCCTTCCAAAATAAATCTTAATCACTCCAAAACTAACCGATTGGGGTCCCCCCCCCCTCTTTTAATCAAAAGTTGATCGAGTTTCGTTTGGTCTGAGGTTTCAATTTCAGTCACATAATAGGCTCTGAAGGTTAGTTTGTTTCTTTTGATGTCGTTTTCTTTTTTGTCTTCTAATTTCTTGTGAAATAATATGGGTAATGTTTGATAGTGAAAGCTATTTTTGTCTGTCATGCACAATTTTTCATCTGCTATAGTGGAATCCATTTCGCCTTTTGGGATTTTATATTGGGGATTTTATATTTGGGGAAACACTCGAATATTCACTCTTTTTTAAGGGTTTTGTCTTTTTTATGACTGATATGGCATTTGGGGTTAAAAAATTAGGGCTTTTGTCTGCATGCATAAATTATGGGATTTTATATTAGGGTTTTGGGGAAAACAGTCGTATGTTCATTTTATTTTAGGGGTTTGTCTTTTTCATGAGTGATATGACATTTAGGGTTAAAAAATAAGGGCTTTTCATGAGTGATATATAGATGTATCCATCAACATAGAATCCAACTGTTGAGCCTCCTATAATTACCAAGATGCCTGGTAGACCTAAGAAAAATAGAAAAAGAGCTCAAGATAAACCTAAAAAGAAGTTTGGTAAGAGATCAAGGAAAGAGACACCAATGACATGCTCTAATTGTAAGACAGTAGGCCATAACAAGAAGGGGTGTTATCCTGGTAATGTATTCAATTTGTTTCTGATTGTGTCTTGTACTTTGGTTGTTTCTATATCTCATTTTATATTTTGGAAATTTCAAAAAGGACAAGGATCTGGAACAACATGAACCAGTAATGCTGGTGCTACTCAACCATCATAGGCTGCTCAAACAACAACTCAACAATCAGGTCCTACAAGTGATTCTGGAACTGCCAGGGCCAGAAATACTCAACCATCAGTTGTTGCAAGTGCATATGTAAGTATCCATTTTTTACTTTAGTTAATCTATATTAGGACCATAATTTTTAAATTACTAGATAGTATTTTACCTTACATCAGGATACTGGAAGTATGAGATCAATAATTTCTGAGGATATTATAGCTAGTGTTAGAGGAAGGCCAAGAGGTAATGGACTTCGAGGAAGACCAAGAACTACTGGATTTGGTATATTGTTTAGTGATACAGGAATAGTGATAGAAAGGGTAAGATCATTAAGGATTTGGATTTTTATTTATATATTAGTAGTTTGGGTACTAATTTGGCTTCCTATGCAGTGTGTAGCAAGAGATAGGGTACATTCTGCTCCTACAAAAGTAGTGGATGCTGGGTAGACCAATATCGATCTTGGATACAATGCACCTGGACTAAGGTGGCAAGGAAGAAATGCTATATCACAAAGGCAACTTCAACTACAGTTGAGGAGAAGACAAACTCAAGCAAGCCTTAGCCAACCTCAAGTCCATTCTTCATCTTAGCCAAGCCAGTCTCCATGTCCAAACTTGAGCCAATCTCAGCAAAACATCAACCAATCTCAACCTTGAAGACGACTAAATATTTGTTTTTGTGATAACTTAAGTCTGTTAGTTGCAAAACTTAATTTGTAGGTTAACTTAAGTCTGTTTAACTATGACTTTTCTTTTGGAACAATGTTTAAACTATTTCTGCTACTAGACAGCAGTTCAGTGCTAATTTTGTCAACCAAGAAGGTTGATCGAACTTGGTTGTTTATATATGTGTGCTTGTTTATGTTAAATTTCTTTCCATTCCACAAAAAATACATCATTCATTCTGTCATTATCATTGTACATAGGGTTATGAAGACATTGATTAGTGCTAACTACACTAAGAAGAAAATTACAATTATTAGTGCTACTACAATAACTAAAGTTACAATGATCTTCACCCTCTTCCTATGTTGTAGTCGATCTCTCTCTCTCTCTCTCTAATTCTTGATAACAGCCCTAAAATCACCTATTTATAGTGATGTAGAAGAGGTGGGTCAAACCACCTAAAAAAATTACAAGAATCAGCTCGACCATAGTTTGAGCACCCATAAAACATTCTTCCTGGATTTGTTGGCTTCCAAGTGATGCAAATATGAGCTTCAACTCCACAATGATAAAATATAGGACTTTGATTCATTATCACAGTCTGTAAAAAGAAAAAAAATTAAAGAAAGCTTCAGATTTTAAGAAATATGAAGGAATGAAGCTTCAAATGCATATAATAGAGGGATAATGTGTTTTACATTGAAGGAATAAGAACCCGCTTAAATAGGCCCCATTTTGACCATTGGGCTTTGGGAAGGGGGCTCTCGCGCTCCTAAATATCGTGACACTCACGCAACAGGCTGACTAGGACCAACTGACGCCACATGGGACGGGTCAACGGTCAAATGTGTTTATTAGTTATAGGTTTCACGAGTTTGAGTGTTTAAATGGGAAAGACAAAAGTTTGTGTATCGACTTTCAAAAGCTCTACAAGTTTAAGTGGCCAGGAAGCCATTTCGCCTTTAATTTATTTCCAGAACTCAATTTACTATTTTTTTTATTTTAAATAGGGAAAATGGCTATTTAAATGATAGACCAATTTCATTTCAATTATAGCATGAAATTGGGCCCAAATCAGACACAATTTCCTAACCCAATTGCAACTCGAACCCGACCCCCTAACTCAATTTATATGACCCAACCCGGACTCCCCACCTAACCCCTTTAATCCCAGCCGTTGATCATTTTAGATCAATGGCTCCCGTTCCCCCTTTCCTTTTTTAACCCCAAACGACCCCTAAACCTATCTCATTTCTCACCTACTGCCGCCCTTGAATCCCTCTTCTCTCTCAACTCTCTCTGAAACTCCTACAAACCCTAGTCGCCGCCCTTGAATCCCTCTTCTCTCTCAACTCTCTCTAAAACTCCTACAAACCTTAGCCGCCGCCATCAAACCAAACCCTAATCCACCCTGATACCTACCAAATCCATGGCCTTACGTGGTCATTTGAGACCTGTACCGGCCTTTCATAGATCCTATGTGTTTGGTTCTATGGTTTCACGACCAGACTTCTAAGGAGTTTGGTCCGTTCCTTGCTTGACTGGTGTTCATGGCCTTTCTCTGACCATCCACGACCTTTCCTAGCCATTCATGGCCTTTTAAGGCGGGTCCTTGGTATTTTCTGGTTAGATCGTTAACTTTTGAGATCTTTCTCGTTTTATTTTGGGTTTTCTGAAACCCTAATCTCTAAGATCTTTCGATTTCTTTCAAATCTACCTTAGATCTGTGCTTACCATGAACTTTTAAGCATTTTCCTCGAAGGTTCTTCAATGTTGTTTTCAAAACGACTCTTCCTTGTTCTGATTAGGGTTTTCCTTTAAGTTATTTCAAAAATCTTTTCTCTGATTCTCGATGTTGTTTTATGACTTTACTATGTTCGAACTGTTTGTTATGTTTTCCTTCTACTTGAGTCAGCATGTTGAAAACCCTAATTTCTTTTGGGTCTCATTCGAATCATGAAACTGTTTGTTTAAATGTATACTTATTTAATTAAGTTCCTCGTTCTTGTTTGATTTATTTGCATTACCATTTTAAAACTCGATTGTTGTTGAAAAGCCCTAGGTCTTTGGGGCTGAAATTGTTTGTTTGAGTACTTGACTCGACTAAAAGCTTTTGTTTTACACTTTCTTTTCTTTATGTGACTCATCTGATTCTAAGTTTTACTATCTTTCTAACTCAACTTTTTTCGAAAACCCTAACTTTTCAAAAGGTTTCCTCACCTGCTACTGTGAGACCTTTGCATATTTCTGCCACTACTGCATGTTTGTGATTATCTCTTTTGCCAATGTGCTTGGCCTCGTATGTCTGATGACCCTGTTCACTTTACTTATATACTGAAGTGCATAAGCATGTTTCTTTTTTGATTTATCTCAATCGTGTGACTGATTTCAAAAACTTTTCTTTTATGAACTCTAATTTCATTCGCCTGTTAAAGCTAATTGATTCCTTTCCTTATTTTGCCTTACTGAATCTTTTCCCAAAATAAGCATATTTATGTGCTTAGACTTGATTATTTACTCAATTCTTTTACTACTTCTTTTATGGCAATAATCAATTTGTCACTAAAATGATCTTCTTTCCTTATTTTGAATCTGTCATTACCCGTTAAACAATGACTCCTTAATTAAAGGGAGTCACTTGTGTAATTGATTCTGACTTGTGATTGTTTCCATGTTTGTGATAGAACTTTAATTATTACCTTATTCCTCATCTGTTTTCAATACTATAAATACCCTGCACCCCTCTTCTTTCAAAAACACGAACGAACCACTTGAGTTCAGAACACACTTCACTCAAAGCTTTCTCTCTCTTTTCTCTGTTACTACTTGTGTTGTTGCCTTGTCTAGCCGGCTGAAAGCCAAGGTTAGGTTGTGGAAACTTGCTTACTTTTCTTTCTGCATTTGCCTCTTTACTAGTATGTTCTAATTAATCTTCCAGCATCAACAACAACATGTTTCTTTACTATTTCCTTCACTCTTGCTTGTTTCCTTCTTGCATTTAATCCAGTTACATTACCAAGCATGTTGTAATATGCCCCTTTCTCCCAGACCCCTTTGTATAAAAATGTTGATTTTGTGTAGTGTTAGCTTTACTATTACTATTTTCAAATTACCCTTACACCTTTCTATTCTCAACCCAGTTTTAAACAAAATCTCTGCTCCTGCACTTCCACTATACTCTTAGACTTAGGTTCTGCTCCTCTTGTGTGAGCCTTGACTTGGGACCCATGAGCTCCCTCTGAACTTGGACACATAAGGGCTAGCCCGTCCACAATGCACTCATCTCTATCTGGTTATGCAAACTTGAGTGTAAGTGCTGCCTGGGATCCCTTGAGACCCTTAGGGAACTTTGACACACTCTAGTCTGAGAAAGGCTTTGGAACAAATGGCATTTGAGGTGGTTTATTCCATAACTCAGAGAGGAAGTCAAGAATTAGGCTTCATCTGGTTGTAACTTCTTCTTTTACACTTTTCTGATGCAATTCATTATACAGTTTGTAATAATTTGTAATAAACATTGGGGTTGGCTAGTGAAAAGGGCTGGGTAATTGTGCATGCTTAAGGGTAGATATCATGCCTATAAGATTTGTTGTTCTGCACGTTTAACTCTGCATTTAGATATCATGCCTATAAGATCTGTTTTCTTTAAAATTCTGCATGTCTAACTCTACATTTAGATAACATGCCTATAGGGTTTGTCTTTAATTCTACATGTTTATTACCACACTTAGACACCATGCTCTTAGGATCTAAGTGGTTACAATCCGACATCATTAAAATCAGTACCTTTATAGAAATCATGCCTATAGGATTCACGTAAATACTACCTGCTTCATTTCACGTTCGATTAGATATCATGTCTATAAGAATTAAAATTAGCAATAATAGATATCAACGTCTATAAAATCTGAAACCAGTCTAGTTTAAAATTAGCCTAACTCGTATTGTTCTAAATTAGTTTTAAACAGCCTTACTCCTTTATTTGACGCGGTTTAGAAAGCATGTCTATAAGATCTCAAATCATTTGTTGTAGAATTGTTACTGCTTTACTACATTCTGAATCAGCAATAGATATCATGTTTATAGGATCTCACCCAAACACTTAGGCGAGCCTTAGGTGATAACAACAATAAAAACTGAATCCGCCTTTGTTAATCAGTAACTGCTACAACCAACATGCAGGCCTAATTCGGGCTTCTTATCTGAGTTATGTAATAAACTGGTCTGCCTCAACAATTAAAATTTCTCCTTGCCTTAGCACTTTAAATTCAGACCCTAACTGTGTTTAAGTCATGCTATTTATGTGCTTTGCTTGAGGAGGTATACATGAGCCTTTTAGTCCTTTACATGTTTCCCCTAAGATGCAGTCCTATGTGTTTTTTTGTATGTCGCCTTAGCTTTTTCACCTTTTGAAACCTAAAAGTCAGCCTAATATCCCTTACTTTTAGGAATAGTAGTCCTAAGTTCCTCCGAGACTGATAGGAGTGGGATGGGTAATAGCATGCGATAGTGGTCGAGACCAATCCGCACTTTAATACCTCAATGGGGTGAGAAGGGTAGATATGGATATGATGACCGGTGCGCTAATACCACGTGTATCTCCGCTTCTGAGGAGTGTCATACCGGGTATTGCATTGATGTGATCCATATTATAAATAAACCTAGGACTTCCCCTCCTTTTATATTCTCAAGTGTTTGTAGAATTGTAACTTCTTTTTCAAAATCCGCCTTTAAATAATTGCTTTTTTTTTTCAAACTCTTATGTTCTTAAACTTAAATCCCCTACTATTTGACCCTATACTTGTCTATTTGCTAAATTGCACAAATTCACAAAAAAATGTCTGGCCGTGAACCACACTAGTGGATCCTGAGTGGTGCTTAACACCTTCCCCTTGGGATAATTTCAAGACCTTACCCTATCTCTGGTTATCAAACAAACTTAGAAGTGAACCTTATAGGTGTCCTAATGCACCTTAAATCGTTAAGTGGTGACTCTTCTCTTTTAATACCCATTTAAAAGAGTTGTCACATGTCTAAGCCCGCTTTCACGAGAAAACGGGGCGTGACAGCATGGCGAATCTGCTGGGGATCTTTAGGCTTTTACCATTTCAGATTGTTCTTGTGAATTTATACCTTCCTTATGTGCAATTACTTGTTTAAATTCCTTTAAGCGTTTAATTTCTTTTCAAATCAAAACTGACTTATCTTCTTCGTTTATTTCCTTTATTACTGCTTTAAAATATAAAACTGTTGTATTTATAGCTTTCTCAACGTGCAAATACGTGCCAACATACTTTTAATTATTGCATAATAATGCTCAACATCATACTCCAGTCGTGACAAACAAATACCATAGCAACACTTATAATGAGTAGTTGCGCTCTTCCTATATCATTAACCCCCTAAATTCGGAAAGGCATATTTGCGGTAAAACCAGTCGATCAGCAGTGAAGTCGACGGTTCCGTACCTTCCCCCTTGAGTTGTCTAATCAAGGGTACCAGTCTAAAACCCCATAGAAACCTTACTCTGTTCGAATTATGCATGCATCATGGTCAAACCTAGCCGGGTAAGTTATGTTGTCCACATAATGATCCTTTAAGATTGCCTTGTCCAAAGTCCACTAGGTTTCCCTAAAACCCAAACGGACACCATCACATTCTATGCATTTATTTGGAGAACTAAATGCTTCATGCTAATTGTTGGTATTAAATAGTCGAGTCTAGTGGGGGTAAGGGGCTAACCTTATTTGTCTTGCAGAAATATGAGGCACGAAGTCCCTAGATTCAACATGGTCACCAACATCCACCAAAGACTACTAAGCTGGTAGAAAGATCTTCACTCTAGTAATCAAACTCTTGTTCGAAAATATTTGGGAAATCTACCTTCCCTCCTGGAAATCCAACCCAATAACAATATCATAGAAGCTGCCACACTATTTTGGGATTGTGAAAGGGTTGTGTTCCGCTTTGGGGACATTGAAATGACACTATTGCTAGAGGAAATAGGAGGATTGGCCGATCTAGTATAGGAAACTCTGGGTCTGCTGATGCCTGAGAACCGTAAAGGTAGGGGTTTCCTCAAAATGATGGGTTTAAAGAAGAATCCACAATTGACATGTTTGAAGGAGTCATACATCCATTTTGACTATTTGTATGAAAGGTATGGTTACAGTAAATCCTACCGTACCTACCCTGACGAGTTTGCCATCACATCATTGGGGCACATCCATCGAAGGGTCTTCGTATTCATATTTTATTTCCTGGGGCTAATTGTGTTTTCGATGAAGAAAGCAAGAATCCACACCAGGCTGGCTATAGTAACTAAAACCCTAATGGAAGGTATCGGTGGGCAGTCATTTAGCATCATGCCCATGATCATTGCCGACATATATCGAACCTTGGAGAAGTGTCAATGAGGAGCAAAACGCTTCAAAGAATGCAATTTATTACTTCAACTCTGGCTCATGGAACACCTCCAAAGGGGTGAATACCGACAAGAGATTTAGCGAAGGGACTGGGATGATCATATCACTTTCCATCATCCAAAGAGAATAAATTACGTCCCCGATATGTTCGTTCACCCTGAGGATGCCAAGGGATGGTTGGAGCTATTTGATAATCTGACTGAAGAACAGGTTCAATGGATGTTCGAGTGGTTTCCAACCGAGGAGTTCATCGCCCGATCTAGAGATGCACCTTTCCTGATATTGATTGGTCTTAGAGGAACCTATCTTTATGTCCCTCTCCGAGTTATGAGACAAGCTGGTAGGAAGCAGGTTATACCCAGGGTCGACAAGATGAGTCATTTCCGGGCTGACTTCCAGAATGATGATAGTCCTTACAAGTGTCAAGCTCAGCATATGTGGCATTGCAAGATCATAATGGGGAGAGATACCATCAAGCTAGACAGGTATCATGTGGGTTACACTCCTTTCTACTCAGGTTGGTTAGAACACAATCATGATGGTCTGGGCCAGCCAGGGTTTGCTCGAGATCACAGGGCCATAGATGAAAGGGCCGAGGCACATGTCAAATACAACCAACTGCGCAAGAATACGGGAATATGAAAGTGAACACCATGAGATACAAGAGTCCAATAGAAGTTAATTGAGGAATAGAAGGACATGGCTGTCAGTGCCAACAAGCGACTGGGATACTTGGAGCGAGGCATAGTGGAGTTGGAGAGAAAAATTCTCAAGAGGGTCGAAGACTGCCAAAATATTGAAGGAATCGAAGGCGGACATCTAGCCAGGGCCTACCTATTGCTGGGACTTTGCGAGTTGGGAAAGCTGTTTGACGGAGCCAAAGATGCCGAATCTGGGGAAGGTCCTTCTGGGACCAAATAGATAGGAGTTTTTCTTTTTGCTCTATAAAATGTAATAAGGCCAATGGCCATTAGTGGTTTTCATTTCCTGTTCATTTAGTGTGAATTTGGGATTCGTCTATCTTTATCAATAAAATGAGGCATTTAGCACCCTAAGTTCTCCAAATCAATTTGTCGCTAGGCCCACCTCAGGCATAAAAAGGTCCCAAATTAGGACACGATCTAAATTCCTGCACTATGTGTTTAAATACTACAATACTTTTTATGATCCTCACTAACTTGGTTACCTTTTGTTTTTATTTTTGTTTTTATTATTCCCCTCCCCAAAGGTTAGTTCGTTCACTCTGGCAACATCATCCTATTCCACGAGATCTAGGGGCCCTCCACCCACTCCTCCTCTTAGTCCTGTCAAAAATAAGAGCAAAGGCAAGATGGAAGACTTGAACAACGTCAGAAAGGAAAATTCAACATAACGGATAGATGCCATTAATGGCCATGGTACTCAGGTTCCTAAAGAGAATGTATCCCAACTTGAAGAAAAGCTGTTGAAATTCCAAGAAGAGCTCGATCAGGTTCGGAATCTGGCAAGCTTGTCATTTTCCCTTAGCACCCTGGATATCACTTTTTCCAACACTCAAAGCCCTACACCACCTCAAAACATCCCAAAGCAACATAATCATCCCGCTCCTCACCATTACATTGTTCCACCAAAGACTCAATGCAACACTTGCCACACCCCAAATAATACTCCACTACTCATTCCAGAACCCCAAAACTCCACAAATAACCACTTTCACACCCACCATAACACCCCCATCTACGTGGAGACCATGCCACACTCCAGCCAACCTATATCAAGCACACCTGAGTCTGATGAGAAAGGCCTGCTCATCAGAAACCTAGCTGAGGAACTTAAGAAGTTGACTAGCTGGATTCAAGACATTGAAGAAAGCAAGGGAATTGAGGGGCTGAACTATGAAGATCTTTGCATATAGCCCGATGTTGAACTACCCGAGGGGTACAAACCTCCAAAGTTTGAAATGTTTGATGGTACAGGGGATCCAAGGGTCCATTTGAGAACATACTGTGACAAGTTGGTTAGAGTAGGGAAAGACGAGAGAATCTACATGAAGCTATTCATGAGGAGTCTGAAAGGAGATACGTTGTCCTGGTACATTAGCCAAGATCCGAAGAAATGGTCAAGCTGGGTAAGCATGGCATCCGACTTTATAGACAGGTTCAGGTTTAACACAGAAAATGCGCCGGATATGTTCTATATTCAGAATCTAAAGAAGAAGCCTACAGAAACATTTCACGAGTATGCTACTCGTTGGAGGTCCGAAGCTGCTAAGATCAGACCTGCCTTAGAGGAGGAACAGATGAACAAATTCTTTGTCCGGGCTCAGGACCCGCAATACTATGAACGACTAATGATGATTGAAAGCCACAAATTTTCTGTCAAACTGGGTGAAATAATTGAAGAGGGTATCAAAAACGGTATGGTTACAAACTTTGAGGCCTTGCAAGCTACAAATAAAGCTTTACAGTCCGGTGGTGTGTCCAAGAAAAGGGACATGAGAGCCGTGATGGTTGCACAAAGGACCAAAGCTCCTATCAAATACCAAACTTACCCAACACCTCCACTCGCATAGCAGCCTACTCCGAACTACCAAACACCCTCACCCTCCTATCAAGCTCCACAACCCACTTATCAATCACATCCACCTCCCACGTATCAACCTACTTCACCCAGATACTCCCAACCCGCTCATGTCTACCAAACCTATAATACTCAACCATCCCACTATCAATCACCCCGTGTATGCCAAAACTTCCCTAGACCTCGGCCAAATTTTTGATCGCATACCTCCAAAATAATATACAACCATTGCTGAGCCCATTGACCAACTGTATGAAATACTCAAACCTGCTGGTTATGTCACCCTCATCCCTACTGCAACCCCTGAGAACCCTTCTCAGTGGGTTAACCCAAACAAATCCTATGCATACCACTCTGGCATAAAAGGGCACACCATCGATGAATGTCGTTCTTTGAAAGACAAGATATAGACTTTAATTGATAACAAGATTATTGTGGCAAAGGAACCCACTCTAAATGTCTACAATAACCCTCTGCTGGACCATAAGGGTGAAGGTATTCACATGATTGAAATAAAGGATGATTGGGATCCCGAGGGATCAATTGGGTTGATCGCAGAAGACAATGACCCAAAGAAGCCAATAGTTACTCTTAATCCAATCATAGTCTAGATTCAGCCATTTGGGGATGCTGAAGTAAATATGTTTGTGCCACTTGAATTGGAAGCGACACTGTTTGCAAAGACACCAGCACCAACTGAGGTCAAATTCATGTCTCCGGCAAATGCACCCACACCGTTTGAAGTTGCAGTCTTGCCACCCAAGGCACATGCTCTGTTCGGAGTAAGGATAGCCACACCGATACTAGTGGCAATGTCGACCATGATACCATTCCATACAAAGGCTGTACCTTGGGACTATACAGTCGAGGCAAGAAGGAAAGGCATGGTTAGGTTCGAAGAGACCGTTGCCACACAGGGTATGACAAGAACTGGCAGAGTTTATACCCTAGAACATCTAGCCAAGTCAAGCAAGTAGGCCTCCAACCGGCCACCCATCATTGAGACAGGTTTAGATGATCTTTGGAGAAAGATACAGGCCAAGGAATACTCGGTCATCGACCAGTTGAACAACACACCAGCGCAAATCTCCATTCTTGCTTTGCTACAAAATTCTGAAGCACACAAAAACGCTCTGTTGAAGGTGCTTAGTAAAGCATACGTACCAAGCAAAATCACTAGTGGGGAAATGGATAACATGGTAGGACAAGTGTTAGAGAGCCAAAAGATCACTTTTCATGAAGACAAGCTGCCACCTGACGGGCTGGGGCACAACAAGGCACTGCACATCACCGTGTTCGAGGACTATTTTATCACTAGAATCCTGATCGATGAAGGGTCTAGCCTTAACATCTATCCACTGGTAAAACTCAAGAAGTTGGGTAAAGGACTACACGAGATAAAGGACAAAGCTATCAATGTGAAAGCTTTCGATGGTTCTCAAAGGTCCACTATTGGGGAGATTAGCCTATGCTTGCAAATAGGGCCAACATGGTTCGACGTTGATTTCCAGGTGATAGACATGCCAGCATCTTGAAACCTGCTATTGGGACGGCCATAGATCCATGTTGCTGGGGCCGTAGCATTAACACTGCATCAGGTAGTAAAATTTGAATGGAATCATCAAGAGATGATCATTCACAGCGACGATAGCAACCCTATACAGTCGCCAGACCATTCCGTCAATCAAAGGAAGAAGGAAGCTAGGTGGAGAGACTTACCACCACATTGAATGGGTAAATGCTATTGACAAAGACAAATGGTGGGATAATAAAATCGAGAGTATACTGAATTGGAGTGGGTACGAACCTGGCAAGGGGCTCGGCAAGAATCTCAAGGAATCGCTAAGCCCATAAAGCTCAAGAAACATGGCACTACTTTTGGTCTGGGATATGAGTACACCTGGGAAGAATTCAACAACTGGTCACCACCATGGCATGATCCTTATTATCCACTGGAGAAGCCAATACCACATTTGGAGCAGACTTTCCAACAGGTTGACATTGTTTATAGGCAGAAGAAGAAGAAGCGCTTGCGGCGGTGAAGAACTTGTTCCTAGAAGACAATGACATGGACTGTTGTGTTGTTCTCGAGGAGGAGGGGGAGGAAGACCCTTCCATACAGACTGTGAGCAGAGGGGCACGCCTCAATAATTGGACCATCAGGACAACCAAAGCCCGGCGAGCCTCGAGGTAGCAAGGCTAAAACAAGCATCATGCACTATTTTTTTTACTAAATGATTTTCTTTTTGCTTTTTTATTCCTGCAATAAGATCTCTAATGTTCAAAACAGTTATGCAATTTATCAAAGCATTTCGGCTTTTCTTATAAATCAACACTCATTATTATTTTTCTCTCATTACTCTACTTATACAGCATTACTATTACTTATCTTGATGAACCAATTATTGTGACATGCAATGAGATAACACAACAAACGGACATTAATTCAGAAGAGGATGACATACCAGAGGAGATCGTCAAAGAAGTTGAGAACTTTGAGAACAGACCTAAGTCCAACCTGGACGAGACAGAAATTGTTAACCTGGGAGATGTAGAAAACGCCAAGAAAACACGAATCAGCGTTCACTTGTCGCCATCAGAAAAGAAGGAATGCACAGAATTTCTAAGGGAGTATGAGGACATATTTTCCTGGTCGTATAATGACATGACTGGTCTAAGTACATCTATTATGGCTCACAAACTGCCAACCGACCTAACATGTCCGCCGGTAAAGCAAAAGCTCAGAAAGTTCAAGCCTGATATGAGTTTGAAAATCAAGGAAGAAGTCACTAAGCAAGTCAAAGCTAAGGTTCTCAGGGTAGTAGAACACCCAGCATGGCTAGCCAACATTGTGCCAGTGCCAAAGAAGGATGGGAAGGTCAGAGTCTGTGTCAACTACCGGGATCTCAACCGGGCCAGTCCAAAAGACGACTTCCCTTTGCTGAACATACACATCCTGATTGATAATTGCGCCAAACACAAGCTGCAGTCATTTGTAGATTGATTCGCGGGTTATCATTAGATCTAAATAGATGAAGAAGATGCTGAGAAAATGGATTTCATTACATCGTGGGGAATGTACTGTTACAAGATGATGTTGTTCGGTCTAAAGAATGCAGGGGCCACCTACATGAGGGCCATGACTACCATTTTCATGATATGATACACAAGGAGATTGAGGTATATGTAGATGATGTCATCATCAAGTCCAAGAAGGTTACTGATCACATGGAAGATTTGAGGAAGTTTTTCAATAGATTGCTAAGGTACAACCTGAAACTGAACCCCGCAAAATGCGCATTTGGGGTTCCTGCTGGGAAATTACTTGGGTTTATTGTGAGTCGCCGAGGAATAGAACTGGATCTATAAAAAGTCAAAGCTATTCAAGAATTGCCACCGCCAAAGAACAAGAAAGATGTGATGAGCTTCTTGGGAAGGCTCAATTACATCAGCCGATTCATAGCATAGTCTACGGTTATTTGTGAGCCAATCTTTAAGATGCTGAAGAAGGACGTTGCTACCAAATGGACTGATGACTGCCAAAAGGCCTTCGACAAAATCAAAGAGTACCTGTCAACACCACCAGTCTTGGTCCCACCCGAGCCAGGTAGACCCTTATTACTCTACCTTGTAGTATTGGATGGGGCTTTTGTTGCGTTCTGAAGTAGCATGATAAAACGGGGAGGAAAGAGCATGCCATCTATTATCTCAGTAAGAAGTTCACCTCGTACGAGGCCTAGTATTCTCTGTTAGAGCGCACCTGTTGTGCTTTGATTTGGGTAGCTCAGAAGCTGAGGCATTATTTCTGTGCCTATGCTACGTATCTCATATCAAGGATGGATCCTTTGAAGTATATCTTCCAGAAGACCATGCCCACTGGCAAGCTAGCCAAGTGGCAGATCCTGTTAAGCGAGTTCGACATTGTGTACGTAACTCAGAAAGCTGTCAAGGGACAAGCACTGGCAGACCACCTTGCAGAGAATCCCGTGGATGGAGAATACGAACCTCTGAAAACGTATTTTCCCGATGAAGAGGTATCATTCATAGGAGAAGACATTGAAGAATCCTATGATGGTTGGAGAATGTTTTTCGATGGAGCAGAAAACTTCAAAGGAGTTGGCATAGGAGCAGTCCTAGTATCAGTAACCGGTCAGCATTATCTGGTGTCCGCCAAACTCAGGTTCCTATGCACCAACAATATGGTCGAGTATGAAGCCTACATCCTAGGGCTCAAAATGGCCATTGATATGAACATTCAAGAGCTGCTAGTGATTGGAGATTCAGACCTGCTTATACATTAAGTGCGAGAAGAATGGGCAACCAAGAACTCCAAGATACTCCCGTATTTGCATCATGTATAGGAATTTAGAAAGAGGTTCACGAGGACGGAGTTCCAGCATGTTCCTAGAGTCCAGAATGAGGTCGTATTGGCTACCCTGTCGTCTATGATACAACATCCAGACAATAATTTCATTGACCCTATTCCAGTAAAGATTCATGATGAGCCAGCTTATTGTTCCCACGTTAAAGAAGAAGCAGACGGAAAGCCTTGGTTTCATGATATCAAGGAATATTTGGCAAAAGGAGAGTACCCAGAACTTGCAAACACTACTTAGAAATGCACACTTCGGAGACTGTCCAACAACTTCTTTCACAGCAGAGGAATCATGTATAGGAGGACTCCTGATTTGGGGTTATTAAGGTGTGTCGACGCAAAGGAAGCATCCAGGTTACTAGAAGAAATTCATGTTGGGACCTACGGTCCGCATATGAATGGTTTTGTCTTAGCAAACAAAATACTCCAAGCTTGTTACTTTTGGATGACTATGGAAACGGACTGCATCCAGCATGTCCGAAAATGCCACTACTATCAGATACATGCAGACATGATAAAGTTACCTCTGAATGAGCTTAATGCAACAAGCTCTCCATGGTCGTTCGCCGCCTGGGGAATGGATGTTATTGGCCCAATCGAGCCCTCTGCTTCCAACGAGCACAGGCTTATCCTAGTAGCAATCGACTATTTCACCAAATGGGTCGAAGCAGCATCTTACAGAGCAGTAACTAAGAAAGTCGTGGTAGACCTTGTCCGCGACCGCATTATTTGTCGATTCGGGGTTCCAGATTCGATCATCACTGATAATGGCTCCAACCTTAACAGTGACTTGATGAAATCTATGTGTGAAACCTTCAAGATCAAACACAAGAATTCCACAGCCTATAGGCTACAAATGAATGGAGCTGTAGAGGCCACCAACAAGAATATCAAGAAGATATTGAGGAAAATGATAGAGAAGCATAAATAGTGGCATGAGAAGTTATCATTTGCTCTATTGGGGTATCGCACCACAGTCCGCACATAAACCGGGGCAACCCCCTATATGCTGGTTTATGGTACAGAGGTAGTCATTCCCGTCGAGGTAGAAATTTCTTCCCTAAGGATCATACAAGAAGCTGAGCTCGACGACGCAGAATGGGTAAAAAGTCGTTATGCACAACTAGCCCTTATAGACGGAAAGAGAATGAATGCAGTCTGCCATGGTCAACTCTATCAGAACAGAATGTCCAGAGCCTTCAACAAAAGAGTCAAGCCGAGATAGTTCACACCGGGGCAGTTGGTGTTAAAGAAAAAAATTTCGCATCAAGATGAAGCCAAGGGGAAATTCTCTCCCAACTGGCAAGGTCCATACATGGTCCACGGGTTCTGATAGGATGAGCCCTCATACTTGCAGAAATGGACGGAGAAGTCTGGCCAAAACCAATCAATTCAGATGCAGTAAGCGCTACTATGTGTAATCTTTATGCTTCCCTTATATGATGTAATTTGAACTATGCCTGACTTGATTCCCGTTTAAGAGGGGATACGTAGGCAGCCCTACCGGTTTGGTCACAATTCAATAAAAATTCCATTTCCCCTCGCAATTGGAAACTGGGGCAGAAATTTGAAGAGGACCCTCAAAATTCCGAAGTAATTTCAGCCAATTGTCGCAAGCAACAGTCAGGAGCATCAACCCATTAAACTGGGGCAGAATTTTGTGGGGGACCCCCAAAATTCCGTATCAAGAGAGGTTGCAATGTCCCGAACCACGTCACAGTCATCGGTTCATATAAAAATTATTATTATGTCATATTTTTACAAAATCATGCATATTACTGAAATTGCTTTGTTTAGCAACGCTACCCCAATGATACATACAGTATCACCAGATTAGAGCCGAGCAGGTCAAGCAAAGCCAATGGGGATACGAACTAACCTCCCCTTTACAAAACTCACGATTTTTCTTTGGATGCAGGCACTTGAATTGCGAAATCATCAAACATACTATACACCCGTGGGACAAACATTATTCAGGAATACAACTCTCGAAACCGTTTCCACTTACCAACATTTTCTTTCCGCACACACCAGTGATATTCCGTATGTCATAATGTCCCCGACAATCACAATGCCGCAATCTGCTATCAACTAAGAAAGCTCTACTACCATCTACCATTTTATTTTTCGCATAAGGCTGTCATTCTGCCTTCCGAGACTAAACAATGTCTCCATCTGCATTTCGCATTGCATAAGGCTACCATTCTGCCTTCCAAGACTAAACATTGTCTCCATCTGCATTTCTGCATTGCATAAGGCTACCATTCTGCCTTCCGAGGTTAAGCTCTACCTCCATCTGCATTTTTTGCATTGCATAAGGCTACCATTCTGCCTTCCGAGACTAAATGATGTCTCCATCTACATTTATACATTGCATAAGGCTACCACTCTACCTTCCGAGGTTAAGCTCTACCTCCATCTGCATCTCATAGGCTGAAAGATCGCCTCATGCTACATTGCATGGCTGAAAGATCGCCTCATACTGCATCTGCATGGCTGAAAGATCGCCGCATACTACATCTTCATGGCTAAAAGATCGCCTCCACATGGCTGAAAGATCGCCTCATACTGCATCTGCATGGATGAACGATCGCTGCATACTGCATCTCCATGGCTAAAAGATCGCCTCATACTACATCCGCATGGCTGAAAGATCGCCACATACTGGATCTGCATGGCTAAACGATCGCCTCTGCACGGCTGAAAGATCGCCTCATACTGCATCCACATGGCTGAAAGATCGCCGCATACTACATCCGCATTGCTGAAAGATCGCCGCGTACTACATCTCATGGGCTCAAAGATTGCCAACTTATCCAAAGGCATCATCATACGGAGGCACCATTTTCATAGCCCGAGAACACCATGTCATGGCCCGAGGATCCCTTTTTAATCTTTTGCATATCATTATTCAAAGGCATCATGGTCCGGAGGAACCATCCTCATAGCCCGAGAGCATCATTTTATGTCCTACGAATCTTTATTGCACACTTCATGGCCCAGGACGTCATGGTCTAAAGGACGTCATCCTAACCATCCAAAGACAACATTCATAGTCCGACGGGAACTTGCATCATGTTTAAATTCATGCATAGTATACGCCTGTATTGTTTCTAATTATAGGTACACCGACAAGTAACAGCCATCCCGGCAGAAGTAAGCCCTCTCCAGTTCCCGCAGCCATATCAAGCCTTAACCATTCTCGCAAGCTGCCCACTCACCCAATCTTGGTTATTGCGTCTGTTCTTGAAGAGTCTCCATCGTCATACTCCGCCGACGAATCCTGAACTACATATGGCCTGATTACTGTAAAACTAGGGATATGAAGGCAGCTCAGAGGCCAGGGCGCGGCCTAACTTCTTCGAACTATTTCGTTCGGTCAAAATTGGTCATGATATCTTTACCCGACAACTCTTTCATCCTTCCCGGGTAAAGAGGGGCAGTTGTTGATGCCTAATTTTTTCCTATATATTTTTCAATATGCAAATACCTTCAAAATAGCATATGTACGCATATATAAGTATGTCCAAATATTTTATTATTTTTTGTTAAAATTTAAGGGTTTTAAATCAATTTATTATCCATAAAAACCTAATAATTATTTCCAAAATTATTATTTTTGGTAATTCATTTATTGGACTTTCACATTTATGCTAAAATATAGCTAAAATAATTTTTTTGCATATTTTTACAAATAAAAAAAAACAGCAACAACAACAACAACCCAGTATAATCTCACTTAGTAGGGTCTGGGGAGGGTAGTGTGTAACCTTATCCCTACCTTGGGGTAGAGAGGATGTTTCCAAATAGACCCCTGGCATCTTTCCCTCCAAGAACTTCCCACCTTGCTCTTGGGGAAACTCAAACTCACAACCTCTTGGTTGGAAGTGGAGGTTGCTTACCATCAGAGCAACCCTCTTTACAAATGTATTTAGTATTTTTAGAGGCTAAATTGCATAATTGCAATATTAGCCTCTTTTAGGATTTAATTGCATTTATATTCATGAAAATGAAGTCCCGTATTTTTAAATTGATAATTATATGTCATCAATCATTTTAGTACTTTTAATTTATTTCCAGAAATCAATTTACTATTTTTTTATTTTAAATAGGGAAAATGGCAATTTAAATGATAACCCAATTTCATTTCAATTATAGCCTGAAATTGAGCCCAAATCAGACCCGATTGCAACTCGAACCCGACTCCCTAATCCAATTTAAATGACCCAACCCGGACTCCCCACCTAACCCCTTCAATCCTAGTCGTTGATCACTTTAGATCAACGGCTCCCGTTCCCCCTTTCCTTTTTAACCCCAAACAACCCCTAAACCTATCTCATTTCTCACCTACCGCCGCCCTTGAATCCCTTTTCTCTCTCAACTCTCTCTGAAACTCCTACAAACCCTAGCCACCGCCATCAAACCAAACCCTAATCCACCCTGATAACTACCTAATCCATGGCCTTCCGTGGTCATTTGAGACATGTACCAGCCTTCCATGGCTCCTATGTGTTTGGTTCTATAGTTTCACGACCAGACTTCAAAGGAGTTTGGTCCATTCCTTGCTCGACTGGTGTTCATGGCCTTTCTCCGACCATCTACGACCTTTCCTGGCCATTCATGGCCTTTCAAGGCGGGTCCTTGGTATTTTCTAGTTAGATCGTTAACTTTCGAGATCTTTCTCGTTTTCTTTTGGGTTTTCTGAAACCCTAATCTCTAATATATTTCGATTTCTTTCAGATCTACCTTATATGTGCTTACCATGAACTTTTAAGCATTTTCCTCGAAGGTTCTTTAATGTTGTTTTCAAAATGACTCTTCATTGTTCTGATTAGGGTTTTCCTTTAAATTATTTCAAAAATCTTTTCTCTGATTCTCGATGTTGTTTTATGACTTTACTATGTTCGAACTGTTTGTTATGCTTTCCTTCGACTTGAGTCAGCATATTGAAAACCCTAATTTCTTTTGGGTCTCATTCGAATCCCGAAGTTGTTTGTTTAAATGTATACTTGTTTAATTAAGTTCTTCGTTCTTGTTTGATTTATTTGTGTTACCATTTTAAAACTCGATTGTTGTTGAAAAGCCCTCGGTATTTGGGGCTGAAATTGTTTGTTTGAGTACTTGACTCACCTAAAGATTTTGTTTTAGACTTTCTTTTCTTTATGTGACTCATCTGATTTTGAGTTTTACTATCTTTCTAACTCAATTTTTGTCGAAAACCCTAACTTTTCAAAAGGTTTCCTCACCTGCTACTGGGAGACCTTTGCATGTTTCTGATACTCTGTTTTCTTCACTGTTGAATTCAATGTGACTTGACCTACTTGATTACTATGCTTCGAATATTTGCTTTACTACTAAACCCTAGCTTATTTCTGCCACTACTGCATGCTTGTGATTATCTCTTTTGCCAATGTGCTTGGCCTCGCATGTCTGATGACCCTGTTCACTTTACTTCTATACTGAAGTGCAGAAGCATGTTTCTTTTTTGATTGATCTCAATCGTGTGACTGATTTCAAAAACTTTTCTTTTATGAACTCTAATTTCATTCGCTTGTTAAAGTTAATTGATTCCTTTCCTTATTTTGCCTTACTGAATCTTTTCCCAAAATAAGCATATTTCTGTGCTTAGATTTGATTACTTACTCAATGCTTTTACTACTCCTTTTATGTCAATAATCAGTTTGTCTCTAAATTGATTTCTTTCATTATTTTGAATCTATCATTACCTGTTAAACAATGACTCCTTAATTAAAAGGAGTCACTTGTGTAATTGATTCTGACTTGTAATTGTTTCCATGTTTGTGGTAGAACTTTACTTATTACCTTATTCCTCATCTGTTTTCAAAAGTATAAATACCCTGCACCCCTCTTCTTTCAAAAACACGAACGAACCACTTGAGTTCAGAACACACTTCACTCAAAGCTCTCTCTCTCTCTCTCTCTCTCTCTCTCTCTCTCTTCTATGTTACTACTTGTGTTGTTGCCTTGTCTAGCCGGCCGAAAGCCAAGGCTAGGTTGTGAAAATTTGCTTACTTTTCTTTGTGCATTTGCCTCTTTACTAGTATGTTCTAATTAATCTTCCAGCATCAACAACAACATGTTTCTTTACTATTTCCTTCACTCTTGCCTGTTTCATGCTTGCATTTAATCCAGTTACATTACCAAGCATGTTGTAATCTGCCCCTTTCTCTTCTGAATTAATGGATTTTTCTTATGTATGAACTCTGTCAGTCACTTATTATGACTTATGAATCCCAAACCCTCATATCCCCTATGTGTTTATGTTCTTTGGTTGGTTTGAGGGCATGTCAGTATTAGACATTGTTGTGTATGACCCAAACCTGACCATCCCTGGTGTCACATGCTTCATATCCCTTTATATGTTGTGTTCTCTGGATGGTTTATGGGCATGCTAGCACCAGCTATTATTGTGCATGTCCAAACCTGACCCCTCTTAGGGTCATATGCTCCCTATAATGTATTCCCAAAACCCTGACCCCTTTGTATAAAAATGTTGATTCTGTGTAGTGTTAGCTTTACTATTACTATTTTCAAATTACCCTTACACCTTACTATTCTCAACCTAGTTTTAAACAAAATTTTGCTCCTGCACTTCCACTATACTCTTAGACTTAGGTTCTACCCCTCTTGTGTGAGCCTTGCCTTGTGACCCATGAGCTCCCTCTGAACTTGGACACATAAAGGATGGCCCTTCCACACTACACTCATCTCTATTTGGTTATGCAAACTTGGGTGTAAGCACTGCCCGGGGTCCCTTGAGACCCTTAGGGAACTTTGACACACTCAAGTCTGAGAAAGGCTTTAGAACAAATGGCATTTGAGGTGGTTTATTTCATAACTCAAAGAGAAAGTCAAGAATCAGGCTTCCTCTGGTTGTAACTTCTTCTTTTACACTTTTCTGATGCAATTCATTATTTAATTTGTAATAATTTGTAATAAACATTAGGGTTGGCTAGTGAAAAGACTGGGTAATTGTGCATGCTTAAGGGTAGATATCATGCCTATAAGATCTATTGTTATGCATGTTTAACTCATCATTTAGATATCATGCCTATAAGATCTGTTTTCTTTAAAATTTTGCATGTCTAACTCTACATTTAGATAACATGCCTATAGGGTTTGTCTTCAATTCTGCATGTTTATTACCACACTTAGACACCATGCTCTTAGGATCTAAGTGGTTACAATCCGACATCATTAAAATCAGTACCTTTATAGAAATTATATCTATATGATTCAAGTAAATATTGCCTGCTTCATTTCACGTTCGACTAGATATCATGTCTATAGGAATTAAAATTAGCAATAATAGATATCAACGTCTATAAAATCTGAAACTAGTCTAGTTTAAAATCAGCCTAACTCGTATTGTTCTGAATTAGTTTTAAACAGCCTTACTCCTTTATTCGGCGCGATTTAGAAAGCATGTCTATAGGATCTCAAATCGTTTGTTGTAGAACTATTATTGCTTTACTACATTTTAAATCAGCAATAGATATCATGTTTATAGGATCTCACTCAAACACTTAGGCAAGCATTAGGTGATAACGACAATAAAAACTGAATCTGCCTTTGTTAATCAGTAACTGCTACAACCAGCAGGCAGGCCTGATTCGGACTTCTTATCTGAGTTATGTAATAAACTGGTCTACCTCAACAATTAAAATTCTCATTGCCTTAGCACTTTAAATTCAGACCCTAACTGTGTTTAAGTCATGCTATTTATGTGCTTTGTTTGAGGAGGTATACATGAGCCTTTTAGTTGTTTACATGTTTCCCCTAAGATGCAATCCTATGTGTTTTTTTGTATGTCGCCTTAGCTTTTTCACCTTTTGAAACCTAAAAGTTATCCTAATATCCCTCCCCTTTAGGAATAGTAGTCCTAAGTTCCTCCGGGATTGATAGGAGTGGGACGGGTAATAGCAGGCAATAGTGGTCGAGACCAATTCGCGCTTTAATACCTCGACGGGGTGGGAAGGGTAGATTTGGATATGATGACCGGTGCGCTAATACCACGTGTATCCCTCTTCTAAGGAGTGTCATACCGGTTATCGCATTGATGTGATCTATATTATAAATAAACCTAGGACCCCCTCCTTTTATATTTTCAAGTATTTGTAGAATTGTAACTTCTTTTTCAAAATTCGCCTTTTAATAATTGCTTTTTTTTCAAACTCTTATGTGTTTAAACTTAAATCTCCTATTATTTGAGCCTATACTTGTCTATTTGCTAAATTGCACAAATTCACAAAAAACTGTCTGGCCGGGAACCACACTAGTGGATCCCGAGGGGTGCCTAACACCTTCCCCTTGGGATAACTTCAAGCCCTTACCCTATCTCTGGTTATCAAACAAACTTAAAAGTGAACCTTATAGGTGTCTTAACGCTCCTTAAATCGTTAGGTGGCGACTCTTCTCTTTTAATACCCATTTAAAAGAGTTGTCACATGTCTAAGCCTGCTTTCGCGAGAAAATGGGGCGCGACAAGTTGCCTTATTGGAAGGATAATCTTATCCGTCACAACCTTAATGTCATGCATATTGAGAAAACTTATTTTGACAATTTGTTCAACACAGTTATGGATATTAAAGGTAAGACAAAGGATAACCCGAAGGCTAGTATGGACTTACAAGAATATTGCAGGCGGCCTGAATTATACTTGCAGACAGCAAACAATGGTAAGGTATTCAAGCCCAAAGCAAGTTACACATTCACTTTGGTGGAAAGACGGCAAATTTGTGATTGGGTTACGAAATTGAAGATGTCTGAGGGTTATACGTCGAATCTTGGAAAAAAAAGTAGATATGGAGGTAGGAAATTGAGCTATTTGAAAAGTCATGATTGTCATATTTTCATGGAGACCTTAGTGCCTATTGTACTTTGTGGTTTTCCTGAAAGAATCTGGAAACTCATCACAGAGATTAGTTTATTTTTCATAAACTTGTGTTCTACCACATTAAGGGAAGAAAACCTACTCTGGATGGATCAGAACATTCGTGTAACTTCTAGTAAGATGGAAAAGATATTTCCATGTGATGACCCAACCCGTCGTCAAATGAGAACCGCTTCGTCTTTCCCATTTTATGCTTCTTCATGTTTCGTTATCAGTCTTCGGTGTGTTAGAGTTAAATCGGATTGGTTTTGATAGGAAATGAGACACTTAGTCTCTTTAAGGAAGGCTTATTTTGGAAAAGTCAACCGGATGTTGACTTATGTGTTAGAGGGTTCGGATGTGAGTTTTGATGGTTCGGTTAGCTTCGGAAGGTGATTTGTGACTTAGGAGAGTGATCAGAAGTGGTTTTGGAGGTGCGGTGTAGAATTAGGCTTGAATTGGCGGAAGTTCGTATTTTGGCGAATTCCGGTTGATAGGTGAGATTTTGATCCGAGGATCGGAATGGAATTCCGAGAGTTTCTGTAACTTCGTTATGTCATTTTGGACTTGTCTGCAAAATTTGAAGTCATTCGGACGTGGTTTGGTTGGGTTTTTTATCAAAAATGGAATTTGAAAGTTCTTGAGATTCATAGGCTTGAATTCGATGTGATTTGAGGATTTTTGGTGTTAGTCGAGGTGTTTTGATGATTGGAACGAGATTAAATAATGTTTAGGATGCGTTGGTGCTTTTGGTTGAGGTCCCGAGGGCCTCGGGCATGTTTCGGGTGAGTTTTGAGCGAGTACGGACACCCCGAAACTTAGAAAATGGAGGGGGCAGCAGTTGTGGCGCGGACCGCGCTCCTTTTCGCGTTGGGTGCGCTGGCCAGCGCTGACCGCGTCAAAGTGGGTACGGACCGCGGTCACTGAAGATTGCAGGTTGCTGGTCCTACTTCGGAAGCTCATATATTTTGATCCACAAGGAATTTTGAGGTTATTCAAAAACAAAAGTTGTAGCCCTTTGTGTCTAGTTTCCAGAAAGGTAAACATATCAGAATTTGGACACTTGTAGCAAAAGTTATGGCCAAAATACTGAAGACTATCACTACAGTCAAAAGTTGTGCGGCCGCAGTCATTTTTGCGCGGACCCCGCTGATTTTGCGCGGATCGCGATCATTTTTATGCGGTCAGCGGTGTCGGAATCCAAAGGGTACTATATAAATATGAGGGTTTGAGTTTTATTTAATGTTTTGACCTAGAGAGCTCGGATTTTGGTTATTTTTCGAAGGTTTTTCAAGGAACTCATCGGGGTAAGTGATTTTAACTCAGATTTGGCTAGAATACATGAATCTATCACTGAATTCATCATTTAATTCGTGATTTGAGATGAAATTTGGGAAGAAAATTGTGAAACCTTTCAAAAGTGTAAAATGATCATTTGAAAGACCAAATGGTATCGGGATTGGATAATTTTGGTATGGTTAGACTCGTGAGGGCATAAGGATTCTAAAAATATAAATTTTACCCGATTCCAAGACGTGGGCTTGGGGCTCGGGTTTTGCTAATTTCGAGATTCTTGATATTTTTCGATTGTTTTTGATTGGGTATTGTCCCCTTAGCATATTGTGATGTATTCGCTTTGATTTTGGTTAGATTCGACGCGCGTGGAGGTCGATTGGAGGGGAAAAGGCATCGCGAGCTAGAGATTTCACCGGTTCGAGGTGAGTAATTATTGTAAATAATATCCTGAGGGTTTGAAACCCCGGATTTGCACATCGTAGTTCTATAGTGAGGTGAGACACGCACCCTATGACGAGTGCGGGTTCGTTTGTTATTGGGGATTGTGACTTGGTCCGTCCCGAGAGATGTTTCTTCTGTGTTTTCGGCTAGACCTTACTTGATAATCCTCCTACTTGGATTTATTTGATATATCTGGGCTTCGCGCCAATTATTTGAATCCTTGAGGGATTGATATCACTGTTTTTGCATATGTTGCATATTATTTGATCTCAGTTCAAGGTTTTAAATACTGTTTTGCAACTCAGCCATCTTTCTAAGATTTGAAAACTTAAATGATATTTCTAAATGATATTTCGGGCTGAGAAATACTGTTATACAAATGCCCAAGGGGCTTATTATGATTTCTGGACTGAGCATGGATCGGGCTGCGCGCCGCAGCAGTGACTTGAAATAGTGGTAACAATGACACTGTATGATGTGACTTGAAACAGTGGTAACAATGACACTGTATGATATAAATTGGTCAGGTAACAATGACTGACCAGGACTTGATTGATGCCACGAGATGGCTTGTTATTGCGCTTGGGCTGTAGGAGCCCCTCCGGAGTCTGCATACCCACAGTGAGCGCGGGTACCCATGTGATTTGAAACAGTGGTAACAATGACACTGTATGATGCAATTTGGTCAGGTAACAATGATTGACCAGGAATAACACCGTGCGGTCAGGTAACAATGGCTGACCAGGAACTAATTGTGACCGAGGGGCTGCTACTATTCTATATGATTGCCTGAGGGGCGAGGTTTATGTGTTCATTTTGCGTACTTACTTGTCTTTTACTTGTTTAACTGTGATATTTGTGCCCGAGGGGCGGATTTCTGTGCATAGAGGCACTAATTGTTTTGAAATTATTTCACAACTGTTGAAAAAGATCATTTTCAAAAGAGGTTTAAAACTGAGCCAAGGTATTTTCTGAAGAACAGTTTCACTGGTTTTTCTCAAGGAGTTTTTACACTACTTCTATATAGCATGTCGGTTGCTTTACGTGGTTTCTTGATGCTCAGTTATTATTTACCTTTATTACTCACTAAGTTGGAGTACCCACTTTACTCCCTGCACCTCGCGTGCAGTTGCATGTATTTTTTTTTCACCCGGTAGCGGGTATTGGCTGTGTGGAGGTAAAGTTATGGAGGTTTTAGCGAGGTGACTGCCAGCGTTCGCAGCACCACTGTCTTTCTATGTTATTCATTATTCTTGTTCAGTGTATTTCTAGACTGTAAAGTGGAAATTTCATTCTTATAGATGCTCGTGACTTGTGACACCCTGGTTTGGGCTGTGTCAGGATGGTTTCTACTGTTGTTTTGTTAAATTTCGTAATTTATGAAGATTATAGTATATGTTATTACTGTTTATGATATTTAACTGTTTACGAGAGGTGTTCTGTTTAGTTTGGCTGGCCTTGTCTTCACGAGATGCGCCATCACGACCGGGTTCGCGAATTGGGTCATGACAAGTTGGTATCCGAGCTAGGTTACATATGTCTCACGAGTCATGAGCAGGTTTAGTAGAGTCTCGCGGATCGGTACGGAGACGTCTGTATTTATCCTCGAGAGGCTGCAGAACCTTAGGAAAAACTTCACATTCTTGAATTTTTATCGTGCGTCCTTGATTCAGCTTGAAAAGTAACTCTTGAAATTCCTTCCACGTGTCCGTATGAACGCATGAGTGCTCAGTATCAGATGTGCCTTGATGGCTTGTGAATCCCCGATCGAGGGGCGAGATGTAATCCCTGTGAGTTTATGTTGGGCCAGTCTGGAGGACTTGAGGCCGGATTTTTGCCTATGGCTTGAGCACCGAGGTGTACGAGTAAGTGTTTTGAACTTATATGTTCAGTATTGTCCCTAATAGTGGGAGTGACAACTGGATAGCTATGTGATGAATATGCTAGTACTGCGTGATGTTTCTATATGACTTGGAAGTGTCGAGGAAGATTTGTTGGATGATAGATGGACTACTAAATGTAGGATTTCCATTGTGAGTGGAAGTGTAGTTCCGAGATTAGAGGTGTGTGAATAATCTTTTCAAGTCTCCTAGTTGAGAGTGAAGTAAATTTCACGTTGTGGTATGAGTACATACTCAAGAAGATCAAGTGACTGCGTAATGTTTATGGCGGTGGAAGTTATACGAAAAGGTTATATTGAGGCGAAGCAAGTGGGTTATCTCCCGCAAAGTGTGCTGAGGCGGTGTGATCCTTATGTGAATGATAGAAGACCTCATGTGCCAGTGAATTGTAAGTGTTGAAGTTTGAAATTTTGGGGTCGCACAAGAGAGTGAGCTTAACTGTTGCGAGGATGAATGTGAGATTTGCAGAAGATTTAAAGTACTAGATGATCTGTGTTTTCACAAGCTTACAAATGATTTGAGTTTAATCTCACTATGGTATTAAGGCAGCGGTGGAGTATACATGTTATGAGTGTTATGTGTTCTGTTCTATGGCTTCGAGCCAAGTTGGGGAGCTTGTTATTGGTCAGTTGATTGTATGGTGGTGTTGCTATGCTGGTTTTGAATTGAGGTCTGCTGGCGAGTGGAAATCGAGCCGAAGATGGCACGAGTGAAGGAAACTTTTAATAAAGGTTATATGGTGCTTCGTAGATGTGTGAAAATAATAGGATGTCTTGAGCTGTTGTAAAGAATGCTCAGCGTATAGAGAAGGAAGATGCTTGATTGTATTGGGATAAGGTTGTATCTTGCGGTGTTAGAGTGCTAATGAGGCATAGGTGGTTTTGTTAGTTGAGCAGGCTAAATGCAAGTTGAATAGAGTGAATGACTCTCGAAAATGGTCCTAATGTGTTCGAGGTTCCACATGTAACAATTGGGTATATTAAAGTTATATATGGGGTTAGAAACTGTGTTTTCATTGGATGAGGTCAAGACTTATGATATCTCTATATCGATTATAAGATCCTATGTATCAGTATCAGGAAAGCAAAGGTAACGGATTTAGATTCGCAGGAAGTTCTTCGGAGTGAAGTATGTTGGAATGTGGGGTATCTGGAAATAATTGAGAGAGGATTCAGTGGCTTATGGGTCTTAGACGGTGTGGTCTTGTGCTTGGGTCTCGCGTAGTGAGCCTGGGTTGAGGAATTGTGGTGCTACAGCAAGGAGAAATATCAAGTTGAATATGAATCAGAAGGAAATTTAGATAGATGGAGTATGATTAATTCTTGGTATGTGTTCGAGGTAATGAGTTCATACAAGTAATTTGTAGCAATGCTCTTGGGTTTTGTTGGCTTGCTTAGCTTGGTCGAGTTAGAAGGATTCCGTCCTGGCAGTTTAATTTATGCAAACGGAATTGAGAGAGTTCTTGTTGATTTCTACCGTGGTTGAAGAGGTACATTTTCTATGAATATGAGAGACATGGGATGTGTAATGATTTTTCTTCTAGATGGGATCGATGGAAGTTCTTGACTAGTGGAGTGCATAGATGTCTATGGCCCGGAAGGGAGGAAAGGTTTTCATGTATCCTCGGATGGTATGTTATATGCGGTATATTGTAGAGGACCGAGACTTGCGTGTGTTAGGTTACAGTTCGGTTCAGAAAGGAAGCTCATGAAACACTTAGGCAGTGGGTAGCCTCAGATAATCAAGGAAAATGGTACTGCTATTTGAAAGTGATTTGACGAGAGTATATGTTTCAGGAAAAGGGCAATGTGATTAAATGGATGGAACTTCGGTGGTATTGCGGCACTTTCTTATTAGATCGACTGGTGATATTCGGGTTGGCTTGGTAGTACAGGGAACTTTTAGAGTCTATCGTGGAATTATTGGGTATTAAGGTGTGGTATGCTTTCGAACGGTGAAATTGGGATATGATGTGGTGATTTATGTATCGCATGGATTTGAAGACGTAAGTTCTCATATTCAGGCTATGTTGTGATTGTGGATCGTGTGTAACGGCTATCGGGATTTGGGGGCCCGAGTGGACCTTTCCTTGTCTGATATATCAGATTTTGGATATGATATCGGGGTTTAGACTGGATTTATCAGTGTTGGATTATTATGGATTATTGTGTTATGGGCTATGCCGAAAATGCCACAAGGTGAGTGGCGAGGTGTGTCGGAGTATTCTCTAGTAGAGTGGTTTATGTTTCAAAGAACCAGCGAACGGCTGGGAAGGGTTGCTTTCCTTATTTGGGCCTCGTGATGGATGTCAGTGCAGAGGTTGCCATCATTGATTCAGTTCTGATGTTGAGGGACTTTTTGAATATGTTTCTTGTGGCCGGGCATGTCGCCGGACGGAGTTGTGGATTTCGGTATTGATTTGGTGCCGGGCACCGTATCGTATGACTTTGGCAGGAGTTATGGTAGTGGAAGAAGCAGCTTCAGGCTTCCTCGGTAAGGAGTTCGTTGGCAGGCTAATGTGGATGCGTGTTCTATCTTGAGTCGGCTCGGTTGGCTCCGAATTGTATCGTTGAGGGTTAGGTTGACTTGACCGTTATTGAGCCTATTAATGATCGGGAGGTCCGTGAGTTGCCTTCTGTGTTGCAAGACGTTATGATTTATTGGTTATGGGCACCAATGGTGCGATTCTGTTGGGGTTCATAGTGGAAGTCGAGCGGAAGAATAATTGGGTGTTGCTCAGTAGATGGCGTACCGGTTAAGTCCTATCGGGTTTGCATGGTATATGCTACTTGTCTCACCGTGGGTGTAATGATCTACTTTGGTTTCAAACATCAAATTGTGCGTGGCTGTCGATTTTGAGCATGGTGACTGTAGGTGTTTTATGTATAACAGTGATTGAATAGGATCGCGCGTTGTAGCGAGGCCACATGGAGATATGACCTTTCAGGGTGGATTCAGTGTTCTATTTATATGATGTGAGACGGGGTCTCAGCCTTGTGTTGTGATGGTATTGATGAGCTTGAGGTACAACTCTTTCATTTGAGTCATTTTTTTTTATGATTTAAGTATGTTCAGACCGTTTCTTATTGGTGCGTGTATTATGCAAGTTGTGGCTTAGGCCTGTATTGAGGCGTCATATCACCAGAGTGGTGTGTTGGATTCGAGGTGATCGTTGGGGTCATTAATGAATACGAACAAATTTGATTTCAGCTTGTTAGAAGGATAATATCGAGGTTCGGCTCAGAAACCTGTTATGGTATTAGTCAAAAGGGAAGTGGCTTCATGAGTGGTTGATCTGAGAAATGGTTATGGTTTGTTGCGTGTTTCATTTATCGTTGGTAGTATATGGAAGTGTTAGAATAATACCTTAGTTGATAAGAGGTTTCCTACCGGTATTCGGGCACTGTGGGCAACTGCTGTGAATAGAAGTTATTGTTTCGAGTGTTTGGGTTATGTAGTATATCATATGATTGAGGGTTATTACAGCTGGTTCGGGCCTATTCTGAGTATGGATGTGAGGATCGGATCTTGTGTATGATTTCGGAAAGTGCAATGTGGTTCTATGGTTTATAGACTAGATGGATTGTGAAATTTCAGCTATGTTGTGTTATCGGACCTATGCGAGATAGGGTGATGTAGGATCACCCCCGAATATATTCTTGGTAAGGTCATTCAGCTATTGGTTAGCTTCTAGGATAACTCTGGGTACGCTCGAGGACGAGCGTTTGTTTAAGTTGGGGAGGATGTGACGACCCAACCCGTCGTCTCATGAGAACCGCTTCGTCTTTCCCATTTTATGCTTCTTCATATTTCGTTATCAGTCTTCGGTGTGTTAGAGTTAAATCGGATTGGTTTTGATAGGAAATGAGACACTTAGTCTCTTTAAGGAAGGCTTATTTTGGAAAAGTCAACCGGATGTTGACTTATGTGTTAGAGGGTTCGGATGTGAGTTCTGATGGTTCGGTTAGCTTCGGGAGGTGATTTGTGACTTAAGAGAGTGATCAGAAGTGGTTTTGGAGGTGCGGTGTAGAATTAGGCTTGAATTGGCGGAAGTTCGTATTTTGGCAAATTCCGGTTGATAGGTGAGATTTTGATCCGAGGGTCAGAATGGAATTCCGAGAGTTTTTGTAACTTCGTTATGTCATTTTGGACTTGTCTGCAAAATTTGAGGTCATTCGGACGTGGTTTGGTTGGGTTTTTTATCAAAAATGGAATTTGAAAGTTCTTGAGATTCATAGGCTTGAATTCGATGTGATTTGAGGATTTTTGGTGTTAGTCGAGGTGTTTTGATGATTGGAACGAGATTGAATAATGTTTAGGACGCGTTGGTGCTTTTGGTTGAGGTCCCGGGGGCCTCGGGCATGTTTCGAGTGAGTTTTGAGCGAGTACGGACACCCCGGAACTTAGAAAATGGAGGGGGCAGCAGTTGTGGCGCGGACCGCGCTCCTTTTCGCGCTGGGCGCGCTGGCCAGCGCTGACCGCGTCAAAGTGGGCGCGGACCGCGGTCACTGAAGACTGCAGGTTGCTGGTCCTACTTTGGAAGCTCATATCTTTTGATACACAAGGAATTTTGAGGTGATTCAAAAACTAAAGTTGTAGCCCTTTGTGTCTAGTTTCCAGAAAAATAAATATATCACAATTTGGACACCTGTAGCAAAAGTTATGGCCAAAATACTGAAGCCTTTCACTGCAGTCAAAAGCTACGCGGCCGCAGTATTTTTTGCGCGGACCCCGCTGATTTTGCGCGGACCGCTGTCATTTTTATGCGGTCAGCGGTGTCGGAATCCAAAGGGTACTATATAAATACGAGGTTTTGAGTTTTATTTAATGTTTTGACCTAGAGAGCTCGGATTTTGGTGATTTTTCGAAGGTTTTTCAAGGAACTCATCAGGGTAAGTGATTTTAACTCAAATTTGGCTAGAATACATGAATCTATCACTGAATTCATCATTTAATTCGTGATTTGAGATGGAATTTGGGAAGAAAATTGTGAAACCTTTCAAAAGTGTAAAATGATGATTTGAAGGACCAAATGGTATCGGGATTGGATAATTTTGGTATGGTTAGACTCGTGAGGGCATGAGGATTCTAAAAATGTAAATTTTACCCGATTCCAAGACGTGGGCCCGGGGCTCGGGTTTTGCTAATTTCGAGATTCTTGATATTTTTCGATTGTTTTCGATTGGGTATTGTCCCCTTAGCATATTGTGATGTATTCGCTCTGATTTTGGTTAGATTCGACGCGCGTGGAGGTCGATTGGAGGGGAAAAGGCGTCGCGAGCTAGAGATTTCACCGGTTCGAGGTGAGTAATGATTGTAAATAATATCCTGAGGGTTTGAAACCCCGGATTTGCACATCGTAGTGCTATAGTGAGGTGAGACACGCACCCTATGACGAGTGCGGGGTCGTTTGTTATTGGGGATTGTGACTTGGTCCGTCCCGAGAGATGTTTCTTCTGTGTTTTCGGCTAGACCTTACTTGATAATCCTCCTACTTGGATTTATTTGATATATCTGGGCTTTGCGCCAATTATTTGAATCCTTGAGGGATTGATATCACTGTTTTTGCATATGTTGCATATTATTTGATCTCAGTTCAAGGTTTTAAATACTGTTTTGCAACTCAGCCATCTTTCTAAGATTTGAAAACTTAAATGATATTTCTAAATGATATTTCGGGCTGAGAAATACTATTTTACAAATGCCCAAGGGGCTTATTATGATTTCTGGACTGAGCATGGATCGGGCTACGCGCCGCAGCAGTGACTTGAAACAGTGGTAACAATGACACTATATGATGTGACTTGAAACAGTGGTAACAATGACACTGTATGATATAAATTGGTCAGGTAACAATGACTGACCAGGACCTGATTGATGCCACGAGATGGCTTGTTATTGCGCTTGGGCTGTAGGAGCCCCTCCGGAGTCTGCACACCCACAGTGAGCGCGGGTACCCATGTGATTTGAAACAGTGGTAACAATGACACTGTATGATGCAATTTGGTCAGGTAACAATGGCTGACCAGGAATAACACCGTGTGGTCAGGTAACAATGGTTGACCAGGAACTAATTGTGCCCGAGGGGCTACTACTATTCTATATGATTGCCCGAGGGGCGAGGTTTATGTGTTCATTTTGCATACTTACTTGTCTTTTACTTGTTTAACTGTGATATTTGTGCCCGAGGGGCGGATTTCTGTGCATAGCGGCACTAATTGTTTTGAAATTATTTCACAACTGTTGAAAAAGATCATTTTCAAAAGAGGTTTAAAACTGAGCTAAGGTATTTTCTGAAGAATTCACAGTTTCACTAGTTTTTCTCAATGAGTTTTTACACTGCTTCTATATAGCATGTCGGTTGCTTTACGTGGTTTCTTGCTGCTCAGTTATTATTTACCTTTATTACTCACTGAGTTGGAGTACTCACTTTACTCCCTGCACCTCGCGTGCAGTTGCAGGTATTTTTTTTCACCCGGTAGCGGGTATTGGCTGTGTGGAGGCAGAGTTGTGGAGGTTTTAGCGAGGTGACTGCCAGCATTCGCAGCACCACTGTCTTTCTATGTTATTCATTATTCTTGTTCAGTGTATTTCTAGACTGTAAAGTGGAAATTTCATTCTTATAGATGCTCGTGACTTGTGACACCCTGGTTTGGGCTGTGTCGGGATGGTTTCTACTGTTGTTTTGTTAAATTTCGTAATTTATGAAGATTATAGTATATGTTATTACTGTTTATGATATTTAACTATTTACGAGAGGTGTTCTGTTTAGTTTGGCTGGCCTTGTCTTCACGAGAGGCGCCATCACGACCGGGTTCGGGAATTGGGTCGTGACATTCCATGTGGTTTTTTTTATGTGATGGAACACCTTCCAATCCACCTTGTACATGAGGCACGACTTGGAGGGCATGTTCAATGCAGATGGATGTATCCCTTTGAGAGTAATATTATAAGTTTGATGTAATTTTTTGTTTTATTTGAATGTTCTTGGTTAACATGAAATTGTGTAGGACAATTGGCAAATGTAAACAATTTGTTAAGCAGAGGAATAAGATTGAAGGATCTATATGCGAAGCTTATCTTGCAAAGGAAACTGCTCATTTTTTTTCTTATTATTTTGAGAGTAACATGCCATGTTCTAGGAATAGGCTCAATAGGCACATGGTCAAATGTGTGAATGATCCATTATATCCGCCAATGTCCATATTCAATCAACCAAGCCGATGTTCTAAGGATGTTAGTAAGAGAAGTTTAAGTGATATGGAGTACAAGTCAGCTACACTTCATGTGTTGCTAAATTGTCTCGAAGTTGTACCATTTCTCAAGTAAGTATTGATTTATTAGTTATCAAAATATAAAATTTATTGTGATTACATCTCGATGCAACTCATAATAGTTTTCCTTGGTATGCATGTTGAGGCTGACAGTAAAGCCTCTCTACTTTATAGGAAAATGGTGGAACAACGTATGCTGCAGATTTTAACTCTTATTCTCTAGGATGCCAAGCATCTTAACGTAATACTTTTATGGTCTTAGGGTATTTCTTCTCGTGTATTGAATTGCATCTGTTGGATTAGTCCTTGTTGTATTCTCTAAATTCAGCAATTAGTTCTAAGCAAGTAACAAGACATTTTTAATAATTAAATTTACTCTTTTATGTACCTTTTTCTCACTATGGGTTAATACTTGCTAGTTTTGGATAATTTTTTTGTCAATAGTCATATGAAATTATTGAGCTTAGAATGTTTTTATTTTTATATGTGTGTGTACTTTAATTAAGTCTATTATAGTTTATGGCATACCAAATATAATCAGGTACGGTATTGCATTTTAAGAAAGTAAACACCGAAAATACCGAACCGAACTGTCTGATGACTTAGGGGAAATTTCGGGATTAAGAAAAATTATAAGGGATTAGAATGTAATATCCTTAGTCAAAACAATATGGCTTTTAAGCCAATTTTAAAAAGTTGAGTTTATCCAACTTGTTGGTTTTGACTTTTTTTAAGCAGATTTTAACTTTTTTTAAGCTCTTTTTTTAGTTGCCAAACACTTTCATGAGTTAAAAAGGGCATCTAAACAAGCTCTAAATATCCTATGGTACTCCCCTAACTAACTTACTACACTTCTCAAATAAGATGGGGAGTAAATGCCATATTTTGAAACCTCAAGGTGTCAACTGAATAATCTAATTTCATTTCATTCCTTATACTGAATCACTTGAACAGAATCTGGAACATTTGTCTCAGAATATGGGAGTGATAAGATTGACTTGTTTCATTAACCCCATTGGAGGGGAAGCCCCAAATTCAAGTAACGGCAGCCACCCTTCAAATCCAAAGCTGCCTCCGCTCCTTTCCGTTTCAAAGTCATCTTGGGTCGTCAGAACTGAGGCAAGTTAAATCTCTATTTGCCTTTTTCTGTCTTTTTATCTTTAATTTCTTTTTTTCTCGTGCTGACCAATTTTTTATCTTGGGCCGGAGGGTGTAATACTTGTTTGTATATTTTTTTTTAGTTCCAGAAATTGAATGGCTGACATACGGGAATAAATTTTATAGCTGTATTTAGCATTAGAATCTTAAAATTGTTTGATGCTCTAAGTTTTAAGATTCATTTCCACTTGATGGTTGACCTGGAGTTACTTCAAATTCTGTATTGTTTATCCAATACATATCCAACATGACTTTGTGCATCATGGTTTCATGCAACAAATTACTTGAAGGAACTCAATTGGTTGAAAAATAACAACAACAACCCAGTGACATCCCACAAGTGGGGTTTTTGGTAGACCCTCGAGACAAGAAGAAATGAGAGAGTGTATCAGTAACACCAAAGGAATCCATAAAGATAACATCAGTAACGCAATAACCAAAAAGTAGAGAGCAAAGTAATAACACTAAGCAGTAACAAAGGCACAGTACTACAGAAAAATAAAAGTGTCATAGAAAGGATTGGAAAATTGATCGGAATGATAATCCTGGGAGAAAAAAGAAGACACAGAGTCACTTGCTTATTAAAGTCAAAGAAACGAAATTGCATCAAGGTTTCTTTTTTCTTTCTATGTATTTTTGGTTCAGGAAGTTCCCAATGAACAAGAAAAGAATACATTAAGTTCTGTACCAAATAATGCTTAGGCATCATCTAAGCGTGTATTGTGGGCCGGGCCTAGCCCGGGCCAAACGAGCCGGTTCAAACGGGCCGGTATCTTAGTGGTGCAAAAGCCCATAGCGGGCCGGTCCTGACCAAATTCAACCGGGCCAAACGGGCCCCAACAGATTTTTTTTTTTTTTTTTTAAAATGGCCAACAGTCAGATTTTTAAAATCTAGCCGTTGGCCTTCAATTTCCAATCGTTTGGGACTTTAAAAAATAGCCATTTGGCCCCCAAGCTTTTTATAATTACACTTTTTCCCAATTCTCAACTATAAATACCCCTCATTCTTTCATTTTTACTCACAAATTCATCAATCTCTCTCTAATTTTCTTCTATAATTGCTTACTTTATTATTGCAATTTCGTGAAAAATTGTGAAGTTGGTGAATTGAAGTATTCAAGTCTTCAACGATATTCAATTTTCAAGAAGTTGTTCGTCAATTCGGTAAACTCGTTCCAACTCTTAAGTTTTAATATTATAGTTTTGTTTGTTTTATTTAGTATAATTATAATCAATATGGACTTTTCTTTGAAAAAAATATTTGGTGGTAAGGGTAAGGGAAAATCTAAAATTGTTGAATCTAGTCGCCAAGCTACTACTCTTCCCCCGGCTCCCCGACCCAGACCTGTTACCCGTCCTCCTCCACCTGTTATTCTTGATAGTGATAACCCTTGTTTTCAATTTTTCGATAGTCAATTTTGCCACGATGTTGCACCAGGTCAACAATTAAATGAAGAAGTTATGAATGTTGTTTATCCTAATCAAACTATCTTTGAAAATGATGAGGAAAATGACGATTTAGATGAAATGCAACCGAATTTAGATGATACACCTACTAGTCCTGTTAATAACCCAACTGATACCCCGCCTGACCCTCATGTAGTAACCCTTACTTTTAATAGAAAATCTTCTAAACGGCTCGAAACATCTCTTGTTTGGCACTTTTTTACTCAATTAAGAGAACAAAATAAGGCTAAGTGTAAAACTTGTGGGTCTTTGTTGGTTCATAAATTTATTGGAGACCGTAGCGGTACGTGTAGTTTGACTAGACACATATTGAAACACCCTAGAGATAAAGCTAGATATTTACAAATGAAAGTTGCGCAAGAGGGGACAAATGTAGATACTACAGTTAACCCTAGTACAGGTTCAAATCTAGTTCAACCGGGAATTAACACTGTTACCGGTGGCATTTTATATTATGATCCAAATAAAGATCGTGAAGAATTGGCAAAAATGGTTACTGTTATGTGCTTACCCTATAGTTTTCCTTCTAACCCTCATTTTGTGCATTATATTAGAAGAGTTTTTAATCCTACTTATAAAGGATGGCCTCGCGCAACCATAAAGAGAGATATTTATAAATATAAACATGAATATGAACAACATTTGCGCTATTTATTTACTCATATAGATTGTCGCATTGCTATTACTACTGATATTGATAGAAGTGGTAATGATTGTGATTATCTAACTGTTACAAGTCATTGGATAGATGAGGAGTGGATAATGCAAAAACGCATTATTGCTTATAGAATAATTAATTCACGCCATACAGGTAAGTATATTGCTAACACAGTTGCAGATATTTGTAGATATTTTTGCATTAGAGATAAAATTATGTCGGTTTCTAAATTTGATATAGTATATATATATATATATCTAATACATATAAGCTATATATAAGGCACTATATATATATCTAATATATATAAACTATATATAATTATATATACACACATACTATACATACTATATATACTATATATATTTATATAGCTATATATAAGCAATTTATATTAGTATATACATATATAGTTTACAAGAAATTGCCTTAGATAAAAAAAAAAATTTAAAAAAAATAGCCCGGAACGAAAAAGCCCGTTAGGCCCGTTTAGGCCTGCGGGCCTGGCCCATTTAGCCCGGGACCATGTGGGCTTAGGACTGTAGTGGTCCGGTTCCACTCATTTGGCCCGTTAGGCTCGGGACCGCCTCAGCCCGGCCCGCCTAAGCCCAGGCATGTTTGGCCTATTTAGGCCTGGGTCCGGACCACAATACAGCCTTAGCATCATCAACTAACCTATATCAAGGTCTAACTACTATATTTAAGGAAAGACCAGTGTTTTTAAAAGCAAAAAGCGCAAAAAAGCGATAATGTCCATGGAGCTCGAGTGTATAGAGAGAAGAAAAGCGCATGCCTCTTTGAAGTGCAGCGCAAAATTTTTGGGAAATTAAGAATATATCAAACGTATATGAATTTAGTTCAATAAAATTGCAATTAAAATAACTAATTTCAACATCCAATGTACAATAATGCCCATAATTATCCAATTCCTCAAAGTTGAGATTTAAAGAAGGGATCGATTCTTTTTGGTTGAATCACTTTGTTCACCATCATTTGAAGCGCAAGCTTCTCTAATGCACATGAGTTCACTGATGAAGCTATAACCGCTAGCTTCACATCACTTTATCAGATTAAGCGAAGTGATGGCTTTTAATATCATTGAGAAAGAAGAAACCTGAAAGCTATTGTTTGAAGTTTGGAGCAAAATTTAATTATGCTTTTGAGGATTTGACTCTCTTAAGATTTGGCTTAGAAAAACAAAGTTGAACCACTGATTGGTCTTCAAAAATCATATGTTTATAATATGATATGCTTGCTGGTATATTTTCTTTTGCATCAGAAATAGATTGGTGACACCTCTTGAGTATTTCAAACTTATTCTGAAGCTGTATTAACATTAAAAATTCTAAGAATCAGGACCGGATCCCTTTTCTGAAGTGTTATAGTGAAAATTGAAAATCTTGGAATGATAACCCGGGATCGATGCTGGATAAAGAATTATATATCGTGTAGTTTTAAGCTGGTTTAATTTAAATTCCATTCTAGTATCAGAAGTTTGGTCGAGCATTTTAACAGTTATTTTGTAGTATATGAACATTGAGTTAGTTATTTAGTTCGTCTGGAAGAGATTTGGTTCTCTGTTTGGTTTGATTGACCCAAAAAGCTTAATAAACACTTACTTTAAAGTCAGCAATGTCTTAAGCTTCAATAATTGGGCTTAGATCAAAATCTTTGTTGCAGTCTAATGTTCGCAAAGAAAGAAGAAAGCAGCCAGATCCTCCTTGTGTTGTCTGTAGAGGGAATGGCAGAGTGGAGTGCTACGATTGCCATGGCAGAGGTAACCCCCCCCCCCCTCTAACACACACACATGCAGACGAAAATGTGTTTGCACTGGGACATACATCTGATGCTATTTAAATCTCACAATCAAAGCAGGTGCAAAATTTCTTGAGACATTAAAAATGAAAATGCATTAACGTTGCCTTTGAGCTACGGTTTTCTTGTCATTTAGTGCTTGAAGTCTTGTTTGGGTTTGATCCAACTTGATTTAGTTTGGAGTACTAGAGATAAAGGAAAAATAAAAGTAAGAAAAGGATAATGATGCAAGAAGGCTTATAGTACTTCTTTTGGTTCACTTAATGTTTAGAATTTGGTAAAACAGTGGAAAAGGGCGAGGACCCTTAGAGGAAAAAGATAAATTAGGAGGATAGCAATATACTGTAACTCCTTGGTAGACAATTTGTTCTGGCGTAACCCTAGATATCTCCATGTGGCTCTCTCTCCTTTACATTTTCTACAAAATCAACTATTTCCCCTTCGAATAGTTTCACAAAAATATATGTGCTCCATTAATTTTCACAAGTTAACTTCCTATACAATTCCCTTGATACAGGGAGGACTAACTTTGTGCACCTAGAAGTGCTTCCAGGCGGAGAATGGCCAAAATGGTGAGGTATCAAGTTAATCAATTTCTTGCCAGTTGTAAAACTATGATATTATTACTCTGTTATTGAGAATCCTACAATCTAATCCACAGTTTCTAGGTGCAAGACTTGTGGTGGAAGTGGGCTTGGCTACTGTTCTCGTTGCCTTGGGACAGGTGAATACCGATATATAATGGGATTCCATTTCATGAGACGGGAAACTGATGATCCAGAAGGTATATAGTGATCAAGCTGACATCAAAATAGGGCCGAGTAATCCAGCAATCTGCTTCTAGAAGATGAGCGATTGGACTTTCTTGCTGCAGTTTGAACCAAATTGCGGATTATGTTTCTCACAAGAGCAAGGTGGGCTTACACCTAGTGCAGCACTGGAGGTTATTTAGTTGCATAACTAGAATGCTACATAATGTAATTAATAACAAAAAAGAAGTGAAATGATTATTGGTGTAGTTAACCTGCTACTAGAGTTTACTGTTATGCTGATGGTTTCTAGTGAGGAGTAGCTGCTTATGGTTCCATATGGAACTGTGTTCTTGGAACACTGTCTCAGGTCTATGTAATGATTTATGTGAACTGTCTGGCTGGAAATATTCTCAATATATGTAAAATCAAGTTACAAGATACCTATTATTTTCTTTTTCTGGCTAGAATTGTACGCCGATGCTTGTTATCTTTACACAAATAGCCTGTTGTATTTGTACTGATTACTTATACATGGTTATATCCATATTATTATATATATTTGCCAGCTATTTTAGGTTTAAACGGTTGTGTGGGAGGTTATTTAGGTTAATTCTTTTTGTTAATCTGGTACTTTGGTCCATACCACGGAACAAACTAAGATTTAAGGCTTTAACCAGAATATTGAAGCAGAATTTTTCCAAAAGCTCAATTACAACAAACATCCTCGTCAATAAATGTAGATTTACTTTTTAACATATACATTCGCAGGATAACGATTAGTACAAGGGAAAAGCATATTCAGTGGATGTAGATTTGGTTTATTTACGAAATGGTTCAAGTTCAGGGGACATTTTCAAAGCAGATAACGGAATACATTGAAAATTGATTAGTCAAATGACCAAGCTGGAGTAAGGCGCAAGTAAAAACAGAAGGGAAGGTGAGGATAAAAAGTTAATTCTGCACAAACTTTCTCCTACTTCATGCGATATAGATTAGACATGTAATCAAAATGTGACAGCTCTACTGTAGGAGGACTAGAGAAAATTTAATATGATTTGAGGTAAACAAGATTGGTCGGTTAACTGCGGTCACTGAAGAAATAAAAAGGAGTCCATGCTTATTTATCCTAACTTGGATGAGCTAACTAGTAATATGCTAGATGAGGGAACAACAATGTTATGAATGAGTAACTCAACTGCATTCTATACACAACAGACACAAGACAGATTATATTAGATCATAATGAGCAAACTCCCTTATATAATGCATATCAATGTAGTATAACTTCGCGAATAACTGTTTACAAATAATGTTGCACCTCACTGAATCATATTAACTTTACCTCAAATACTTAAAGAAAACAGAACCTCTATCGCATAATCATGGTCAACATGCAATATTCAATCAGCACCCTTGAATGTACACACCTCGGCAGGAATTGAACAGCTGAACAGCATAATGAATTGCACTCTTCCTTAATGAGTTCCAAAAACTAACAATTGGCATTCATTGGAAACTAAACTACCAAGGTTTTTCACCGGATGAGTGCTTTTTTACATTTGAGTATGGTACTATGTTTGCTACAGGAGAGGGTAGGTTGAAATAAATGTAACCCCACCTCCATATAAATTGTGGTTCATAATAATCCTTCTACATTGACTCCTTCCAGCAATTGGCTCCGATTTGGAAGTAGGATCAGAGATTCAGGATTATATTTTTGTGTGACAGTCAGTTGCGCCAACTGTTCTGCTTCTTTGCTTCAAAGGACGCTCCATCGTTTAACATGTCTTGTGCATCAATTTCCATTCCAAGTTTGGAGAGGGCAAGAGCCTGCATATAGAATGCAGTAGGCCACTCGGGCAAGCAGACCTGAGCCTGCATAGCATCCCTCAATGCAAGTTCTGGCTGGCCATTCATCAAATACGCGAGGGCTCTCCTCACAAAAACAGTCCCAGAAGGAACAGGCATCATAGACACTAACTGTGGGAAAAAAAGAGTCAAACAACACAGCTTTGATCCAGGCAAAGTTAGGGCTCAAAAGGTTATAAACCAGATGGAGAATAGAATTTGATAAACATGGAAAATGACCCCGAAGTCATTAGTCAATCATGAGAAGAATTATGTCGTGTGACGTGAAGAGGAGAAACAAAGCGTAAAATATACATAACATATAACATATTTCATGCTAAAATATGATACAACCATGCCTCAATCCCACGTTGAAATCGACTATAAGAATCCGTGAGGATATCCGTTCCTCTCCTTTATCAAAAAAAAAAATAATACCCATTCCTCGCCATTGGGACCCATTTCTTTCTATTACTGGATATTTTGTTTTAAGAGATACAGTAGGGGCTTTCTAGTACTAGAAATTTGGTACATTTTACCCAGGAATCTTAAAAGGTGTTGAGCATATGAAGATTTTGAGATCTCTACCACATACTAGAATGTAGCAAAAATCTGTAGAACATACTACTAGAAGACTTTTGGATGTGCTAAGCACTAGTTTGCCTGCAGTTGTGCAGATTTCCAATTTAAGCATGTAATAGTGAAGTACCTGACTATTACCAATTTTTTTTTATTTGAGATGAAGTAAGATTTTATATTACTGGCATCAAGAAGATGCAAAAACAGTACAAAAGAGCCCCATTTACAAAAAAATACAGTTCTGGTCAGGGAGCTAACCAAAAACATCAAAAACCTAAGGTTGGCAATCAAGCCAAAGTCAGAGCTAATAAAATCTAGAAAGGGAATTAACTCATTTACAGGGGAAAGGTTGCTCCAGCTATATAGATTCCTAAGACACTTTGCTTTCAGGGAGCAATTGGGAGTTGATATGCCATCAAAGCATCTGTGATTCCTTCTTTCTGTCCAAATACACCTCGCTATTGCTCTATCTTACAACATCTGATGCAGATTTTCAATTTAAGCATGTAAAAAAGGATTAACTTGCTAAGTGTATGGACAAGTTTTGCTCCTTTTCAGCACATCATGTTTGGAAATAATTACTTGTCTATTATAGAGCATTTCCTTCTGTTATTCTTTTTTTTTTTTTTGATAAGGTAAATTGTATTAATCAAAAGGGAGAGAACTCCCGTATACAGGAAGTATACCAAAAAGTAGAGAATTTACATCATAACATGATTCTCTACAAAAGATGCCCAATCTTCTATACAAGTAGGGGCTATATGAGTGCACCAAAAAGCGATCAAAGATAAAAGACTATTCTTAAGATGTGAAAAAGGAGACTCAATCCCCTCAAAAGCTCTCCTATTTCTCTCCCCCCAAACTATCCACATGAGAGCTAACGGGGCGAACCTCCCCGCCTTTTGCTTTCTTCTTCTACGGAAACCGGCCCAGCTATATAACATTTCCTTTACAGTGCTTGGCATCACCCATTGAAGACCAAAAAGGTTCAGGATCGCCCTCCACAAAGCCGAGAACACAGGGCAATGCAACAAAAGATGATCAACTTCTTCCCCTGAGCTTTTACACATATAGCACCAACTAACAAGTGTAATTCCTCTCTTTCGCAGATTCTTAGCAGTCAAAATCACTCCCATCGCCGCTAGCCATGCAAAAAAATACACCTTCGTGGGCGCTTTAGGAATCCAGATCGAGGAGTATGGAAAAGAGACCTCCTCTCTCACCAACATACTCTGGTAAAAGGACTTAATGGTGAACAAACCATCGTCATGCAAACCCCATCTCCAAGAATCACAAGATGACTGGGGTTTATCTTACCCATATAGCAGTGTCAATAAATCTTGGAGCTCCGCAATCTCCCAATCTTGCATGTTCCTTCTAAATGAGAGGTCCCATACTACCCCCTTCATGCTCCTTATGAATCTGTTAGACCATCAATTCCTTCTGGTTTGAAACTCTGAAGATGTGGGAGAAGGAGACCCTCAGAGTATCCTCTCCACACCACCTATGATTCCAAAAGCTGATTCTCCTTCCATCGCCCACCCTGAAGTGATGTTGCCACTGAAGGATTCCCAATTCTTCATGATGCTCCTCCACATGCCACACCCGAAAGGTGTTGTGATTGCCTTGGTCCTCCAACCCCCTCCCGTGGAATCGTACGTTTCTACTATGACCTCTCCTCCATAGAGCATGCTCTTCTACCCCGAATCTCCACAACTCATTTCCCCAACAAAGCTCTGTTGAATACCCTAAGATCTTTTACTCCAAGTCCACCCCACTTCTTTGGGGAAGTGACTGCCTGCCAATTCACTAGATGATACTTTCTAGTTCCATCGGCCGCATCCCAAAGAAAATTCCTTTGAAGCCGCTCCAGTTTTTCTGTGATGCTCACAGAAGCTTGCAACAGGGACAAATAATAGGTGGGCATACTCGATAAAGTGCTTTTAATAAGCACTTCCTTTCTGCCTTTTGACAAGTACTGTTTCTGCCAGTCTGCTAATCTTTTTTCAACCCTTTCGATCACTGGATTCCAAACCGTAGTATCCTTATGCGAAATGCCCAATGGAAGACCCAGGTAAGTAGTGGGAAGGGAGCCCACCTTACATCTGAGAACATAAGACAAAGCATCAATGTTAGCAACCTCACCCACCGGCAAACTCTCACACTTGTCGAGGTTGATTTTGAGACCTGATACTATCTGAAACCACTACTGGACCTGCTTCAGGTATGTCAACTGATCCGTATCGGCATCACGAAAATCCAAGGTGTCATCCGCAATAAGTAAATGAGAGACTCTTTGGGCACTGGGCACCCCGATCGGAGCTGAGAATCCTCTCAAGAAGCCTCCGCCCGCCGCACGATCCATCATTTTACTCAAAGCATCCATCACTAGAATGAATACCATGGGGGATAAGGGGTCTCCTTGCCTGAAACCCCAGGAGCTGCCAAAGAAACCACACATGCTACCATTAACCAGGACAGAGAATCTGACTGAGGAAATGCAGAACTTGATTCATCCCCTCCGTCTTGCCCCAAACCCCATCCGCATCATAATGAAATCCAAGAACTCCCAATTGACATGGTCGAAGGCCTTCTCAAGGTCCAACTTACATAATAAGTCGGGATCTCTATTTTTTTCTTCTGGAGTCTACAAGCTCATTTTCCATCAAAGCGGCATCCAAGATCTGCCTACCTTTCACAAACGCATTCTGGGAGAACGAAACAGACACGTCAAGAACCTTCTTGAGTCTGTTGAAAAGCACTTTAGAAATAGTCTTGTAAATGTTCCCCACGAGACTAATAGACTTGTAGTCTCTAATACAAGATGCACCTTCTTTTTTAGGCACAATAGTAATAAAAGAAGCATTGATACTTCTCTAGAAAACACCATTCACATAGAAGTATTCAATGGCTTCCATCAACTCCCCTTTGATGGTGTCCCAACAAAGCTGGAAGAAGGCCAAGGAGAAACCATCAGAGCCAGGGGCCTTATCACCAGCACAACTCGACATAGCCTCGTGCACCTCCTTTTCCTCGAAAGCCCTTTCTAGCCACTCACTGTCTCCCTCCCCTATGTGGTTGAACTCTATTCCCCCCAAAGTCGGCATCCAACTAACTTCCTCTTTGTATAAGTTCTCATAAAACCCCACTATCGCCCCTTTTACCTCCATCTCTCCTGCAATCCTCACCCCATCCACAACTAAGGACTCTATGAAGTTTCTCCTTCGATTTGCAACCGCCACCCTGTGGAAAAATTTGGTATTCGAATCCCCCTCCTTTAATCATAGCGCCCTCGATTTTTGCCGCCAACTAATCTCCTGAGCTATTGCTAACTCGACTATTTCCCTGTTAACCTCCCCCAATCTCTCTTTCTCAGATTCATCTAACTCCCTCGCCCCTTCCCCTCTCTCTAGTTCCCCAATTCATGTATAAGCTCCCTCATTTTAACATCTACCCTCCCAAAAACCTCTTTATTCCACCTAATAATATCTCCCTTGAGCAATTTAAGTTTCTTCGAAAGACGGAATGAAGGTGTCCCTGATACTCCGTAGCTTGTCCACCATTCGTTCACCTTGTCACCAAAACATGGCACCTTCAACCACATGTTCTCGAATCGGAAGGGAGCACGGACCCCCCTCCTTCTGCATCCATCTAGCAAGATAGGCAAATGATCCGAAGTCAGCCTAAGTAAAGGAATCTGCAGCACATTCAGCACCAGCTCATCCCAGGAGGGCGATATCAGAAATCTATCAAGTCTAGATCTTGAGTTGGAATCCTCTGCCCTGGCCCAAGTAAACCTTTCCCCTGACAGAGGAAGATCATTGAGAAAGTGATCATTGATGAAGTCAGAAAACTCCTCCATGGCCCTCGAAATCAGACTATACCCTAATCTCTCCTCCGGGAATCTAATAGTGTTATAGTCTCCCTTAGAACCCATGAATGTCCCATTCCCCTATCATATTGGCCAGTTCCTCCCAGGAAAACACCTTGGACCCTTCTCCTACCGGTCCGTACACTCCCCCAAATCCCCACTCCACCCCACTCATTCTATCTTTGACAAGAGCTGCTAAAGAAAAAACTCACTTCTTAATCTCCTTTACCTCTAAGCTTCTATCATCCCACATTAGAAGAATGCCCTGAGCACTTCCTGCTGGAACTCAGTCAAATTTTACCCAACTACCTCCCCAGACACTCCTCACAATCACATCCGGCAAAACTTCCATTTTTGTCTCCTGAAAGCAAACTAGGTTAGCACCCCACTCTTTAACTCCCACTTTGATGATGGACCTTTTGTTTGGGTCATTCATCCCCCTCACATTCCATGAAAGAATCTTAACTTCCATAAGTAACAATATCCTCGTTCTCCCAACCCCCCCCCCCCTAACTGAGCTCCCTTTCTCCCTGTCACACAACCGGCCCCTTCTCTGGTACACCACTACATCCCCTAAATTATTTTGCTTAACACCTTAACCCAACTCCCTCCCTGCACCATCATAAAAAGATTGTTTCTCAATCTCCCTCAACAGTTCTAATACCCTATCTTCCTTCCCTTCAAAAGAAACACCTAGAAACTTTCCAAAGTTTAATAGTTTATCCTCCATCCAGAAAGACATATCCCCTCCTCCAATCCGTGACGAAATTGGACAGGCGTCTTCTATATGTACCCTTTCCTTGCTCCTACCGGAGGAATACAAGACCATAGCATAGCTAGCAATAGGAACTTTAGGTGCCGAAAGGATCTCACCATTTTCTTGAGGGGTATCAACCTCTGAAATTAGCACTCCGCTGCTATAAGAATGACCAGAAACACCAGTAGGGTATAGGAAGGAGGAGAGCATGGAACCTTGGCGGCATCTTAACTGGAAATACTGGTCCGGCACTAACATCAGTTGGGGCATGCTCAACAATCTTCCCAGAAGAAGAAGCTTGAAGTGTAGCCTCAACACAACTAAGCCAAGGAGCATATGAGGGGGTAATGGAGCTGGGTCCCTCAGAGGCGGGAGGCCGTGGACTAACAGCACCATCTATAGCCGGTACTGCCCCTGAAGCAGCGACCATCGAAGAGGGGCGCAGGTCACTAGAGCTCGGTGAAGAAATGCCAATGTGTGACGCACCATTGGTAGAATAAGGAAGAACGACTGCTCTCATATGCTTAGGAGCCTTATCAAACACAACTTGAAATAATCTAGGCCCCTTAGGATCAATTCTAATAAAATTGGGAAAAGTTGTTGGGCCTATGTGAGGAGGCCCAGGCCTATACTTGCTGAAATCTTGCCTGGCCCTAGGATAATTAGAAGAGGACCGGCCTATTCTACCTTTCCAGCCCGCATCACTAACTCATTCACGTCTTTTCCTCCTGTTGAAATTTTGTCTTCTTCTCCCAAAATCAAACCTCCCGCCTCTTCTCGATCTAACGTCTGATTCTGGCTTAGTCCACTGATCCGGTGAGCCCTCCCTACCCTCAGAGACTGATTTCCCCTCCCCTCCCTTCTATTTGACCTTACGTTTTCTTCCGCCACTATCTCAGGCATAAAGATAGGGCGAAATTCAGGGCTCAACCAAACCCTATGCCCCCTTTCCTCACCACAATCCTCACTCGCGAGAGATCGTGTAAGCTGCAAGAGACATCAATAAAACCCCCACACATTTCCCCAATCTTCTTGAATAAGTCAAGACACCAAAGATGCATCGGGAGACCCACCATGTTGACCACCAATGATTCGCCGGTGAAACGAGGGTCTAGACACTCATCGTGCTCCACCCATATGTCTAGCTTTAAGAAGTTCCCATCGAACCACCTGTTTCCTCTTACAAGAATTTCTGAAACTTGAGATTCGTCGACAAAACAAAAGAGATATTGTGTCCCCCAGTTGCGATATTTTCAGTCCGTCCTTGTCGTTCCATGCCTCCGCTGCCCAGTTCCTAACAGCCTCTGGAGAACCAACCCATTTGAAGAAAGACCTAATCAGACAAGATTTCACGAATCCCTTACGCCTGAGAGTGTGCTCCTCAAATAGCGAGAAGTGCGGCTCCTGCCCTACGTTAAGCTTTCGATGGCATCTTTCCCCAAGTTCTAGTGATGGCCAAGAGTCAACTTTGATGAAAGACATGTTTTCCAATTTTCTAGATTCTAGAGAGAAGTAGGAGTTTCTTTCTGTAGAATCCATCATATTCTAGATGCGGCTGTCCCAAAAAAGAAAGGTGAGATCTGGCCGAAAAAACCTCAAAGGTTAGAAAAATCAGTAGTCACAGTGGGTGAAAAACAGAATATAGGAAGGGAAGAAATTTTCTGGTACCGAACAACATAAAAAGTCGCCGGAATCTGGGGTGAAAAAGAAAAAGTCGTCGGATTTTGGTAAAACTGAGACGGAAAGGCTCGAAAAAGCCTCAAGAAGAGGCTAGTTTGAAAAAGTCACCGGAAAATGCCACACGCGCCGGCGCGTGGCTAAATCTCGCTGGAAAATCCAACGCGTTGACCGCGCGTGAGAACTCAGATGCCGACGGTCTTCACTGGGGTTTGGTCACGGGAAGTATGGCTCTTGATGGGGGTGGTGGAGTCTTAGGAAGAAGAAGAGAGAGAAGAATCTCGGAGAGCGTGCCTGGGAGCATATTTGCTACTGTATCTCTTCCGTTATTCATTTTAAGTAGAAAGCCTGAATATCTTGTCAACCTTTTCCGTCAGTAGTTATATTGAGCGCACCAGTGTCCATGATATTCAAATTTGGAACCTGGATTCCTGGAGCACTACTATTACTCCTGTTTCATTTCTATATGGCAGTGTTTCACGAAGAGTCTAATAAAGAAAGGAATACCTTTGGAACTTGTGGTCTTAAACATGCCATGGACATTTTTATACTATAAAAGCTTGTCATTAAAGGTAAAATGAGAAGTTTAAAGTCAAATTGTTTCCAAAATATAGAGAGGTGTCATTCTATTGTTAACAGACTAAAAAGGAAATGTGCCACGTAACATGGAACAGAAGGGGTATTAGATATTTTAGTTATTACTTCGATTTAGGCTTTAACATCTTCCTTTGAATTTTTTAATTTTGGAAACCAACAACAACTACTACACCTCAATCCCAATAAATCCTCGCTATCCATGTTGGTCCATTGAGACCGTCTCAATCCCATATTAAACAACTTAGATTTTCTAACTTTAAAAGTTCTCTATATTTTCTACTTAGCATACAAATCTCAATCCCAACATAGATCTTCTTTTTTCATTCATTATGCTCTAGTTTTTCCAACTCTGCATGGATTCCATGAGATTATAGTTTTTTCAAGATATCATCGTTCCATGTGATTTTAGGTCTACCTTGTCCACTTTTAATACCTTCAATTACCATGGTCTCACACCCACAAAGTGATGCATCTGGAGTTCTATGTAGAACATGTAGGATATGATCAAACCATCTCTAGTAACCTTCTCTCAGTTTTTCCACTATATGCGCTACTTACACCTTCGGCTGAATGTGATCATTTTTAATCTTGTTTATTCTAAGTGATTAAAAAGTTCAAGTTGAAAAAGCAGGAAACATGGTATGTCATTTCTTTCATCATAAAGTAAAACTACGAGCATGTTTAAACAGTAGCAGTTAAACAAGCAAAATATCAAGATGTAGAGGTGATACAAGTTTAGTCCAGTTCTCATGAAGAACATCTAATGAAAAATTGAAGTACACATAGCCGAAAGAATCAAAATAGAATGAGAAGGCAATGATAGTTTAGCGTGAACAGGAACAGCCTATTACTGTTTAACAACTTCTTACTTTACACAAGTTCGACCTCTAAAGGCAGGAAAACTCTAACCGGTTCCTCTCTCTCTTTGGACATATCTAGCATACACATTTTGCACCAGGAAAAAATATCGATAAAAAACCTGTTCACTTAAATAACTGGAAGTACACTAATTTCACTGACAAGGTTCCTCTACAGTAGTCAATGAGCAAATAGTTCTGGTTTCAGTGAGGAATACAAGGGCAAAGCATGGAGTAACAAGCTGGGAAAGGATATGGATAATTCTCATAACTATTCACCATATGGAGTATTCTTATGCATTTGCACTACAACTAGTTATCCCAATATAACAACTTGAACACCAGTTACTGTTAAATGAGAACCAGAACTTGGTCGCGTTTCTTTTTTCAGCCTTTCAATTGTATGATAAATGATAATTTTGATGGAATGAATTCATACCCAATACTTGTATTACAGTCCATAGAATAGGTAACCAGAAATTACAAAATACAGAAAGGTATATCAGAATGCAGTTTGAGCTTCACGGAATATCAAACGAATCTGGAAGCAAAAAAGAAACATAGATTTTCTTTAAGTTAGTCAGAATAAAAGAGAGTACCTTCGAATAACAATCAATTGCACTCTTAAAGTCCTTATCCCTGAAAGCAATATCACCAAATTTCTTGGTGTTTAACATATCTTGAACTTGCTGTGTCCACTCTTGGAATGAGAGCTTCATGAAATATCACATAAACAAAGAACCAGAAAATCAGATCTCCTGCTACAGAGAGAGAATAAAATGTGTACTTCCATATAACGGCTAAGCTTGAGAACTTCTCCAAAACAAAGAGGCTAAACTGAGGAAAGAAAAGAAAACCATGTATAAAAAGAAGCATACCCAATGTAATAAAGGATAAGCAGACCTTTTATTTGGATTATGTCCCTAATTATCATCTCTCGCCATCTAGTTTGTCGATTTCTGATTTCCCTTTACACCCAATATGTGGTAGTATGCTAAGGAATTAACTCACCTCATTTTCGGCACCCTCTTCATCTTTATAACCTGTCTTAAGCAACATATCATAAACAGCGGTAAGGTCCATTCTTGCACAAGCCTTTCCAAGAGGAGAAAGCATGGTTGGAAGCACTACTGGAGCTTTTGTTAGACCCATTAAAACATATGATACAACCTAGGATATAAAATGTGAATAAGTAATCTGGTCAATTCATCATAAATAGGAACGGTTCCATCAGGATCAAAATTTTCTAATCTACCTCCCCTTGCTTCTGGAGAGGTAATACAGCATTAAGAATGAACTTGAAATCAGGCCGATCTTTAGCCTCGTACTGGAGGCACGTCGAAGCAAGCTCAACCAATGCAGTAGCATCTTCATCGGCATATTGTCCTTCCAAGGATGAATCCATTAGTAACAACATATTCTTTCCCCTTATCAAATCTAATGCCTGGAAGAAGAAGAATTACATGGTAGGCCACCAGTTAGAGATTTAATAGCACAATCCCTAACTAAGTATAACAAACATACTAACAAGATATATACTAAGGATCTTTGCCTATTGAATTGGTGAATTTGTTCAATATGATAGTGAACCTTTTAAGCTATTGAGAAGAATGACCAGCTTGCTTATTATGATATCACTCATTATCGTTACAACTCCATGTTGATTATAAAGGAAAAATTCATATTTTTTTCATGAGCGCAAGTTATATACACTGTAACTGTAATTTTTTTTTTACATTATCAGGTTACGCAAAGGATATCTAAAGGTAAGCCTCAAAATGTGGGATTAGTTATCTTGAATAAGACAATGTTACCTGCTACAACAGGTAAAGGTGGATGGTGTGAAAAATTTCTTACACTGATGGTGCTTATAACTTTAACTCATTTTACATTTGGTGGTAAGCTCTAGACTGTCTACACTTGATATTTCGGTCCTTAAAATTCAATAAATGATTGTAACACTAGCTTTTAATACGTTTTACATTTAGTGTATGATCTATACAGCAGACTCCTGAAATTTTGGTACTTAAAATTCAGTACAGTGGCCTACATCTTCACTTAACAGCTTTGTCAAAGAACCCCATATTGATAAATTGGAAAGGCATTAAATCCATTTTTGACATACATCATGAAATTTTGAATACAACTAACATAAACTGAAAACAAATTTAACCAACTGGTGCAGCAATCATAAAAGAGACGTGCATGCTAAAATCCATTACATGGCTTGGAGGAATATGTTTTCCACTCAAAAGGTCCAGCAGAACAGTCCCATAGCTGTATATTACACTCTCCGCAATGACCCTGCCTAAAAATAACAAGATTTGGTACTGAGCACGGTGCCAATTTTCTGAAACTTGAGGATTTCACATTTCAACTACGGTAAATAAAACAGCTTAATTTCAACATCCATAATTAAATATAAAAAATTAAAATACAAAATACAGCAGCTGATTGTGCACAAGAATAGAACCAGTTATTATGTGAGCTTAAAAAGCACAAGGCAGTGGTAAGTATATTCCTAGAAAGTAGCAAAGAACAAGGACTCCATGCATGTAATCATTGTCAAAGTCTCAAACTTCAAAAACCAATTATATTATCAAACAGATCCCCAAGAATATGTATTTTCTTACTTGATTGTGAAAGGACATTTTCTTAAAAAAATTTACTTTTGGTAGGTATTCAAGAACTCTGTGTATGTCATTTTCACAAATCATAGCTAGTTCCAAGCACGAAAAGCTCTACTCTGCAACAAAAATATTTTTAAAAAATAGCTTAACATGATGAACCCTTCAAATACTTGACAGGTACTCGAAAGACCTTGATATTAGACTCTCCTTTGTCTATGAAGGAATTTGAGGCAGACACAACTTTACAACTGCGGACGCAGTAATACTATGATGGCAGCAGCCAAACACGGTTAATCCAAGGTAATTATAAAAGGGTCTTCATTTTTACCCTATCTCCGTGGTGATAATACTCATAATCTAGATGTGCTTGCCAAGTTAGGTAGATGAAGTAACCACAGCTACAAAAGGAAAGTAAACCAAGCAAAAGAAGTACTTGGCACCTTGAGTCTCCTGACTTTGTAATGATTGGCAGTTTAGAGTTTAGAGTTTAGAGTAAGGATTAGGCGATGACATTATCATTACAGTACAACTGCAAGGAAATATCGGAATCCTACTTTTGAGTTTTAACAAACATTTTGTCACCTACTTCACGCAGGTAACTAATGGAAGGTGGTCTGCAAGGAAAAGGCACGCACCTGTACGCATAAACTCAGGAGGTGTATAGGCCAGATTAGTGCTATAACTCTTTCCATCTCTACTGTTTTTCATAAGGCCAAAGCTAGATAATCGAGGGTCACCATCCTGCAATATGAATCAAATTAAGCAAATTCAAGAACAAGCCGCTCAAAACCACAAGACTTAGTGAAACTTGCAGAACTGCAAGAGTTAGGTGACAAAATGTTTGTTTAGATAAGTGTATGTATGTGGGAGAGAGAGATAGGAAACGAGTGATATGTAAGAAAAATTAGTCTTGCAAACAAAGCAATTGGAAAGTCACAAGGTACGAGAATATGTTAAATAACATATCCCTATGGATCAATTATCATTTAATTATTACGACACACTACCATACTCGGCATAGTTTTTCAGTATGAAGTTCTCAAGCAACCAAAAGATGATGAATTTAGAAAGATATCCTCCAGTTTCATCAATTTAAGTTCCCAGCTTCTATGCTAAATTCATGGTCATAATTTGATTTATTGAAGAAATGATGTCACTTTAAGCTTTAAGAATAACCAATGACAAGTCATAGTTGCTATAACTCCTATTCACAAAGCACTCTTTCATATTTGTCGGCATTATGTTTACAATATTTTTACAACTTTTACAACTATGAAGAATTCAAAATTTCAAATTCATCCAACTATTTAAATTTTTAACTTTGATGTATTTTTTCCTTATCAAGCTACTTCTTCAACCATCATAGTATTATATTCTTCCACTACCAAATTTATAATCAGAATAAATTTGGAATCCTTGTCAAAATAAACACCCCATATAAAACAAGAACGAGGGAATATTTGTTTCTAAAGTTGATATCGTTATAATATCCTATTTTTTTTTTTGGGGGGGGGGGGGGGGTGAATCTACATCTATTTCACTTATATACAGAAAATGATACTATCCATCCAATCCAATTAAAAGAACTAGAAAATGATTATAGAACTCCAATATTTAAAGTTTGAATACCTCATCAAAAAGAACTCTGTAAGCATTCAAATCATGATATATTTTTCTGTTCTCAGCATTGCAATGATCCAGAACCTGTGCAATATGGTATGCAACTCTGACTCGCATCTCCCAAGGCAAGGGCTGTTTTTCCCCTGCAACACAAGAGCCAAAACTCATGCAACGATCATAGAGAAACCTGAAATGCTAGTTGTAGTGCAGTTACACATAAATGGTCGTTCTTGATGAATATAGCATTGGTGTCCCGTATATAAAGCTATGTACATCATAAATGGGTGATTAGACGCGTATAAAAGGATTCAAGACCAAGAAATAGTCTTTACGCATTCTTTTACACATTTTCTTGAACTCTTATCCTTCTCTGAACCTTGACTTATGCATCTATCCAGGAACAAAGATGCAAGATCTGGCCAGCTTTATTATAACATTGGAGAAACTTTACACCCAAGCTCAGAAATCGCATGATTCACTATCGTGATAGAAGCAACAACAGAATAGGAGTGCACATGTTCGCAACTGACTTTTCTCTAACTATTTCTTGCAGAGTATGAGAGTAATTATGAGAAGCTATGCATTACCATCAAAGCTCAAGAGAAGAAAATCAACACCGTGTATTATTTCAGCAACTGTCCCGTCTGTATGAGGTTTGGTTGCTTTCTATGAGTGCTGTGAATAAACCAGCATTACCGGGCAACTTGGTATGATTGTGTGACCTAAACCAAGAAGCCACACCACAGAGGAGATCCCAAGCGCCACCAGCAGATTGTGTGTTACGGTGTGGGCGCAAGTACAACAACAATAACAACATACCTAGTATAATCCCACGAGTGGGGTGGGGAGGGCGCGGGCGCAAGTATAGCGTACAAAATATTTCAGTGATGATTTTTTTTTTCTTTTGAAAAGGTAAGGGATGAATTAGTGCTACCTTATACTAATTAAGTAATTTCCTAATGACAAATCCTTTGGTTACAGGGATTACCATTTTTAATCAGCTACATATCATCCCGTTCACATTAAATAACAATAACCTAGCAATTTTCAACATGTATCTAACGTGTTCAACAAATTGGTCAGGAGATAATCATGCTTTGGTTAAACATGGCTTAGAGAATCACTGACCCAAGCGGAACAGCTACGCTAAGCATTTGTTGCCTAGTATAAGAATGAATTCGACTAAGAATTCCGCTGGCCTCTAATCAACTTGATATGATTGATCTCCAAAGCCAAAGCAGATGCTTCAAATCTCTACCCTCTGATCTCGTGTCTTAGTATGACATATAATTCGTGAGCAAGTAATTAAAGTTTTGAAAGGGATATGCTTCACTTCAAAATTCAAACAGCTGATGCAGCATATACTTGAGTAGGCGGAATTAGCACGCATTTAGCTTCCATCATCAACAGAGAATTATGTAAAAGCATAATACGGTGTTCAATGGGAAGTTTCAGCTAAACCATTGCACTTTTCAATGTCAGTGAAATGCCAAGGGAAGGTCAACTATGAATGGCACGATCTCTTGAGCTTTAAGGAGTGGAACAGCACAATTATGTTAGTTATGGAACATCTATCAAGGGATAGAAGGAAACACATGGTAATTGGAAGACTATAACTACGTAGAAAATGTGATCCCTCGCTATTCAACCATATACTGTATGTTTAAAAAATGCAAAAGGCAAAACCATACAGTGAAAGAGATGCTTTGAGAGTGTATCATTAGGCATGTACTCTGCCACCAAAAGTCTTTCATCTCCCTCAGCACAGCAACCAATTAGATTGACCAATCTCTTATGTCTGACTTTGCCCACTCCAGCAGCCTCTGCCTGCGATGCCAGTGGGAATTAGATTTTCTAGGAAGACCAATATTTTTAAACTAAACAGCATAAATCCATCTAGGAGCTGATGGAACAGCAAAGCTGACATTGCAATTTTGAGGTCTAACAATAAGTCACAAGTAAGCAAACAACAACAACTACTACTAAAATACAGAAGTCTTTAAAAAAATTCTAATCTTTAACTATAAAAGAGTAAGCAGTTCACCACAAACTGATGAGGATCAGGCCATGACTGCTTTGAGAAGCGCTTAATGGCAACAAGCCGGTTGCTCCGAAGCTTCCCTCTGTAGACAATATTGGGTGCTTTCTCACCACTTTCAGAAACTATCAATTCACTGCTAAACCCATTCGTTGCAGCTCGGAGATCCGCAAGAGCAAATTCCTTGAACGCTGGCACTTGATCCCCATTAGCTTCATCAACAACAGAATGAGTTTAAGTTCTATATACCGACTGTGTAAGAAATTATTTACACATAAAAATGTAGTTAACTCAATTTAAAAGCATTGATTGATAACTTAGAATAAATTGTAAGTAACCTCGCGCAAATTTCACTGACTACATTGTAAATAACTTAAATCCTACGGACAAATGAAATACATTGAGTAGAAATAGAGAGATATAAAATGATACCAAGATCTGTTTTGGAGTCGTCCTCTTTAGGAGGTTCTTCGATGGTGGACTTAACATTGACAGTTTTGGACTGGAAACAGCCCATTTATATCTGCTTGCATAGACAACTAACACTCACTAAAATCCCTCGCTATATATAGCTATGGGTGCTGGAATATGAAAGGCAAACTTGGGATGAATGGATAGGTGATGAGCGACAGCAAAGCGGGGGAAAAGTAGCTAGAGCTAATGATTGGTGAAGTGAGTTAGAAAGGTGAGAACAGGAAAAGGGAAGAGGAAAAAGCAGGGCCGAGAAAGTGGGTTGAGTCACATGATAAGTCGATGATGAGCACGTGAAAAGAGAGAAGAATTAGAGAGAGAATTACGATTTGCAACAGTGCTCAGTGTTCAGACTTCAGTGTGTTGCTTTTTCATGCAGAGCTGCTGCAAGGCAATAAGCAATCTTTGTAATCGTAGACGTCCTTATTTAGGCGCGTTAATATTGGGAATTTCTTAATTAGTTATCTGGTTTTAATGGATTCGATCTCTTCTTTTTAAAATATTTAATTACTTGGAACTCAACTGAAAGAATTAAAAATATACAAGTTGTTCTAGGCTGTCAACACTTACGTCAAACGTAACAATATTGCATATGCGTGTTAGTAAGAAAAAAATGGATGATTTAGTACTTTTTTGGATAAAAATATGTATCTAAAATGTGAAACATACATTTTAGGGGAAGCATGTCGAGTCCAAATATGTACCCAGTTTGTAGATATTTTGTAGATAAATTGTAGATTATTTGTATTCTGATTGTAGATGCTTTGTTTTCTGTTTTCACAAATCAAAAACGACTAAAACTTCCATTCTTCTGCAAAAAACGCAATTATGTCGAAAATTCCAATTATGCTACAATTGAAATGGGAATTGAGATATTTAAAATTCAATGTATTCAGTTTGTAGATATTTTATAGATAAATTGTAGATTATTTGTATTCTGATTGTAGATGCTTTGTTTTCTGTTTTCACAAATCAAAAACAACTAAAACTTCTACAAATCTTCTGCAAAAAACGCAATTGTGTCGAAAATTCCAATTATGCTACAATTCTATGATTCTCCTATATGCTATTGTTACTCCTTACGAAACTGCTATGCTAAGTATGGAATCCAAAAAAACATGATGAAGGGATAGATCTTCCTAAGCAAAATCCTCCCATGAACTGTTACAAGAAAATTGACTTTTGACAACAATTGAAGCATCAAAAGAAAAAGATAAAAAGATCTGTTCGAGCTCAGAACATATTGAGAATCAAACTTTGGGAGATACCTTAATGTGAAGGAACCCGAAATCATAACCATCAAATCGACCAGGCTTGTGCTCATCTTCCCCGCGCATAAAAACATTGGGACAAGATTGCAAAGGTGCCGACAGTGCCTTGGCTATGGAAGAAATAATGGGATTTTGATACAAAAATCGTGGGTGTGGGAGGGAAACGTGGGTGAAGGTGTGGGAATTGGAGAGAGAAACGTGGGGGAGTGGTATTAGAAGGAATATACGGTACCATTAAATTAGGAGTATAATTAATAACCTTAAAAACCACTAATGGTATATAATTGGTAATTAGGCATACTAAATGTAATTATATCAAACCTTAAACATTAATGGTAATATAGTTTCCTATATGGCATAGGAATGTAAAAATTCCTAAAGGGAAATCAATTGGCCTAGACTATTTTCGGTGCCTTTTGTTTTATTTATGGGAAAATTTCACATACGAACAATTGACATCTCTATTTTTCAATTTTATAGCTCATATTTCAATTTACAACCAACTAGCCCAAAAATAATAGGCTAAGATTCAATATCCAACTCTAATAGGTTCTCAAAATTACTATTTAATTTTTAAAAGAGATTGCTCAAACTTTTTAATTTTCGAATCAGTAACTGTAACTTAAATATTAGTTCAACAAACCAAATCCATTTGAGTGGTGAAAATTAGATTTTTAACAAGCTTAAATATGTGGGTTTAGATTCCGAATTTGATTTTGTGAGAAATTTGGAGTGGGTATTATCTAGAATTGTTAGAAATAGTATAAGGAGGTTGTATAAAATTTGAAGTCATTTAATGAAGATTTGAACTGATTTTGAACAAGAATTGCAACTGAAAATCGTGGAAAAAGTTCGTTTACAGACGCTTGTATAAAGGTGTATAAAAGTGTATAATAGTATATAAGATGTGTTTATACACTCATATACACTATTATACAAGATTATACAAAAAACTAACTTCGTCTTTTTCCTTACGTTTTTTATGAAATTTAACTCAAATCTTGCTCAAATCTACTCCAAATCACTTCAAATATAAATTTTGAACTCCTTTTGATATTTTCAATCAATTGGAACAACACCCAATCCAAACAACTAACAAACTCAAAAATTTTTATTTTTGAAAGCAAAAGCTTTGAATGGCTTTCAATGGTGGAATGATGAATCTTTAATTTTCTTACATTGCAACCAGATGACACAGGGGAGAAGCGGTAATGGCAGATAGCCCCTTGAAGCATATATAGAAGATGTGAGAAGAAAAAAAAGTGAAAGCAATGGTTGTAAGAACATAGATTTAACTCCATAACTTTTAGAAGCAATGGTTGTAAGAAAACAGATTTTGAATTTGCTAGTGCTTTCAAAATATGTACAATATGGGCTAGGTCGGGTAAAACTTAAAAATATGGGCCATTTGTTGTTATGGTGTGAAGTCAAGTGTATTTTCTTGTAATTCTTTCTTTATTTATTATGTTGGTTTTTTAAAAGATGGGATAGTAAAAATATTAAAAGTAAAGATTGAAAATGTTTCTCAATAATTTTATTAAGCATATCAAGGCTTTAACTAGCCAATTAAGAATATAATCTACAGAAAAATCTGCATAAGAGGAATTTAAAAATCCCAAAATATCTCAGCAAACCTAAAAAATCTATCCAAAATTTAAATTCAAAAAAGTAGATTTATCATAAAACTAAGTAACTTATTATGCTAAAAAAGTTACTACAGTAACTGAAAGCAACAAAATTTCAATATTTGATTCTGGACAATGATAGAATTTTTAGTGATTGCTGGTCTTTTACAACATTCAACAAATCATAGGTTTTAAGATATGATTTTATTTTCACTGAGCAAATCCGATAGTAATCGCCAGTGAAAGTTTGTGGAGCATTCAAAAAGAGATTGTCGCTTGCCATATTTGAAAATAAGTTTAAAAATTGATATTGGTTAAAAATAATTTGAAAATGGTTCTTTGGAAGAACTCATAGATCCCGTAAGACCAATGAAGCTCTGATATCATTGTTGGTTTACTTAAAAGATGGGGCAATAAAAATATTAAAAGTAAAGATTGAAAATGTCGCTCAATAATTTTATTAAGCATACCAAGACTTTAAATAGCCAATTAGAAACATAATCTGCAGAAAAATCTGCATAAGAGGAATTTAAATTCAAAAAAGTAGATTTATCATAAAACTAAGTAACTTATTATGCTAAAAAAGTTACTACAGTAACTGAAAGCAAAAAAATTTCAATATATTACTACTATTTAAAATTTATTACTATGATTTGTAGTGTATTTTTATTTAATTTTTAAATAATTGGATTTATTCAAAAGATTTTGTAAAATTCTTGTCTATATTCAAACGAAAAGTTAAGTAAATTAAATCAAGATATGAACTTTGCAACATAAAATAGGATAAAGATGAAAGTAGTAAACTTTGCAAGAACTTCATGGAAAAAGTTTCTGTAAAAATAATTTGTAAAAAGACTTCTCATGTGCTACTTGAGCTTTTCAACATTTTTATGTGTATTAAAGGTTTAAAGTCCCATGTATGTTTCGAATGAATTGTGTAAATATATATATATATATTGAAAACTAAGATTTATGTTATGTTATAAATGCTCATGACTTCTGTATTATTTTATACAAGAGGTGGAACATTTAGGATCGTGAGTGGATATTCGGTATCCCTTGAGGAATTGTTTATCAAGTGCAGGAAATATAATTTTTATTTGCTAATGAAAGGAGAGTTTTTATATTAAAAGCATAGAACGTTTAGTTATTACATAACATAGGGATGGACCGCATAGCGATTTTTTCCAATTTGACTTTAAGAAAAACTTATAAAATAAAGGCCGGAGGTGCTTCCCAGTACATAATGTTATCTTCCTCCGTTGATGTTTGTTGCTTGGTGCTTCCATACTTTGCCAGAGCGTCAGCTACAACATAACCTTCCCGATATACATGTGTTACTTCTGCCACTCCAGTAGCGTCAAGAAGAAAACTATGAATGTGTTTCCACAACGTCAGAAAATATTTGATATGACTGTCTTGCTAGTAATTTTTTTTGGTAGGCCTCACATAGTATATTGTACATAGAATTAATATGCAATCAACTAAAATACCATAATTTTGTACAATATTATATTATATCTATGGGCCTAAAAATATTAATTATTTTTTTCTTTTATATTTGATGAGAATATACTAAAAAGGCACATAAAAGCATGAAAAGGTGCACGCCAAATAACGTTTGAAAGGAAACTGTCCTTAAGCGGGAACACAAAGTTTCTTTTCTTTTCTTTTCATCTCAGAGAAGAATCATTTGTATACGGGTAAAATCGGAAGCAATGCATGCCTCGATTCCCGGTAAAGAAGACGAAAGGAGCGCACGAACACACGAGGTTGAAATTGAAGTTGGGAGCCTTTCGTACCGAGACCCACGAACGACGAACAATGGGCTCCTCGTCGGACGTGATAAAGTAACACTCCTCGAACCCGGATCGAGCTCTAGGACCTCGGGAGATATGGAAAAGGGTTACGCACGACTAATAGATGACCATGATATCCATACCTAACCGGATATCATGGCGCATATCTCGTGCAATATCGGTTACGGATCAGTAATTAGCGAGAAAGGGAGATTTTTACCTTTCTTAGACTTGTACTAGGGATAAAACTCTCTTACTATATAAAAGAAAAGTTTTTATTTGATAACTGTCACGACTCAAAATTCACTAACGTGATGGAGCCGGACATCATAGTTAGGCAAGCCAACACCAAGAAGTTAATTAAATTCCTTATTTTAGTATTTTTGAAATCATTCCTTTTCCTTACATTAAACAATAAATAATGAACTTAACCGAGAAAATAATAGTGTCTTTAATAAATTTAAATATTGAAAAATCTCATAGTCATCCCAGAACCCGGTATCACAAGTGTATGAGCAATTTCTAGGAATTAAAGTACAATACGATAACTGTCCGGAATACAATTGGACAGAAAAGAACAACTATACTCTGAAAGAGACTCTGTTGGTTATGGGTCGTCTCGAGAGATGAAACTCACCTAAGTCTCCGTGTCAATCATGCTACTGCCCAACGAGTCCACTAGACGTACATGTGCCTGTGCAACAAAAATGCACAGCAAGTGTAGCATGAGTACGAAAACAACGTGTACCCACTAAGTATTCTGTCTATCTCGAAGAAGTGGAGACGAGAAGTCGACTTCGACACTTACTAGTGGTCCAATAATAATATACCAATAATATAGTAAATCGAGGATTTTTATATAAACGGTTGTAACTCAATAGCATGAAGCAAGTAAATGATTCTTTCATTAATAGGGAATTTCCAAATTTATTTTTTTGTCATTTATACATTTATATCAAGCCAGGGTGGCAATATTATCATTTATAAGTTTGCAAGTCAAGCAACACAAGCATGCACAAATCATGCCGAGGTCGTATGGCCCGATCCAATAAATATTTAAACTGTGCACTGCCAGAGAGTCGAATGGCGCGAACCATAGATGCATCTATTTATTCTACCGAGGCATTCGGCCCGTTCCACAATAGATGAGTACATTCAAACAGTCAATCAAGAATTCATCAAGGTGCAATTATCCAAGAAAAGGCAATTTCTCTCTTAAAAGTCAAGAAAATGATGTCTAGTCTTTTAGAAATTTATTTACAAAGTTCAATATGTTTTAAGCATTTTCAATTGACAATAAGATTGCAATATCACAAGTAAAACATGTTTTTGGGTCCTAGACTACCCGGACTTAAGCATAATAGTAGCTACGCATGGACTCTCATCACCTCGTGCGTACGTAGCTCCCATAAATAGAAGTACATGTCTAATTAATTCACCTATGGGGACAATTCCCTCTTACAATGTTAGAAAGGAGACTCACCTCGCTCTGAAGTTCCATAACCGGCTTCCCAAGCCCTTCCGACGACTCAAATCGATGTACTGCGCTCCAAAACTAACCAAATAATGGGAAAATCAATGAAAATACACCCTAATACTTATAACAATTCAATTTATATAAATTCCCAACTCCGCTCGAAAAGTTGACAAAATCTCCCTCGGGCCCACGTGCCCGGATTTCAAAATTTTTTGAAGATAAATTTGCCCACAACCTCACGAACTCTAATATATAATTTACTCTCAATTTCATGCCCAAAATTGTGGTCAAAATCCAAGAATACCAAATTTCTAGGTTTTCCTCAAAATCCTAAATTTCTACTAATTTCCATGTTAAAACATATACATAATCGATGTATTGAACTCAAACTAGTATAAACCACTTACCTCATGCTTGGTGGTGAAAATGGGACTCCCAAGGTTCCCCAAAATCATCTCCCATGAAAACAATGGGGTGAAAATGAGCCAAACCCCGATTTTAAAGAACCTCACTGCCTCCAGCCTTTCCGCACTTGCGGTCACTTGACCGCTTTTGCAGTTCCGCAGGTGCGGCCCCATAACCTCTTCTGCAGTCTCTCACCAGGCCTCACAACTCCGCATCTGTGGCTCCACAAATGCAGGTGCGGTCCCGCTTCTGCGGACTTTGACCACATCTGTGGTCCACTCCTTCCCAGCCAAAAATCTGCTTCTGCGGGTCACTTCCCGCTCCTGCGGTTCCGCGCCTACGGTGCTCTTCACGCAGGAGCGGTTACTCCAGAAGCCCAGCTGCTTCAGCCCTTCCTCAAATTCCATTTTCAATCCGTTAACCACCCGGAATCCACCTGAGGCCCCCGGGACCCCGTCCAATCACACCAACCAGTTCCATCACATAACGCGTACCTGCTCGAGGCCTCAAATCACATCAAATAATGCTTGAACCATGAATCGCCCTCCAATCCAAGGTTAATGAACATTAGAATTTCAAACTTTAACATTCGATGCCGAAACCAATCAAATCTTGTCCGATTAACCTCAAATTTTGTACACAAGTCATATTTAATATTACGGACCTACTCCGACTTCCGGAATCAGATTTCGATCCTAATATCAAAAAGTTCACTTCTGGTCAAACTTCTCAAAAACCTTCAAATTTCTAACTTTAACCAAATGACTCCCAAATGACCTACGGACCTCTAAATTCACCTCCCGACGCGCTCCCAATACCAGAATCAACATACAGAGCTACTCCTAGACTCGGAATCCCAAACGATCATCGATAGCATTGAAATGCACTTCAACCCAAATTTATGAAATTCTTCCAAAATACTAACTTCCACAATAGGCACCGAAACGCTCCTGGGTCATCTAAAACCCGATTCAGACATATGCTCAAGTCCAAAATCATCATACAAACCTGTTGGAACCTTCAAATCCCGATTTCAAGGTTATTTACTCAAAAATCCAATCCTTGTCAATTCTTCCAACTTAAAGCTTCCGAGATGCAAATTCTTTTTCGAAATCAACTCTGAACTTCCCAGAATTCAATTCCGACCATGCGTACAAGTCATAATACCTGAAGTGAAGTTGTTCATGGCCTGAAAATGCTGAACGACACGCTAGAGCTCAAAACGACCAGTCGGGTCGTTACATTCTCTCCCACGTAAACATACGTTCGTCCTCGAACGTGCTGAGAGCTGCATTGGAGTTGTACGAAATCACTGTTTAACACCTCGTGCACATACCCGTGCTACCACAACCCGGTTGAGCACATTAGCTCGATCAAATATGAAGATATCCTCTTTTATTTAGGCAAATGAGCCTTAGAGCCCAGTTTCAACATCCGAAATTCTCTGCCAGACATGCTTCCAATATGTGAACACCGTATCAATCACCACACGATGCACCAATACAAGATTGCATACCTTTGCTGAATTCATACTATGCACTGCATAACTCACATGGCCATAATAACATCCTCTAATAACAATAGCTAAAATTCCACGAACCTGATGCTCCCAATGCACCCATGACATATATAAATCCTGTTTTAGCCTTTTGCAATACCACCACGGCGGAAGAGATGTGTAGAAATTCATAACCAACTGCCGAGCCAACAAATCATTGAGGCTATACTCCTAACAAGAGTCGTTACCTCATTTTGAACCAAATAATTATATTTGCTCTTTTATATACTTCATATAATCTGATCACATCGATCCTAGATCCAATAATCTTGTCTCACCCAGTATGAACTGCTCAGGGAATAAGCCACCCCATACATGACCGAAAGTCTCATATGATGCCACAATGTGCCAATAGGCTACCAACTCGAACGTGATACATAAGGAAAACGAACTCTGGAAGGGACTACTTAACTCACACAGCTAATATGAACTTTCCTCATAAAATGGAAAACAAAACACACAAAAATTTGAATATAGAAAATAGTACTCAACATCATACTGTTGCGGTGTGCAACCCGATCCAAACAATATACCCGTGACGGCGTACCACTCGATCCACACATAGAACTCACATAAGGAGATACACATTGAGCTAAATTTCTCACTACTACTACTAAATACCGAATATCGGCCACAAGCATGCTAAGTGCATACTACCATACATGGGGAGACATATAGCTCCCATAAGCTACAAAACTCAAGCACAACCGAGGTGCGATATATCACCTGAATCTTAAGAGCCATTCTGCTCACATAACACCATCTCTACGCGGAACCTCAACACATAAGAAATTTATCAAGCCGTTTTACAACTCACACGACACCATATAGTATTACATGAAATAACTAATGACGAAATAACATCCCACGTCTGAATACTCCTCCATGAGGAGTGCTATGCTGAAATGAACTTATCTGGCCTGATATAGAGCCCATATTCATATTTAAATCCACTCACATACCACAAGCCGATTCTGATCACACCGTACTAGGAAAATAACCTTTCAAGGGTCCATAAATACCCCTTTTTCCTATAACTCACAAGAATAACCATCATAACTGAAGTAACCTCCCTAGTCCACAACGCGATAAACCGAGTGCCCTCCAGGCATAAATTCTCACATTAGTGATATTACCACAATCTTCAGACTTGATTTAAATCTTCAATCAATCAAGTGACTACATGTCACACTTATACAATCTTCCCGTGAGGTATGCTCTCATGACCTTCCGCACTAGATAACAAGTATGCACATCTATACCACAGGTCACACTAACGCTTTAAAGCATAACAAGAATCTGTAACCAAGATGCAAAGTCTCCTACAGAAACACCGATCTCAGGTGACGCTGAAGACAATACCAGCTTACTCTAAACATCCCAATCCTTTTCCCTACTCATCCGAGCTCGTGATATCCTTGTCAACACCGAACCGTAACCTTGATCATCACTTCTAAATTTCATACCGCTCATTGCACCTAGCGTCAAAATTTCATCATAACTCTTAAACCACTAATAGGGTAAACACTTTATCACCTAGAAACTTTTTACTTAACTCGTTCCAAGAGAACCATGGCAACACGCAAGTAACTTCTCATAACCGTAGGACATTCCAATCCTCAAGTAGTGGTCTGAACCACAATAACCCTTCCGTGATCCGCCTACACATAACATGCCATAATACTTGAATACCTCCAAATAAAAGCAATTACGGCGGCCGACAAGCCTCGCACGTACCGTCGTGAATCACATGCATAATTTAATCATGCTGAAAGAGCTGATCACTACTACCAATATGCCAATTCCACTATGGCTAACCAATCTAACTTCTTCCCATTTATCCTTGATTGCCTTAGAAATAATAATAACTTCATTTAACACATCATGCATTACATCCGCACTCATCCCGAGTGGTCTTGTATCACGAGACCATGTTGTCTCAAATCCCACGAACCATCGCATACCTTGCTTGGGCGTATATTCGCATCCTCAACTGATACACCCATTCCGATAATACCTCTACGAATCCGAAGTCTTTTTCGCTCATTCACCCAAATGTTACACTACAAGCTGAAAATATCATAGAACATTCGGAGCCTCCTATCACGATCTGCTGCAAAATCTTGGTTCTTAACCACATCGCGGGCTTGAAATCTTTAAGCACCGCATTCTAACCTTTGAATTCATTAGGACCATTGTTGAGAGTCACCCACTCTAGCTTGGTCCCGAATATAATCAACTCCAAGGCTCCACTGGCACATGAACTCCCATCTCCAAGGAGCACACAATTGAATCACTTCCTTGTAAACCACCTCCGTACAAAACCCAAATCTTTAGTCTTCCCAAAGCCCAAGAAAGAATTGATAAGGCTATTTATGGCACATATCTCACAAATTATTTACTCGAATTGCCACCTATATTCCTTTCCCTTAGCTGAAATAACTCGCCATTATGCCGATAGCCAGAAACCTTACAAGTAGGTAACCATGCAACCCAATCGCAGGTGGTGGGACTCTCTCACTTAGCAGGGAGACACCTATTACATAACTCTGGAATCCACCAAGATTCTTTATCTCTTATTGACATAACCTTGCGCAATCAAATTGCCAAATTCCTCGAAATCCTTCCGTTAGCATTTCTTGAACACTCCCCATCTCTAGCAATATTCACATTTTCAACCTCTTACTGGATAATCAGTAGAATTCTTCGCAGAAGCTTTTCCAACTATGTGACCGCTGACCTGCTCACAGGAGATAACCCACATGTGGAAATTACATGCCGACATCTCCCAACAATGCTGCAATGCACAATTACTACGAAATCAATAACCCATCCTGAGCCCATTCTCATTCACTAGCTGCACAAGTCCGTTCATTCCACATGGACATCAACCAAATACACAGCAATATCTTCCAATTCAAAGTTATGTTGCATCCTTCCTCATATCAAGCAACTCATTTCTGTTGCATCCAATCTCCCGGCATATAATAGCCAATAATTCAAATTAAGCCCGTAGACCCAATCATCGTCCACTAAAATTCCCAAATCACTCCAAACTTTCCTCAAAAGGGTGTAGTTATCCTGCCACTGAACCCATATGCTACTCCACCACTCTCCAACTTTGGGCAAACTCACTTCTTTATGAAACTACTCGACTTCCGCTTCTTACACCTGGCCTTCTAGAAGTTTAACCATCACATGACAATTCCCACATGTTCTTCCTCATCCTTTGCTGCTCAGCTGATGCCTTAGATCAAAATCTATCTCAGTGGCACTTGAACCAATAGACCGCTACTAACTTTAAACCTTTCCGAATGTCATCTTTTCTTGATCCATCGACCTTAGAAACATCAATTCAATCCTAAACCATCGCACCCTGTGATCACTGACAGCCGCTTCTTCAATACTATCCCATAATATCCTGCCCTGCAAACGATTTGTAGAAGATCTTGACACCGGCGAACTTAACATATTTAATCGAGGACGACGACACCGCGTCGCAGATAAAAATTCCACCACACTTGAAAACACCAAGTCTTGTTACTCTATCCACCCAAACCTAAACATCTATAGTCCGATAGACTTTCCTCCGTCAGAAATACAGTACCAAATCTCTAAATCATGCACTGAGAAAACCTCCTTCCAAGTCATACAGTGCTCCCACACATGGACAAACATCCCACCATCATATTAATACCGTGCGATAGCCATTCATGAGTATCATAGCAACCTCTGTATAGCCTCAAAGCTCTCAGAAGTACAACTACAGAGCTGAAATGACAAGATATCCTCTCGCAAAGCGACGATAATAATCCCATCAACTACACAGGGAGAAACATTCTGCACCACATCTCTAGTACTATTACAATTCCTGATTTATAATAAGTGTTTCGCGTTGCATAAGAACGAGTAGGAAGGAAGAAAAGGCATGAGCCTCAAAGGAATCAAATCGCACGATGAGGAATCAAGAAGGGAAGTGCTCCTAACAGCCTTGTAGCCTCTCGAAGATAAGTACAGACGTCTCCGTACCAATCCGCAAGACTCTACTAGACTCATTCATGACCCATGATACCTAAGGGAACCTAGTGTTCTGATACCATGTTGTCACGACCCAAAATTCACTAAGGGTCGTGATGGCGCCAAACATCACTGTCAGGCAAGCCAACACCAATAAGTTAATTAAATTCCTTATTTAGTATTTTTGAAATCATTCATTTTCCTTACATTAAACAATAAATAATAAACTTAACTGAGAAAATAATAGTGTCTTTAAAAAATTTAAATACTGAACAATCCCATAGTCATCCTAGAACCTGGTGTCACAAGTGCATGAGCAATTTTTAGGAATTAGAGTACAATACAATAACTGTCTGGAATACAATTGGACAAAAAAGAACTACTATACTTTGAAAGAGACTCTGCAGACTGCGGGTCTTCTCGAGAAATGCAGCTCACCTAAGTCTCTATGTCAATCATGTTGCTGCGCCCAACGAGGTCACTAGACGTACATGTAATAAAAATGCACAGTAAGTGTAGCATGAGTACGAAAACAACGTGTACCCAATAAGTATCCCGTCTAATCTCGAAGAAGTAGAGACGAGAGGTCGACTTTGACACTTACTAGTGGTCCAATAATAATATAGTAAATCGAGGATTTTTATATAAACGGTTGTAACTCAATAGCATGAAGCAAGTAAACGATTCTTTCATTAATAGGGAATTTCCAAATTCATTTTTCATCATTTATACATTTATCTCAATCCAGGGAGGCAATATTATCATTTATAAGTTTGTAAGTCAAGAAATACAAGCATGCACAAATCATGCCGAGGTCGTACGACCCGATCCAACAAATATTTAAACTGTGCACTGCCATACGGTCGAATGACGCGAACAATAGATGCATCTATTTAATCTACCGAGGCGTCAGCCCATTCCACAATAGACAAACACATTCAAACAGTCAATCAAGAATTCATCAAGGAGCAATTATCCAAGAAAAGGCAATTTCTCTCTTAAAAGTCAAGAAGATGATGTCTAGCCTTTTAGAAATTTATTTACAAAGTTTAATAAGTTTTAAGCATTTTAAATTGACAACAAGATTGCAATATCACAAGTGAATCATGCTTTTCGGGCCTAGGCTACCCGGTCTATGGAATAATAGTAGCTACGCACGGACTCTCATCAACTCGTGCATATGTAACCCCCACAAATAGAAGCACATATCCAATTAATTCACCTATGGGGACTATTCCCTCTTACAAGGTTATAAAGGAGACTCACCTCGCTCCGAAGTTCCATAAGAGGCTTCCCAAGCCTTCCCGACGACTCAAATCGATGCACCGCTCTCCAAAACTAACCAAATAATGGGCAAACCAACGAAAATACACCCTAATACTTATAACAATTCAATTTATATAAATTCCCAACTCCGCTCGAAAAATTAACAAAATCTCCCTCGGGCCCACGTGCCCGGATTTCGAAATTTTTTGAAGATAAAGTTTGCCCACAACCTCACGAACTCAAATATATAATTTACTCTCGATTTCATGTCCAAAATTGTGGTCAAAATCGAAGAATATCAAATTTCTAGGTTTTCCTCAAAATCTCAAATTTCTACTAATTTCCATGTTAAAACATATACATAATCGATGTAATGAACTCAAACTAGTATAAACCACTTACCTCATGCTTGGTGGTGAAAATGGCACTCCCAAGTTGCCCCAAATTCGGTTCCCACGAAAGAAATGGGGTGAAAATGAGCCAAACCTCGATTTTAAAGAACCTCACTGCCTCCAGCCTTTCCGCACATGCGGTCACTTAACCGCTTCTATGGTCTCTCATCAGGCCTCACCACTCTGCATCTGCGGCTCCACAAACGCAAGTGCGGTCCCGCTTCTACGGACTTTGATCACATCTGCGGTCCACTCCTTCCCTAGCCAAAAATCTGCTTCTGTGGGTCACTTCTGCTCCTGCGGTGCTCTTCACGCAGGTGCGGTTACACCAGAAGCGCAACTGCTTCAACCCTTCCTCAAATTCCATTTTCAATCCATTAACTACCCAGAATCCACCCGAGGCCCTCGGGACCCCATACAATCATACCAACCAGTCCCCTCACATAATGCGGACCTGCTCGAGGCCTCAAATCACATCAAATAACATTTAAACCCTGAATCGCCCTCCAATCCAAGCTTAATGAACTTTAGAATTTCAAACTTCAACATTCGATGCCGAAACCCATCAAATCTCGTCCGATTGACCTCAAATGTTGCACACAAGTCATATTTGATATTACGGACCTGCTCCAACTTCCAAAATCAGATTCCGATCTCGATATCAAAAAGTCCACTTCTGGTCAAACTTCTCAAAAACCTTCAAATTTCTAACTTTAGCCAAATGACTCCAAAATGACCTACGGACCTCCAAATTCACCTCGAGACGCACTCCCAATAGCAGAATCACCATACAGAGCTATTTCCAAATTCGAAATCCCAAACGGTCATCGATAGCATTGAAATGCACTTCAACCCAAATTTATGTAATTCTTCCAAAATTCTAACTTCCACAATAGGCGCTGAAATGCTCCCGGGTCATCCGAAACCTGATCCGGACATACGCACAAGTCCAAAATCATCATACGAACCTGTTGGAATCTTCAAATCTCGATTTCGAGTCCGTTTACTCAAAAATCCAATCCTTGTCAATTCTTCTAACTTAAAGCTTTCGAGATGCAAATTCTCTTTCCAAATCAACTCCGAACTTCCCGTAATTTAATTTCGACCATACGTACAAGTCATAATACCTGAAGTGAAACTGCTCATGGACTCAAACTGCTAAACGACGCGCTAGAGCTCAAAACGATCGATCGGGTTGTTACAATAACACACATTGTAATATGCATACCAAGGTAATACAAATTCATTTTTCTACTCTCTAGCTATTTAAAAGTTCTTAATTTATTGTTTGTTCATCATTCACAATTGACTTCGAACCAAGGGTCTAGTCGAGGCTAAAAGTATTGTTCAACTTAATCTCGAGTCAGGCTGTAACATTGTGATTGGTTTGATTATTCACTTAGCCTTTGACTCATTTATCTAATATTCTTGATTATTTTTATTAAATAAATTCACATATCCTTAAAACCGCATATAAATTTAATTGTTATCCATTTTAAAGGTAAACAGTTTGGCGCTCACCGTAGAGCTAGGGATAATAGTGGTGATTTGATACAAATCTCCATAACACACTCTATTTTACGCTTGTTCTTTAAAGTCTCAATTTCAGGTCAGTTTAAAAATGTCAAATTCTCAATCTGCCCACTTGAACATTGACAATGAGTCTGGCTATCATGGCGAAAATAACAATCTGGTGCCTAGCAACGAGGTACCTCCCACTGATCCCAACGGAGTCCTAGTTGTCGATTCGGTCGATGCTAACTCCTAGGTGGCCATCGATGTCAACTTGCTAACTGGTCCCCAAAATAGCATTCGCGAGGACCCCGACCAATGGCTCGAGAAGAGCCAAAAGGCGAAGGCGATGGGATTAGCCTACGATTAATCTTTGAAATGTTGCTAGCTCAACAAGAGGCGATCGAGCGACTGCAAAATCAAAGCCACGCCCCTAGTAGAGTTGAGCCCTAACCATCCCGGAAGAACATCCGAAGGAATAAGTAGATCACTGAGAGTCCGGGTGAAGATGAGTCTGTGGTCAATCCTGATGAAAATGCTTGAAGCATTAATGAAACAGGTGGAATCAGGTGAAAAGAAATTTGAGGCATATGACAAGGAGGTGGAAACATACAATTCCATGGTCGACCAAATCCCAGGAGCACCCCTGATATTGAAGGGGCCGGATTCCAAGAAGTTTATCCAGAAGCCTTTTCCTCTGAGCACGGCATGAAAGCCGAACCCTAAGAGGTATCATATGCCCGGTATCCCAAAATATAACGGAACCACGGATCTGAATGAGCATGTGACCTCCTATACATGCACAATCAAAGGGAACGACTTGGAAGACGATAAAATCGGGTCGGCGTTACTAAAGAAGTTTGGGGAAAACTTGTCTGAACGAGCAATGATACGATATCACAACTTACCACCAAATTTCATTGACTCGTTTGCTATGCTTGCAGATTCTTTTGTGAAGGCCCATGCCGGTGCCATCAAGGTCGAGACCAGAAAGTCAAACCTTTTTAAAGTTAAACAAAGAGATAATGAGATGCTCAGGGAGTTCGTGTCGAGGTTCAAGATGAAATAGATGGACCTACCTCCGGTCGCAGATGAATGGGTCGTTCAAGCATTTACTCAAGGACTTAACCCTCAAGCTCCTTGGCTTCACAGCAGCTAAAACAAAGTTTAGTAGAGTACGCGGTGGTAACTTGGGCTGACATCCATAAAGGTACCAGTCAAAATCAGAGTCGAGGACGACCGAATCGGAGCCCCTTCTAGGTCTGTTTATCCTATCAAGGCCAACGACAGGTCTAAGAGAGCCGTTGATCATGAGCTAATGCCAGTCCGAGATAATTACCAACCGTACAACGCGGACCAAAGGGGAAATGGGTCTGAGCGTCACCAGCAAGGAATGAAAAAAAAGGAGATTGAGGTCCTAGCAGCCGAAGTCTGATGAGCAAAAATGGTTTTGATAGGTCACTGGGGGGCAGGGAAGCACCAATATTATCAGAGTATAACTTCAATGTTGATGCTGCCAGCATCGTATCAGCCATCGGGCGTATCAAGGAAACCAAGTGGTCTCGACCATTGCAGTCTGACCCTACCAAAAAGATCCTAACTTGATGTGTAAGTACCATAGAACTCATGGCCACAGGACCGAGGATTGTCGACAATTGAGAGAAGAAGTTGTCAGTTGTTCAATAACAGTCACCTCCAAGAATTTCTGAGTGATCTAGCCAAAACCCACTTCAAGAACAGGACGCCAACAAATAAGTCTAATAAGAGGAGCCTCAGCATGATCATTGGAGGGGTCAATGTACCTCAGGGGCCAATAATAAAGCGCACTAAAATATCTATCACAAGGGAGAAATGCACCCGAGATTATGTCCCAGAGGGAACCATTTTGTTCAACGATGAGGATGTCGAGGGCATCATGCAACCACACAATGATGTGCTGGTAATATTCGTGTTTATCAATAAATCCCGAGTTAAACATGTGTTGATTAATCTAGGTAGCTCGGCTCACATCATCAGATCAAGGTTTGTAGAGCAGTTGGGGTTACAAAACCAAATAGTGTCGCCGCTTGGGTGTTGAACAGATTTAACATGGCATGCGAAACCACTAAAGGGGAGATAAAACTGCTAGTGAACACCACCGGGACGATCCAAGAGACAAGGTTCTATGTTATCGAAGGGGACATGAGGTATAATGCCCTTTTCAGAAGGTCGTGGGTTCATAACATGAGAGAGGTACCCTCAACCAGCAGGCACTGAAGTTCCCTATGTCGGGAGGAGTCAAGACGATTTAAGGAGAGCAGCAGGCCATAAAGGAAGTGTTCACAGTCGGCGAGGTAATCCTGGTGCTTGTGGTTTCAACATCAAGGAACACGAAGTTGACCAAAAAAGAAGAAATTAAATAGCAATCATCGATATCGATCTCGATCGAACTGGAGGAACGGGGAGTAGATGAGGAGGATGATTATGGAGTTCTGAGATCATTCATAGATCCTGATGATACTGACGCAACCAAATCAAGGGTCGAGGAGTTGGAAAAATTCATATTGACCAAACACCTACCCGGATCGAAAGGTATAACTAGGCACGGTCTTAACTCCCAAGCTTAGGAAAAAACTCATTGATTTTCTTAAAGCTAACATAGACTATTTCGCTTGGTCCCATTTTGACATGAAAGGGATCCCACCGGAGGTAACCACTCATAAGCTGAGTTTGGACCCAAAGTTCCATCCGATTAAGCAGAAGAGGAAACCACAATCAAAGGTCAAACATGCATTCATCAAGTATGAGATATCCAAACTCCTTAAAATAGGGTCCATTCGAGAAATTAAATACCCAGACTGGTTAGTTAACATAGTGGTAGTGCCTAAAAAGGGAATAAGCTAAGAATGTGTGTAGATTACAAAGATCTAAACAAGGCATGCCCCAAGAATTCTTTTCCTTTGCCAAACATCGATCGAATGATCGATACGGCGGCCAAACATGAGATACTCAGCTTTCTCGATGCCTATTCCGGTGCAACCAAATTCGGATAGATCCGGACGATCAAGAAAAGACTTCTTTTATCACTAATTTCGACACCTACTGTTATAACATAATTCCATTTGGATTGAAGAACGCTAGTGCCACCTATCAATGCCTAGTAAATCGGATGTTTGAAGAACGGATAGGGAAACAATTGGAAGTTTATATTGACGACATGTTAGTCAAGTCCCTGCGAGCAGAGGACCACTTGAAATATTTGCAGGAAACATTCGACATATTGAAGAAATATAGTATAAAGCTGAACTCGAAGAAGTGCGCGTTCGGGGTCAGATCGAGAAAATTCCTCGTGTTCATTGTGTCAAATCGAGGGATCGAGATCAATATCGACAAAATTAAATCCATAGAGGACATCATCATAGTGGACAACGTCAAGGCCGTTCAAAGGCTAATTGGGCGTATAGCCGCCCTGGGCCGATTCATATCGAGGTCCTCGGATAAGAGCCATTAGTTCTTCTCACTATTAAAGAAGAAGAATAACTTTTCCTGGACCCCGGAATGCCAGCAAGCTTTGGAAGAACTCAAATGGTACCTATCGAGTCCGTCCCTACTCCACACTCTAAAGGCGGATGAACATTTGTACCTTTACTTGGCGGTTTTTGAGGTGGCAGAAAGTGGAGTCTTAGTCCGAGAGGAAGAAGGTACGCAGTTTCCTATTTACTATGTCAGTATAAATCTAGGCGAGGCCGAAACAAGGTATCCTCACTTGGAAAAATTGGTGCTCGCTTTTCTAGGCGCCTCTAGAAAGCTAAAACCATAGTTTCGATGCCACCCCATATGTGTCGTAACTTCATACCACTGAGGAAAATCATGCACAAACCTGAGCTCTTAGGTCGATTGGCCAAATGGGTCGTTGAAATTAGCAGGTACGATATTGAGTATCGACGTCGAACTACTACAAAATCTCAGATTGGGCAAACTTCATGGCCGACTTTATCCAACCTTTATACCCGAAGTCGAGAGGGAATTACTATTGACTTTGGGACCACCTCGGGAATCTGGACCCTTTTTACGGATGGTTCCTCGAGCACGAAGGGGTTCGGGCACGACATTGTATTAAAATCGCCTACAGGAAATGTAGTTAGGCAATCTATTAGAACTGTGAAATTGACTAACAATAAAGCCGAGTATGAGGCCATGATTGGAGGTCTGAAATTAGCTAAAAGCCTTGGGGCCAAGGTTATGGAAGGCAAGTAAGAATCCCACATCGTGGTAAACCAAGTTAACGGGACATTCGAAGTAAAAGAAGTACGAATGTGAAGGTACCTGGACAAATTGTAGGTAACACTTCATCAATTTAGGAAATGGACCATGCAGTACGTACCCCGAGATCATAACAGCACGGACGACGCCTGGGCTAACTTGGGGTCATCGGTCGATGCCGATGAATTCAGTTCGGGAACAGTAGTGCAGCTCATGAAGTTGGTGATAGAAGAAGACCACACTGAAGTAAACTCAACAAGTCTAACTTGGGACTGGAGGAACAAGTATATAGACTACTTGAAGACTAGAAAATTGCCTTCGAATCCAAATAATCGAGAGCTATGCATACCAAGGCTGCCATATTTAGCTTGGTCAAATGGGCATTGTTTAGGAGAACCTTTGATAGTCTGTTAGCCAGATGCTTGGGACTAGACGAGACCTAATACGCCTTGAGAGAAGTTCACGAAGGCACTTGTGGGAACTATTCGGGGGCATAATCTTTGGTTCAGAGACTGATTAGGTCCGACTATTACAAAAATTCGAAACCTAATAAAAGGTTACCCCCGACAAAAACATTGTTTAAAACACTTAATCATCTTAGAAACCTCTGGCCTCACCAAGGCATTCGAAGCCATGATTAAACAAAGTGGCATCGAAGTCGAGCTTCGATCGAACCTCCATAAAACAAATGCCCTAGAACTACATCTGATTCTATGACAAGGCATAAAAAACAACACACGAATATAAATTGCAAAAAGATGCTAGAAAATTGAAGACACAATATTGCCGGAAAGGGAAAAATCTTATATATATTCCAAAAATATATTTACAAAGTCATGATAGAACAGCCTCAAAATAAAAAAAATAGAGAAAAATACACAAGGAAAACAAAAAACTAAAAGATAAGGAAGGCATATACGCCTGGTCAGTACCAGGGCCTGACTCGTCGTCGAAACCGTCAAAACCCTTAAGATCCCTTAGAGCCCTAGAAACCCTTGGAGCTTCGGCACCCTCAGGATCGTAGAGCTCATTTGCCTTGGCCTTGAGTCTATTATCTTCTTCATCTCGTCCAATCGGTCGAAACCTCGGGCGTGGATCTCTTCGAGGGTCTCTCTTTAGGACAACAACTTCATGTATTCAGTCTTTGTCTTTAGGCGGTCTTGGTTGCCTCCACATCGGCGTTGTAATGGATACCATTTCCTCGACATCAGTAGAAGTTGTGTCCAATTTGGACCTCAGTGCCGCATATTCTTTTCTGAGATCATCCCATTCCGTGATGGCCGAGCTCAGTTGTGCTCGAAGATCATCGTTAAGCCGAGACCACTTTTCGTCTTTTTCCTTCACTGCTTGAAGATGGTTCTCGAATGACACCAGCTACGCCTTTGCAGTTTCCTTCTCTAAGGCCAGTAGGTCCATCCTGCCCTTCCACACTTTTGCCATGGCCTTGACCTCGTCCTTCTCCATCCATAGATGGGCGACCAGATCTATCTTCTGTTGGACCTGCAAAGTTGTGTTGTTAGTCACCATGTCTAGCTCCTTATTTTTAGCTTCAAAGACCTTTACCTTCTCAACTAGGTCGGCATGTTCCCGCTTCAAGGTCAAAGCCTCCTTCTGAGCCTTTTTCTAGCTCGGCCTGAAGCTTCAAGAGGTCGTTAAAGGCCTCATCTTGTTGCTCACTAAGGAGACTATACATATCTTTCGTCTGGACCTGCTCTTTGAGCTCAAACTCGAGCTAGCTGATTTCTAAGCGGTACTAGAGGAAGCTTTCGTGGTGAAGTAAGAGACATCAAAACTTAAGTGGAATTCATAAAAGGGTGTAAAAGTGTTGGCGCCTTATCTATTTCAATGCCTGATGTGCCTCGTTGAAAAGGCTTGACGTGCCCACCTTGTTCATCTTTGCCTGGTCATCCTCGGTTACCAGGCATCAAAGGTAGCTAGCTACGCCCACCGGAGCAGATAAGACTCGAGCATCCTTCAGGGACTGTAAGAATGACCATTCTCTTATGTCTGAGGTCTACGCTCGGTGCGGGAAACTACTTCACCAGTTTTAGGGTCGAACTCGGCCCGCCAGCTCCTGAGGGAACATCCTTCTTCGGGCTCTCCAGGTGACCCAACCTAGAAAAATCTTCCAATATGGACATGTCCAAGCTGACAAAAAAGGAGTTGAAGGGTTCATCTGAACCCTCCACTCCCTCACTTGACTTTTCTTTGCTGCTTGGGCCTCTTCGAGCATGGACTCGGTATAGGAGGGTGTCCTATAATGTCACTAACACCGGTCGCCTCCTTCGGAATGGGAGCGGCTTACTGGGAGGTCACAACCTCCATCTCCCCCTCAAGTTCCCGAGCCTGAAGGGGATCGACCTCGTGGTCTCTTTCTCGATCGTCTCCTGCTCCCTAGTGGGGGGTCGATCCATGGGCGATGAAGATGTCATCTTCTTTGGGCTTATCCTTGATCTGGTAGAGATATCCAGGGTCCGGTGCCCTAGACTTGGTATTCTTCTTAGGCTCTGGGCCCAGGTGGCTTCCCTCTTCTTCATCTTCCCCTTGGGGTCTGAGGAACCCGAAGATTTTCTCTTTTTCTTGTTTTTCTCCTTTGTGGCAGCCCCGGGCTATCCCAAGATGGAGGCTCGGCAGGCAAAGACGAATCCTCATCCTTATCAAATGACCTAATTTTAGTGGTCTTAGGCCGACCTGTAATAAAAAATAAAAGTTAGCACTATATAAGTTAAGAGCGTGATGGTAACTATTTTAGGGAAGAACCTCACCGTGAGAACATGCCTCATATTTGCCCTTTGAAAGTTTGCGCCATGCACGTTCGGAGAAAGGCATCTGCTTACAAATCCCCTCGATCCACTCCTTGAATCAGGGGATTACATCTAGAATTTGGGAAATAACTACACAATCACAAACACAAGCGATGAGAAAAAGAAATAGAATGGAAGAAATACCAAAGAAATACAATACTTAAGGGATACGTTCCACTCCTCAGAAAATGACAGAAACTTTGGGGGGGGGGGATCAGGTCTTCAGTTTTCACCCGAGCAAACTATCCTGACAACCTTTTTCTCGGTCCTCATCAATACTCGAGAAGGGAGCCTTTCTTGCTCGGTGGACGAGCTTGATCAGTCCCCCTCGAAAGATTCAGGGAGTGTACATGTAGAGTAGGTGGTCGAGGGTGAACCGGGGAGACTCGATATTATTTACGAAGTGGTGTAAGAGGATCACAATCCTCCAGAAGGATGGATCGATTTGCCCAAGGCATACCTTGTACCTCTTGTAGAAAGCAAGAACTATGGGATCCGTAGGGGCAAGCATAAAGGGGTAAGTGTAAACCCTCAAATACCCCTTCGCGTGTATTGTTATATCGTCATTGCCCCCAGGGAGGACCACATCCTTACCCTCCCACTTACAGTCTGCTCGGACTACAGGTAAGGTTTCTTCTGTGATAGAGAATATGTATCTCGATGCTCTCTCGCCTCGGTCTTGTTGGCTGGAGGCCTTCTCGACCTTGAAGTCATCCCCGATAGAGCAGCCCCCGGGTATGAAGCCCTTCATGGGGGCTCTGGAGATACCTCGGGAGCAGCCAACTCGGCATATATGGCGGGGTGGGAAGATGAAGGGGTAGCCTGCTGAGGCACAGACTTGAAAGTCTTAGCCATCGTGATCTGGGAAAATATAAGGATTTGAAGGGAAGTATGGAGACTTGAAGGAAAGCATGAAGATTCGAAGGAAAAATATAAAGATCTGAAGAAAGAGTCTGAAGGTCTGAAGGTGGGATGAAGATATGAATATTTGGGTTCAAAATCTAAGAACAAATATGAAGGTTTGAGGATCAAAGATGAAGATAAAAAGATCTGAAAAGGTTAAAAGCTGCAAGAAAATTCGAAGGTAAAAGCTAGGATCAGAAAGTGAAAGAAGTATAAAGGGTTGAAGCTTTTATAGGGAAAAGGCAATCAATGCGCGGCGTTTCACATTCGAAGACAACTAGTCGATGACCAACACGTGTTTGGAGTCAGAACGACGCGACTGATGGGACGTTTCGACTTACGCGGCATCTCAGTTACAATTTATGAGGGAAGAAACCAGGGCTCGTTTATTCATCTCCCATCGATCCGGTGAGCACTCTCCGAAAAACGAGGGGACTATTTGTATACGGGTAAAATCAGGGGCAATGCATGCCCCGATTTTCTGATGAAGATGGAAGAAGGGCACAAACACACGAGGTTGAAATTGAGGCTGGGAGCCTTTCGTACGAGACCCATGAACGACGAACAATGGGCTCATCGTCGGACGTGATAAAGTAACGCTCCCCTTTCGTACGGAGACCCAAAACTACTGTTCAACCTAATCTCGAGCCGAACCGTAACATTGCGATTGGTTTGATTATTCACTTTGCCTTTAACGCATTCATCTAATATTCTTGATTATTTGTGTTAAATCTATTCACATATCTTTAAAACCGCATATAAATTTAATTGTTATCTGTTTTAAGGGTAAATGCCATTACAAGAGCATTATTCAAGATATAAAAGATTCTAACTTCTTCAAACCGTTTTCTACAACGAATCAAAGTTAATATTCTCAGACGTTCTTTCCCAGTTTGGGGGATTATAATAGACTAGTGAAATTCTCCGCGCTTCGCGCGGTTGTACTCAGATAATTTTATAAATAATATTTTTTGAAATTAGTATATATATATATATATATTGATTATATATTTTTGAAATTTCAATCAAATTCATATGTGAAAACATTGGAGAAGAGAAGATCATGAGAAAAAGTATTTAGAGACTTCTGGAGTGTCACATTAAATTCTCTTCAATTTCATTACGGCTAAATGCTATTTATAAATAATATATTTTATTTATTATAATATAATAATAATAGTAGTTATAAATTTTATATTTACTCTTGCATTTTTATGAGGATAAAACTTTGCATCACTTGTTTGACCTGCAATAAAAATCTCAGCTTCAACACAAGTTAGGGTTATATATATCAATATTTTAGATGAATCACAATAAGAAAATTACCTTGAGTAATAGACGTATATAGAAAACAAAATGAAGATAATAAATTTTTTCCTTGAAATAGAGTACTCTAAAATTCAAATGCAAGAAAAGATGAAACGATAATAATTTTCTTAGAGTATATCCACTTTTCCACGATAGCTACATCAAGGTGTTATTCAAATTGAAAAATATGTTCTCACGATTCTGTAGACATATCATATAAAATTATATTACCGCATACGATGCTATTGCAAAAAAGGAGAAAAAGAAAAAGATTAATTAATTATAGAGAGTATTAACTCAATGTATAAGCACTACCTTGATGCAGTCTTTACATCTCAAAATCGTCACAACTTATCTCTTCATTGTGCAACTGCTCGTAATAACAATTATATATCTAGAACCTAAGTATTTAAAGCAAAACCTAAAAAATTCTTAAAATAGAGCAAAAGATAAAAAGGCATCCCCGATAACAAAAAGCACATAATTGTACAACTTTATTTTATTCCAAAGCACCAAAAATCTATACCTTTCCAAAGAACTCATAGAAGTGTTTGTTATACTAACCTCCATTCTTAAATTTGAATTTGTTGGCTGGTAATGTAAAGAATAGCAGAAGAAGAGTATTATTCGGAGACCTTCTGTTAGCCCAAGATCGTTAACCAAGATTGGAGGATTCAACTAAAAAAGAGGAAGCTTGAAAAAAGAAGAGAGATTTTAGATAGGAGAACTTATTTAGGAAAGAAGGCTTTCTTGGTTTTGGCTTACTTATAAATGAACAAGATACCCCCTATTTATACTAGCCTATGGATGATTCTAGATAATGTACAAAGAAAATTCTAGCAACCTTATCTTCTAACAACACTCTAGAATATCTAGATATGTCTTATCTTCCTACAACATTCTAGAACATCTAGATATGTCCACTAGATAAATATTAAGTATACTAAACTAGGACATTCTAGAGAATTCTATATTATTCCAAAAAATTAACTTTATTTTTTTCACAGGTAGTGGGGCTGAATATATAAGCCAAATAAGCACAAAATATCATATGTAAGTATATCAATTAATAAGCAATTATAGGGGAAGAAGGAAGTATTGAAACGGTGGAGTAAGGTTTCAGAAGTTGACTTTTGGAGTTTTTAAACTGAATGGTTTAAAGAGTACAATAAAAGTGGGCAATCAAAAAGGCTCAATCTATCATTGAGCTAATTTACTTAAATAAAAATAAGAGGAAAAGGCAAAAAAAAGGAGAAAAAAGATAAATAGAATTCTTGGTCAAAGAGAGACACCTTCTCTATTCCCATTTATATATATATATATATATATATATATATATAGATTTGTTGTTATTGTTGTTGATCAAAGTTAATGCCCTTAACGGTCATTCTAGAATCGTTCATCAATGTCTAATCATTTACTTACGTATGCCAAGTGCGGCGTGACTTTGGCTTACTAGTGGTTCACTCTGTCATATCACACATGTGGTGGCACTTATCTTTTCAAGTGGACGGTTGGCTCACTTAATTGAGGAGTTGATATTCGGCCTCCATGTAAATATACATGAGATGTGAGAGTGGATACCCGATGGTAAGCAACCTCCACTTCCAATTAAGAGGTTGTGAGTTCGAGTCACCCCAAGAGTAAGATGGAGAGCTTTTGGAGGGAAGGATGCCGAAAGTCTATTTGAAAACAGCCTCTCTACCCCAGGGTAGGGGTAAGGTCTGCATACACACTACCCTCCCCAGATCTCACTAGTGGGATTATACTGGGTTGTTGTTGTTGTTGTTGTATGTCAGAGTGGATACCTCCCCGATATAATTTCCTAATGTTAAGAAATTAAATTACATACATACATAATAGGGGCCCCTAAGGTGGTATTATTATGATTTATTGTATTACATTTTGCAAGCATTATACTGTTCAGTATTCACTATGTACAGATCTACTTTAAGTCTAATCCCACTTTACAAAAGTGATAAATTATAATGGGTCGGCTGGCTCATTAACGTAACATTGAATTTAGAGATTTTGTTGTTGGCTGACGAACTCCGAGACTGATCTTCTTGGTTCGGGACGCAGTGATTAGTCTCCATACTTAAGCTAAGGCTACCAAATGCTTTATTTTGCCTTTCTTTTGTGTACGATTTGTGCCTCATATTTTGATGTAATCTAATCGCTCCATGAACACTATGAACATGATTAGATATATTCTGGGATTTACGTTGGATGATTGTCTCCTAAGGGACTTATATTAATGGCCAGGCCCTTGAGCCACGCGTTATATTTTTATATGTTTATTTCTTACACTTATGATGAATAGGCCACCTGGGGTACTATATATATGCATATTGTTATGTATGGCATGATAAAACGGGGACAAAATAAAATATTAGCTGATCGGCCGAATTTAATTACATTCGCTAGTCAAAAAGTATACAAAATCTGTATCAAATATATATACAAAAAGATATATATTTTGTCAATTATTATTTTTAGAAGCAACTAAAATATACATTTCTCTCAAAAATATACCATCTCATCCCACTAGGAATGGAATATTTATCAGCGATATCGTAATTCCAGACAAAGAACGGTTACAAATAAAGTTCCACGAATCCAGATCTAAATTAAAGACAGTTTGCTTAGGCACCGTAGCATAGAAGTTTTCTTTTGAACAAAATAAAGCTACGTATAAGTAATTAATAACACATGTACGCAAATGCAGGAAAAAATAAAAAGAAAAGATTCGTTGACCGAAACCCTAATGGAAAATTCTTGGTACTATAACATCTAGGAAATCAAACTAAAACAGAAAGAGAAACAAAACATTACTTAGCAATAACAAAACATCACTAACAATTACTCTTTCGTCTCATTTTATATATCGTGATTTTTAAAAATAATTATTTCAAATTATTTATCATTTTAGAAGTTTAGGACAAAATTAATATTATTTTTCTTATTTATCTTTAGTGGTAATTATTCTTGAAGATGAAAATATCACATAAATAAAATAAATATTCAATGAAAGTAGATTATATCTTAATACATAAATAAACATAAAATAGTCAAAAAAAATCCTTCTAATTAATGTTTTTTAAGGACCGTGTTGAAGAAAAATATGACATAATTTGAGACGGAGTAATTTTTTAACAACTCAGGACAAGAAATTCATCAACTACAATGCAAAGAATGATATATTAACCTTCTCGTTATAAACCCTAGCTATTCTAGAATTCTCTAGACAAGAAATTGATCTAGGAAATTAATAAACTAAAACAGAAAGAAAACCGAAAAATTCACAATAAAAAAACAGAACTACGTAGTAATTAATCTTTTAACAATTCAACGCCGATTCTATAAGCAAGAAAAGAATCCAATGATCCAAATTTAACCTTATCATCTGAAAGAAACCATTCAACTTCTGGATTCCACCATTCCATGGTAGCAGGCTTCTTCACATCCCATTCATCACCCAAAACCTTCTTAGCCAATTTCTCCACACTACAATTCTTAGTAATTTCACCAAAAGTAGCCTTTTCCCTAGCCTTATCCCTCAAATCAACCCAATTGCTAATCTTTATATTATAATCCTTCTCGAGCTTCTTGACCACATCCTCAATTCCTAAACCAACCACAATTGTCTTGTTATCAGACAAACATTTCCAGAGAGCAAGCGGATATTTCTTATGAGGGTAATAATGTTCGAATTCGTAGAAAAGGCAGTGATTATCAAAATATAGTTGTAAGAGCTCAAACGGAGCTTTTGATACTTGGCCTTTGCAATCATATTATGAAAAGCCACTGTTCTTGTACTGTGCCTTACGATCAGCGAAAAGACTCAAGATTAGATTCTTTTATTTCTTTTTGTCTTGATTTTTTTTTTATTTTGGATACCCAATATGACTAGGGAATCGTTAGGATAATCTATTCCATGCCATAAGGTTTCCACTATGATAGGGTTTTTTATTTGCTGCTCTGATATCACTGAAGGATTGTATATAGGTGTTCATAACACGCAGCGGAAGACAATAACAATTCTAGACAAATCTTTTTGTGTTTAAAATTTATTTACATGTCAATGATCGGATCTAAGACGTACCTGGTGAAGAGAGTTTCGTTTCAAAATTCTTCGATAGTGCGAAGACTCTATGCGTATCTACACCGAGATCGATCCTTGCTATCAACTCTTTGATCAACGAAACCCGTGAACAAACTGAATGAAATATTGTGTTGAAATTTTTCTCAAAAATCTCAACTCAATGTTAGAAGAACAAGAAACACTTTTCTTGTAATTGTATTTTCTCTCTTGGCTTGTGTTGCACTCTCACTTTCACAAAGTGATTTTTCTTCTCAAGAATTCATAATGCAAATTTTGTTCCATCACCCTTTATATAGCATCACCTATAAACTCTTTTCCTATTTGGTTGAGGTAATGATTTACTTAGGGTAAAAGTTTATTCCAAAATAAACTTATTGAAAAATTAGAATCTCATCTCAATGGGAAGATACCGCCACGTCCTTATGGACTTTCACGTGAATGCTGCTAGCGTCCAATTCCAAATTGGACTTTTGGTATAATTACCAATCCCATTTCTTATGGGTTTGAAGTCAACTTTCACGTCAATCCAATTAAGATTTGGATTGATCAAATTAAATTTTTCATTAATATTATATATAAATATTTGTTTTATATATATATATATATATATATATATATATATATATATATATATATATATATATACACATATATTTCAACCAAGAGATATGATTTAATTTCTATTCAAAATAGAAAACTTCAATTTGTTCACAATATTAATTATATCCTCTGTGCTAGCAAAGAATATAATAATATTTCATTTGGACTAACAACTAAATGTATTTGACTAATTAAATTCCTTAATTTAATTATCAAATAATAAGTTAATTAATCCTTTAGCAAAGATCAGAACACTCGTTAGTGTGCGACCCCATAGGTTCAATACTAAGCCGGTAGTAAATTGACCACATCAATATACTAATCAAGGGTGGCGTCTAGCAACACTCCTTAACGTCCGGATAGTATGAAGTATACAATTTACTCTCAAGAACCAGTAGAAGAATAATGTAGTAATTCCTTCTGTCCTTATAGCTCTGGATCACCTTAGGATATGGTTCAACTGTCAAATCCTAATAGGCAACCAACTATGTGTTCATGTCAAATATAATCGACCATTGAATGACCTAAGAAACTCTTTTCTTCTTTCATTAAATTGCCCTTGCCAAGGTCTTAATTTGATCGTTTATAATTCATGACAACATAGAGCTTAAACTCATTACCAAGAGTTGACAGATTCCATCTTGATCAATCACTAATTCTACAAGTATTTAATCGTACCTAATATCCTTTCAACTATCGCTCTAGGGCCATAGGTGTCTAGTATCAAAGTACAACAAATAACTTGTCAATTACTATGACGATCTCAGGTCAAAGGAAATTCTTACATCACATTCTTCAAGAGAATATCCTATTGACAGTTTATGGTAATTCTAACCATTAGGAATTATCCAATGAGTCGGTTCAATGATCATATCTCTATATGCATCATCTATCTATGTGATTTAGTTAATGAGATCAACTAATCTTTATCCCATAAAGACGATCACATAAATATTGATCTAACCGGATTACTAATGTCCAAATTAATAATCCTATGATCAAGAACAAATTTAGATTAAATTGTAAGTGACTTTACTCTCTTTATGATCTCTATCACGATGACAAGTCTCAAAATTTAATCAAGGACCTTATCAAATTAATCAAACAATTAATAATAACTATGATAAAAGAATGCCATATATTTTTATATCGAATAACGTTCACAAAAATATGTTCGAATCATCAAATATGAGATTGGATCTAGGGCATATCTACTATATCCCTAACAATCTCCCACTTGCACTAGTGTCAATCGCTTTTGTACTTCATTCCCAATTTTCACTTGCGCTTGTAAAACTCCTTTGCACCAAGAGCTTTAGTGAATGGGTATAGAGCATTTTCCTTTCCATCAACCTTTTGAATCTAGACGTCTCCACGTCCAATGATTTCTCTTATCAAGTGATCCCTTGGCAGAACATGTTTGGATTTTTGGTGTGATTTTGGTTCTTTTGCTTAAGCAATGGCTCTAGTGTTGTCACCTAACAATGGAATTGTACCTTCTATCGAAGGAACCATACCAAGTTCAGTTAAGAACTTTTTCATCCATACATCTTCCTTAGCAGCTTCACTAGCTGCTATATATTCTGGTTCAGTCACTGAATCAGCTACTGTATCTTGTTTGAAACTTTTCCAACTCACTGCACCACCATTTAAGGTGAATACATAACCAGAAATAGATTTGCTATCATCTCTATCTGAAGAGAAACTTGCACAGTATAACCTTCAAGTTTAATTCAGAATCTCTATAAATGAGGAATTGGTCTTTAGTCCTTCTTAAGTACTTAAGAATGGTCTTCACCACCTTCCAATGTTGCTCACCAGGATTTGACTGATATCAGCTAGTCACTCCAAGTGCATAAGCCATATCAGGATGTGTACATGTCATGGTATACATGATAGCTCCCTTTGCACTTAGCGTATGGGATCCTACTCATGCGTTCTCTCTGTTCAGGTGTTTTAAGATAATCCTCCCTACTTAGAGTAATTCCAGTGCCTATCGGTAGATAGCCTATTTTGGAATTATCCATGTTATACCTTTTCAAAATGGTATCAATGTACAAAGACTGGGAAAGTCCAAGCAACTTCCTCGATCTATATCTATAGATCTTTATTCCTAATATATAAGTTGCTTCTCCCAAGTCTTTCATGGAGAACTGTTCAGATAGCCAAATTTTGGTATTTTGCAATGCCAGTATATCATTCCCTATGAGCAATATATCATCAACATACAATACTAAGAATATAATTATGCTCCCACTAATCTTTTTGTACACAGAAAGTTCTTCGCCACATATAACAAAATTGAACTTTTCAATTGTCTTGTTAAAGCGAATATTCCAACTTCAAGATGCTTGCTTTAGTCCATAAATGGATCTTTGTAGCTTGCAAATCTTATTATGATCATGCGAAGATGTGAAACTTTCAGGTTGTGTCATGTACACATCCTCTTCTAGCTCAGCATTAAGGAAACTGTTTTCACATCCATTTGCCATATTTCATTGTCAGAACCTTGTGTCGCCTCTTCATAGGTCTCAGGGTCATCATCATTATGATCAACCTCATTTGATACATCATCTTTTACCATTAGATTTAATCTAGTTGGTACATGACGTTCTCATATAGACCTTCTAAGAGGTTCTTGTACAACTTGTTCACCTTCTGCTGGATTTTGTTGTTGTTCAATTTGGTTTGGAACTGGTTCATTAACCTGTTCTTGAACTACGTTTAGTTCTTGAACTTCAACCATTGAAGATGGCAACTTCCTTGTCAACTTCAAAACATCCAATAAAGGTTCTTCAACTTGGGTCTCATGATCTTTACATTGTGTTGATTCATTAGTATCTTGAACTTCATCAAGTTCTATTTCTCCATTATAATTTCCTTCTAAAAGAAATTCCCTTTCCAAAAAGGTTGCTCCTCTGGCCACAAACACTTTATGGTCAGAAAGGTGATAGAAATAATATCCCATTGTTTCCTTGGGATACCCAATGAACCTACACTTATCAGATCTTGAGTCAAGTTTATCAAACTGTAGTCTCTTAACATAAGATGGACAACCCCAAACTTTAATATATTTAAGTTAGGCTTACATCCTTTCCATATCTCATATGGTATTGTAGAGACTGACTTAGTGAGAACTTTATTAAGTAAGTATGTTGCTGATTCCAAAGCATATCCCCATAAATTTATTGGAAGATCAGTGAACCCCATCATAGATCTCACCATATCTAATAAGGTTTGATTTCTCCTTTCAGATACACTATTGTGTTGTGGTATCCCTGGAGGTGTCCACTGGGAGAGAATCTCATTCTCTTTGAGATACCTAGTAAAATCTTCACTAAGATATTCTCCACCTCTATCAGACCTTAGTACTTTGATACTTTTACCAGTTTGTTTCTCAACTTCACTATGGAACCTTTTGAACATTTCAAAAGATTCAGATTTGTGTTTCATAAGATACACAAATCCATATCTTGACATATCATTAGTGAAGGTGATGAAGTAAGAATATCCACCTCTAACTTGAATTTTCATAGGCCCACAAACATCTGTATGAATTATTCCCAATAATTCAGAAGCTCTTTCTCTACTTCCAGTAAATAGAGATTTGGTCATTTTTCTTTTGAGACAAGATTCACAAGTTGGATCAAAATCATATTTGTCAAGGTACCCTTCCTTGTACAACTTGTTAATTCTTTTCTCTCCAATATGACCAAGCCTATAATGCCAAAGGTATGCATGATTTACTTGATCATCTCTTTTGCTCTTAAGACTTGAAACATGCATAATCGAATTAGCATTCACATTAGGTAAGACATAAACGTCATGTTGGAGATAGCCATTCACATATAAATTATCACCATAATAAATAGAGAAAATAACATTGCCTATGTTAATGTGAAAACCACATTTGCCTAATATAGAAGCTGAAATTATGTTCTAAACAAATTTAGGAACGTAATAACAATCATCCAACATAAGTACTTTTCCCGTAGGCATTATTAAAGAAATTAATCCTACAGCTAAGACTGCAACTTTTGCGCCATTTCCAAATTGTAGATTAACTTCTCCTTTCTTTAGTCTCCTACTTATCTTGAACTCTTGCAACATATTGCAGATGTTATGATGTAACGACCCGACCGGTCGTTTTGAGCTTTTGCACTTTGATCGCCAGTTCTCGGGCATGACTTGCCCCGTGTGATGTATTATGACTTATGTTAATGGTTGGTTTGGGTTTCCAGGAAAATCGGAATGAATTTGGAAGAACAATTCTCAGTTTGAAACTTAAAATTTGAAAAGTTTGACCAAGATTTGACTTGTTTGTATATGATCTCGGATCGGGATTTTTATGAATTGGTTAGCTCCATTAGGTGATTTATGACTTAGGAGCGTGATCGGAATACATTTTTAGAAGTCCGTAGAAGGTTTAGACTTGAATTGGCGAAATTGATATTTTGGCGATTTCTGGTTGATAGACGAGATTTTTATATAAGGGTCAGAATGGAATTCCGAGAGTTGCAGTAACTTCGTTGTGTCATTTGGGATGTGTTGCAAAATTTTGGGTCATTTGGACGTGGTTTGGTTGGGCTTTTGATTAAAAGCGTATTTCAAAAGATTTTTAGAAACTTAAGCTTGAATTCGATGTAATTTGGTAGATTTGATGTTGTTTGAGGTGTTTTGATGATTGGAACAAGTTTGAATAAGGTATTGGGTTATGTTTGTACTTTTGGTTGAGGTCCCGGGGTCCTTGGGATGATTTTGGATGGTTATCGGAAAAGTTAGATGTTGGTTGCAACTTCAGATTTGCTGCTTCTGGTATTTTCGCATCTGCGGTTTGGGGACCGCAGATGCGGCGCCGTAGATGCGAGTGATTCATCGCAGAAGCGAAAAAGGGTCAGATGGGATGAGACCACGGAAGCGGCTATGTGGACTACATCTGCAAAGCCGCAAATGCGGGGAAAGGATCGCAGATGCGAGATTTGGCCGGCAAGTGATTTCCGCAAAAGCGGAGGGAGAACCGCATATGCGGTACCGCAGGTGCGTCTTTGGACCGTAGAAGCAGGTCCTGGGCCATAAGTGAAATCTGCAGAAGCGGATGTTTCTCCGTAGAAGCAGAAGCGCAGATGCGCTTACTGGATCGCAGGTGCGAAAGAGCTGGGCAGAAGGTATAAAAATGCCCTTTCGCGATTTTCAGTCATTTGTTCATCATTTTTGTGCGATTTTGGAGCTCCAAGCTATGATTTCAGGAGGGGATCAAGTGTATACGCAGAGGTAAGCTATTTGGGCTTTATACATTGTGTTTATGGTGATTATATCATTCTTTAATCATGAAAATTTGTGGAAATTAGAGGAAGAGTTGGGAAATTAGGGTTTGAAATTGGAGAGTGAATTTTTAGAATTTGAGTGACCATATGAGGTCGTATTTTGGTAAATTTGATATGTATGAACTCATGAGGAGATAAGGAATCTAATGATGTGAAAATTTCTGAGTTTCAAGAAGTGGGCCCGGGGCTCGGGTTTTGCTAATTTCGGGATTTTTGGTATTTTCCGATTGTTTTCGCTTGAGCTTTATTCCCTTAGCATATTGTGACATATTCGTTCTGATTTTGGATAGATTCGACGTGCGTGGAGGCTGATTTGAGAAGCAAAGGCATCGCGAGCTAGAGAGTTAGCCGGTTCGAGGTGAGTAATGATTGTAAATGATATCCTGAGGATTTGAAACCCCGGATTGCACATCGTAGTGCTATATTGAGGCGAGACACGCGCTTGATGATGAACATGGGGTCGTTTAGCATTGGGGATTGTGACTTGGTCCATCCCGATTGATGATTTTACCGCGTATTTGACTAAAACCTGTTTGTTATCATCATGGTTTGGGCTGATTGCCATATTTGGGCTTCATGCCAACTATTTGAAACCTCTGTGGATTTTTATCAGTATTTCCTCACTGTATTGATTTATTACTTGAACTCAGTCCTGTTGTTTCCTACTGTTTTTATAACTCAGCCACTCTTACTCAATTTTAAGACTTAAATGATATTTCTAAATGATGTTTTGGGCTGAGAACTACTGTTTTACTAATGCCCGAGGGGCTTGTGATGATTTTCGGACTGAGTGAGACCGAGGGCCATATGTGAGGATATGCTGAGTGATATGAGGCTGAGGGCCTGAGATATTTTTATACGCCATGAGGTGTCTTGAGTGATGTGAGGCCGAGGGCCTGAGATATTTTTATACGCCACGAGGTGACTTGAGTGATGTGAGGCCGAGTGCCGAGTGATTTAAGGCTGAGTACTGAGAGATGATGCCATGAGGTGGCTTGATATAGTGCTTGGGCCGTAAGGGGCCCCTCCGGAGTCCGCACACCCACAATGAGCGCGAGTACCCATTGTGATCTAAGAGTGAGCCCGAGGGGCTGGTACTGTTCTGAATGGTTGCCCGAGGGGCAGATTTCTATTTGTTAATTACCTGCCAAATTACTTGTTTTACTGGTTGAAAAAGGAAATTTACTCGATATTTTCACTGATTTACTGTTTTAATTGATTTTTCTGCCTTGGTATAGAATGCTTTGTGCTTTTACGTGTTTTCTTGCTTTCAGCCATTATTTATATTTATTACTCACTGGGTCGGAGTACTCACATTACTCCCTACACCATGTGTGCAGATTCAGGCATAGCAGATCCCGTTCTTGAGTGTTGATCCTCCCAGTCCAGGCGGTGTTCCGGAGACTACGAGGTAGTTGTTGGCGTCCGTAGCCCCTATGTCTCCCTTATCTTATTAATTTTATGTTCTTCAAACAGTTGTACCAGATATTATATTTAGTAGACTCGTATCAGGATCCTCAGTTGCTCATGACTTGTGACACCCCGGTTTGGGCTGTGTCGAGATGGTTTCTTCTGTTGTTATCTATATTTTCGCAAATTGTTGCTATTAAATCATGCTTTAAACCGTTTTATGGTAACTAACTGCTTAAAGAAGTATACCATGTTGGATTGGTTGGCCTTGTCTTCACGAGAGGCGCCATCACGACCGGGTTCGGGGTTAGGGTTGTGACAAGTTGGTATCAGAGCCTAGGTTACATAGGTCTCACGACTCATGAGAAGGTTTAGTAGAGTCTCGCAGATCGGTACGGAGACATTTGTATTTATCCTCGAGAGGCTGCAGAACCTTTAGGAAAACTTCGCATTCTTGAATTCTTATCGTGCGTCCTTTGATTCAACCTGAAATGTAACTCTTTGAATTCCTTCTACACGTTCGTATGTGCGCATGAGCGCTCAGTATCAGATGTGCATTGATGGCTTGAGATTACTTGATTGAGGGGCGATATGTGACCTTTGTAAGATGATATTGGGCCAGTTTGGAGGACTTGAGGCCACATCTTTGCCTATAGCTTGAGCACCGAGGTGATGATTGTGTGAACAAGTGTTTTTGAACTTATATGTTCGGTAGTGTCCCTACTAGTGGGAGTGACGGTTGGATAACTATGTGATGAGTAAGCTAGTACTGCGAGATGTATCCATATGATTTGGAGGCAACGAGAAGGGTCTGCTAGGGGATAGAAGAACTATTAGGTTCTTGATTTTCATCTTGATTTGAGGTATAGCCCCGAGTTATGGGTGTGCGAAGAGTCTTTTCATGTGCCCTAGTTAGGAGTGAAGTAAATTTCATGTTGCGGTATGAGTTCAGACTCAGGAAGGCTAAGTGACTGCGTATGTTTGTGACGGTGGAAGGTATATAGAAATGTTAGTTAAAGACAAGGCAGATGGGTTATCTCCTACGAAGTGTTCCGAGGTTGTATGATCCTTATGTGTCTTTTAGAAGGTCTCATTTACAAGTGAAATATAAGTGTTGAAATTTGAATTTTGAGTCGCTTAAGAGAGTGGGCTTGACTGTTGCAAGGATGGATGCGAGATTTGCAAAAGATTCAAGGTACCAGATGGTTTGTGTTTCACGAGATTATGAAGGTTTGAGTTTAATCTCACTATGGTATTATGGCAGCAATAAAGTATATGCGTTATGAGTTATTGTGTGTATTTTGGTCTACGGCTCCGAGCCAAGTGGGGGAGTCTGCTATTGATTAAGCGAATGCACGGTTATGTGCTATGTTGGTTCCGGTTTGAGACGTTCGGGTGAATCAGTTATGGCCTACGGAGGTTGAGACCGAGGATGGCTCATGTAAAGTAAAATTTTGACGAAGATTATATTATGCTTCATAGGCGTGTGAGAATCACGGGACGTCTTGAGTTGTTATTGGCAAGAATGCTCGGTGCATAGAGCAGGAAGTTGCTTGGTTATATTGGGATGAGGTTACATTCTGCAGTGTCGTGCCAATGAGGCATGGGTTGTTCGGTTCATTTGATCAGACTAATTGCAGTTTAAATATAGTGAATGACTCTCGAGAATGGTTCTAATGTGTTCAAGATTCTACATGTAACAATTGGGTATTTTAAAGTTGTATATGTGATTAGGAACTGAGTTTTCATTTGGAAGATGTCAAGACTTGTGGTATTTTCTACATTAACTATGGGATTCTATATATCAGTATTAGGAAGGTAATGGTTCCAGATTCGCAGGAAGTCCCTTAGGGGTAGGTATTTTGAACGTGGTGCTTTTAGAAACATTTAAGAGAGTACTAAACGGCTTATGAGCCTTAGACAGTGTGGTTTTATGCTTGGGTCTCGTGTGGTAAGTCTGGGTTGAGGAATTGTGGTGCTACAGCAAGAGGGGATATCAAGTTGAAGGTAAATCAGCAGGAAACTCGGATAGATGGGATAGCTAGGTAGTAGGCCGGATTGGTATGGTAAGGATATGATTAGTTCCTTGGGTGTGTACCGGGTAATGAGTTCCTATAAGTATTTCGCGGCAATGCTCTTAGGTTTTGATGGCTTGCGTAGCTTTGTCGAGTTAGAAGGATTTAGTCCTGGCAGGTCTGGTTTGTGCAAGGGGAACTCGGAGAGTTCTTGATGGTTTCTACCTCGGTTGGAGATGTATATTTTCTATGGGCATGATGAGCATGGGATGCATAGTGATTTCCTTCTATATGGGATCAATGGAAAGTTCTTGACTAGTGGAGTATGTAGATATTTGTGGCTTAGAAGGGAGATGAAGTTCTCATGTTATCCTAGGATGGTAGGGTATATGCGGTATGTTGTGGAGGATTGAGATTTGCGTGTGTAAGGTTACAGTTTAGTTTTGAATGGAAAGTCATAAAAATTCGTAGGCAGCACAGACAATTTTAAATGATTAGAGAAATAAGCTTTAGATGATTAGGGGGATGATCTCCAGATGATTAAGGAAATGGTATTGCTAAATGGGAGTGATCTGAAGAGGGTATATGTTTTAGAAAGGGCAATGTGATTAAGTTGATGGTACTTCGATGGAATTACGACGCTTTCTTGTTAGATCGACTGCTGATATTCGAGTTTGCTTGGTGACACAGGGGAATTTCAGAGTATCTTTCGTGGAATGATTGGGTATTTGAGGTACAACATGCATTCGGACGGCAGAATTGGGATCAGGTATGTTGATTCATGTGCCATATGGATTTGGAGACAAGGAACTTCTCACATTCAGGCTATGTTGTGGTTGTCAGTCATATGTATCGGCACTGTTTAGTGACTATCGGGGTTTGGAGACCCGAGCGGATCTTTTGTGCTTGGCATGTTAGATTTTGGATGGGATATTGGGTTCAGACTGGTTGTCTCCGTGTTGTGTCATTCTGGACTATTGCGCTAAGGTGGCACTGTTGGCTATGTCAGAAATGCCATGGATTGAGTGGCGAGGTCCATAGGATTATGCCCTAGTGGGGTGGTTTTATATTTCGAAGATCCAGCGAATGGCTGGGAAGGATTGTCTTTCTTATTTGGGCTTTTGTGATGGATGTCAGTGTAGAGGCTTCTACCATTGATTCAGTTCCGGTGGTGAGGGACTTTTCGGATGTGTTTCTTGTGGCCGGGCATGTCGCCGAACAGGGTTGTTGAATTCGGTATTGATTTGATGCCGGGCACAGTATCGTATGGCACAGTCAGAGTTAAAGGGGTGGAAGGAGCAGCTACACCTTGATAAGGAGTTCGTTGGTAGGCCAATGTGGATGAGTGTTCTAACTTGAGTCGGCTTGGTTGGCTCCGAATTGTATTATTGAGGTAGGTATTGATTCGTCGGTTATTGAGCTTATTAGTAATCCAGGGAGGCCTATGAGTTACTTTTCGTGTTGCGAGGCATTGGGATTTGTTGGTTATCGACACATGTGGTGTGGTGTTATTGGGGTCTCTCAGTAGGATTCGAGCGGGAGGAGTATTGAATATTGCTTGGCGGATGGCGCATCTGTTATGCCCTTTCGGGTTGTGCGGTGTTATGTATTTGCTTTACCGTAGTTATGATGATTTACTTTGATTCTAGACATCAATTGCACATGGTCGTCAATTTCGAGCAGAGTTACTTGAGGTGTTCCATGTGGAGCAGTGTTTGGATAAGGTCGCACATTGCAGCGAATATATGTGGAGGTATGACCTTGCAGGTTAGATTCGTGTGTTCGGTTCCTATGATGTGAGACGGGTTCTCAACATTGTGTTGTGGTGGTACTAGTGAACTGTCATGCCTCGAACTTGGGGGGGGGGGGGGGCGAGACCGGCACCCAGTATCTCACCTACCCTTGCGTACCAACTTGTAACTAAGGGACTCTGAACATATGATGTCATAATTTTGGCCATGAACCACATTGCAAGACGACAACGAATGTTGACTAAATATCAATATAAAATTTAGCCGACAAGGCTGTCATATTTATTACAGCTGACAAACCAACCAAATATACATACAAGTCCTAAAAGCCCAACATACTGCACTAACTGACAAGATATGTCTACAAGCTTCTACTGGTGGATATACTATGATCGGAACGGCTCTCCGACCTACTCATGACATATATATATACGTATATATACAAGATATACATAAGGCTCTAGACCCGGAAACTCTGAAAGGCATGGAGCTTACCGATCAAGCTGAACTCGGGCAACACTTATTGAAGAGGCTGTCTGACCTGCATACATGAAATGCAGCGCCCCCAAAAAAGGGACGTCAGTTCGAAATAATGTACTGAGTATGTAAGGCAATATACTGAAAGCTGAAACTGAACTGATAATATAATAACTGCAAGTAGCTGGAAGTCAAAGATAATGTGAAGATATGCTTACCTGCTGATACTGACTCAATTCTCTCAATATATTAAGTAAAATAGCTGTCCGGCCCTATAAGACTCAGTATACATATATATTTGCTCTGCCATAGTAGGCTTGCTCATAAGTGCTCGGCCATACTAGACTCTGTATCTCGGCCATGCTGGGCTCGCTCATACGCGCTCGACCATAGTAGACTCCGTATATATATAACTGCTCTGTTGTAGTAGGCTCACTCATACGCGCTCGACCATACTAGGCTATGTATCTCGACCAACTGGGCTCGCTCATAAGCGCTCGACCACAGTAGGCTCAGTATATATAACTTACCATCTGATCAGAGGTTGCCCAATAGGGGCCTGCCCATCGATTATAGTTCGATGGTAATGAAAATACATTTAATACTATATATATAAACTTCTCTGCTCTCTTGACTGTAAGAAGGAAATACTCAACTGAATATGATGTCCCGATAAGGAGAATATTATAACTTACAACACTAGGAAAATATACGCAATTTACGAGACTAGCAAAATATATGTAAATTTTGGGATATGAATTTTTCTTTATGCCTCGTTATCAAACTTGTATAATGACGAGATCATGCCAAAATGAAGGAAAAGCTTAGCCTTAACATACCTGAGCCGGTTTTCTTGACAATCCCTCTAACACACATCTTTTGCGAAGAACACGTAATGGCAAGATCAGAGTAGGAAACAAAATCCTTCTTTGTATGATCAAAATATTTCCAACCTTTATCGAGCAAACCAGAATGTTTATAACTTGATAGAAGAGCTATAAAAGTTATTGCATCTGGTTGGACGTGTGCTTGTCTCATTTTATCAAAGACTGAAAGTGCTTTGTGCTAAGGCCATATATGGCAAATGCGGTGATCATGGAATTCCAAGAAGTTAATGATTTGCCCTCAAATCTTTGGAAAATCTTCTAAATATTTTTCTAAGTTCCCACACTTACTGTACATGCTTTTAAGAGTGGTAAATACATACACATTACCTATAAAATTATTTTGTATACACAAGCAGTGTATCTCTTTCTCGATATGTAACAAAGAGAAACTTGCACATGCTTGAAGTAAGCTTAACTTGTCCAATTTTTTTAATCCATTTCTCTTAATGAATTTGATCACAATATTATTTAACTTCTCTTGCTGAAGCTATCTATTGCCTATCACTTTCATATAAGACCTCTATTTGAGAGATTTTATGCCTTAAATGGAGTGGCCCCACATGCCAATGACTAAGCCACAAGATCTACTATTGTGTCACCTTTCAATTTCTAATATAAGAGTCACCAATTCTTGGAATGGGGGCTTCCACGTTCTCACCTTAGTATTCATCTAAATTTTTTAATTAATTTAGTTAGATAATACCCCGCTACCCGATAATTAACCAATTACCCGTATAATTTAAAAATTGCATCAAATTACTTAAAATTCTACTTATTTTTAATATACTTTATACCTTATATTTCCGTGGTCATATGGTACCTTGCATGGTACTAGTTTATAATTATCGGATATTATCGCTCGAAATACCGCTCGACCCGGATTTTATCCCAACATGCCAAACTTGGATGAAATTTATTTTTTTCGACTTGCTTCCCCTCTCACCTTCACAAATTTATTCATCACTTATAATCCTTATAATCTCCAAATAATCTTTTCCTTGAACTGATGTCAATTACTTTACGACAAATTCAACGTAAAATACTGCAGGGTGCAATATCGTCGTAACTTATTACTACGAAGCGTAACATCATTGTAATATTGCAGGGTGTAACATCATTCCCCCCTTTGAAACATTCGTCCTCGAATGTTGACTGATGCTCTTATCATATTCATAACTTATAGTTCTTGTGATACCTTAATACTCTTCTTACCATTTAAGCAGTTGCTCTGTGAATAAATCCAAAGTCTAGGGTATTCTCCTCTTTAGTTTTCTTGTTCATATCATGACTTGTGTTCGAAATCTTTCTAATCTCATAACTGTTTCTATCTTCTGTCATGCAGCCTGTAAGTGCGCCTATGGGACTCTTCTTTCCTCCTTTTTTTTTTGCTCTAGCTTTTAGCCAATCTCTAGATGTCACTTTGCAAACACATACAGAGCTTGATAAAATGTCTCTCTGGGCATTTGTAGGTATACTAAAGTTCTTTTCTTGGTACTTCATTACGAATATTGCTACATTTTATTTCATAGACCTGGTTATCCATTCATTGTTGATTTACCTCAATTTTTGGTCTACAATATACCACTGATAACTTAACCTTTTATGTAATATTGCTACTAGGATTCACGTTTTATCGGGGAATGTCTAAAATGATTAGATTGATCCACCTGGGGTGATACCATGCTTTCATAAACGTATCTCACAGCATCCCAAATGTGATTCACCTTGCGTGGATATATAATCCTGTCCAATTTATGAGATCCCTTTCTTTTCTTCGTCAGATCATTACTCAATCGAAGGCCTAAATTATACCCTCATTCTATTACTAGAGAAGCATTCCATCTCTTCTAAATGCCACTAGTCTTAGATTCCTTTGAGCTTATTCAGGCTATATTGAGATTTTTATAACTTAGAGGAACCATCAGCTCCTTTGTTTTCATGGGCTTAATCCCGAGGACTTATCCATTTTTGTCACCCTCTCCCTTACCTTCTTCTTATCCTTACTCTTGTATTTCTAAAACCTTGTTATTCTATCATACTTTAGCTTGTGATCGATTCCCTTAGGCTTTTCTGGAACATCAAGAGAGACATCGCATCGTCTCTAACTCTTCTTTTACTCTCTAATTAGACCTTTCGGTACTTAGAAACCATAGGCTCGAAGATATGCTACTGATGATGCTGCTATCATCCCTGGATACTAAATCCCAGTGCTTCTAGTCTTTTACCTAAAGTATGGACCACTCTCATCCTTCTATACTTGAGTATTTCATACGTTGTGCACCTTTACCTTGCTTTCGTTAAAGCCTCACATCACATCTTCTATCTCTTTCATACCTCTAATTTTTAAGGGGGATCCTGCAATGTTCTCGATCACGATGTTTCTATTTTTCTGGGTCCAATAAACAAACTCCTGATTTACTTAGGTGATGTAACTCTTTAGTTTCCTCCTTCTTTTGATCGGCCTTTACGTCGGTTTAAGCTATCTTCCGATATGGGGTTCATGGTATTAGTTATTTTGTTTAGCCTTTCATGGGCGCTGAGGAATATGCATGATACAATCCTTTAACAATTTAATCTCTCGTTCATGACCCGGGTTCAATTCTTTCTTTTAACATATACCAGAATCTTCTACGGCTGTATATACTGCATGTATAAATCTCTGAACCCTTAAGTGCATCCATAACGTAACGAATTCTAGATCATTGATCGAATAATTTCTTTCATTCCATCTTAGCTTTCTTTCAACGTAAGCTATTTTATGGTATTTCTGCCCCATTGTTGCGTCCATACTTAGGTTATCTTAGTGCCCACACATGCCCGAGTTTTTGTGCAACTCATATGATCTCGGATATTACTTTTAATTTTACTTCCCATTCATTAGCCACGATAGGTGCCACTTTCCTTTGAAATGCTTACAATGTTGTTGCGAGATTGTTGTTACACGACCATTTCCTTTTTAGGTCGTTGTGCTTAGGTTGAAGCCTTCTTTCTTATCTCCTCAACTAGTCTTTCGTTGTAGTACTTAGGGAGAACCGTTGACTCTCATAAGGCTGTGAGCTTATTACAGACCTTTTTGATGTCCTTACTTGCCTATAATCATCCGTAGTTGCTTACTTCCATGCCCTTGTGCTTGTATGGTTGCTTCTGAACCGATATTTTGACTGCCTTCCTAGTGGCACTTTCTTTTATCCCCGAAACACTCATACAGTACCTTTAACTACCCTTACTTTTGTTTGAATATATCTCAAGTATTATAATGATATTCTTCGAGGCTAAATTTCCCATATGGGTTCTACTATGTTTATCTTACACAATCCGATGACTCGTTTGTAACCTCCTGTTTAGCCATAATTGGGATCTCTCTGACCAATTACTAATTACTCGTTGGCCCATTCTCATATCAGTATTCCTCGTAATTTTTCTTGGGTTATTTTCTTTGTCTTAACTTACGTCTCGCACTGGCTCCTTATCTATTAATAGCAGCTCGGGCAGGAACCTTTACTTCCTCTCTTTGACGTCGTGCTTGCACAATATTCTTGAATCGTAGCGTATCTGTAAGATTTGGATAAGTGCCATCTCATTCCTCTTTCATTTATCACATTCTTCCTTTACCATGCCATAGTCACTAGAACCACTTAATTTTGACTTAATGTCATATCACTCCATATTTCCCCCTTTAGGGGTGTACTAAAAGCTTAAGCCATGAAGATCTACCTATAGATGTTTTCTCTCTTCATCCTTGGCGTCGTTTCTCAACATCAATGATCCTTACTCGCCTTGCGGCAATTCTCCTGTAAAAAGGATGACAAATTCCCTTACTCGCGAGGGTGACACATCGCGTAACTGGCACATACAGTCTCTTAAGCTTAACTTTGCTTACATTGCTTGCTCTAGGGAAGCTTCTCCCCGAATGACTTTTCTCTGAATTCTTCGTGAATCTTCTTCTGTGGTCCATTCTATTTCCGTCGGAACAAAATCTGAAATTCCCATGATGCCGAGTACTTTCCAATCATTCAGTCCCAAATTCATATTTAGTTTATCTTGTTTACCAGTCCATACTGATTTCTGTTACTCTAGGGATTAACTCTCCCCTCTGGTAGTCGCGTTGGAGTCACGAACTTATTTCTCCAAATGAGGATATAACCTTATGGCCTATACTCTTTCGTTGTCTTAAGGCCCATCACCTTTCATCTCTTCCTTCATTTGACTATAGGTTCTGTAACACTCTACCGTTTTCATCCATGTATCACACCTTATTCATAATGTTTCCTTATCTTTCTTCTCTTTACTTTGCTAATATTTTTGCATATCCCTTTTCTTGTGAAAACTTCAATACGACATTCTTTTGCTTTAGCTTCTCTTTGCTCTATCCAATGGCTCTTTGGGTTGCCCAACATCCTCGCTCTACTAGGGATGAGAGCCACACTTAAGGTAATATTTATCCCATCCAGGCCTTCACTGCCTATCTTCTGAATGATAGTATTCACATCTAATCGTAATATTCTAGTGTGCACCATCTGGGTGTCTCACAGGAAGATCTATTGGCACGTTTGTAATACCCTTCGAAAATGCCAACAACTAAAAGTAATCCATTTACCAATTTGGGTTACTCTAACCCCAACCGGATCTTGATATCCCATCCTTCTCTTATCTATACCTGTTAACCTCCATAGGGCATAACTGAGATGGGTATGACCAATTGTACATACCTCTTTTATTGTTGAGGGTAACTCTTAATGCTTATATTTTTCTGCCGAAACTGTAATACTGATAATCTTCATTAACTGGGCGCCCCGTACCCTTCTTCACCTTGCTTCTTTTGCTTGTTGAAACTTGTATTTATCTTCTTAATATCTCATTGTCTTTTCACCATAAAGTTGGATAGGCATTCTTGCCTTAAGGCTTCTTATCAGGAAGCTTACACCCTTCAGTACACCCATGGTCTGCTAAAGACCTCACATTTACTTTATTGAAGGCATCATACAAAAATCCAATTCCTCTGACTCAGCTCATCCACAACTATCTCGCTTTCCAACCTTTATTCCGGATGTAGATATCGTCTTATTATGAATAATAATTAAAAAAATCGGAATTTGAATTCTTATAAGTGAGCTCTACCACACCATCTAGAGTAAGAAGAAAGAGTGACAATCCTAAAAGCCTTGTAGCCTCCTGCTAATAAGTGTGGTGCACGACACACCCATAAACAAGACTCTACTAGATACGACTTGTAGATTCCCTAGGATAGAACTGCTCTGATACCACATTTGTCATGCCTCGAATTTGGGGGGGGGGGGGGGGCGAGACCGGCACCTAGTATCTTACCTACCCTTGCGTACCAACTTGCAACTAAGGGACTCTGAACATATGATGCCATACTTTTGGCCATGAGCCACATTGCAAGACGACAGCGAATGCTGGCTAAATATCAATATAAAATTTGGCCGACAAGGCCGTCATATTTATTATAACTGACAAACCAACCAAATATACATACAAGGCCTGAAAGCCCAACATACTGCACTAACTGACAAGATATGTCTAGAAGCCTCTACTGATGGATATACTGTGATCGGAACGACTCTCCGACCTACTCATGACATATATATATATATATATATATATATATATATATATATATATATATATATACGTATATATACAAGATATACATAAGGCTCTAGACCCGGAAACTCCGAAAGGCATGGAGCTTACCGATCAAGCTGAACTCGGGCAACACTTATTAAAGAGGCCTACTCGTCTGTCTGTCTGACCTGCACGCATGAAATGCAGCGCCCCAGAAAAGGGACGTCAGTACGAAATAATGTACTGGGTATGTAAGGCAATATACTGAAAGCTGAAACTGAACTGATAATATAATAGCTACAATTAGCTGGAAGTCAAAGATAATCTGAAGATATGCTTACCTGCTGATACTGACTCAATTCTCTCAATATATTAAGTAAAATAGCTGTCCGGCCCTATAAGGCTCAGTATACATATATATTTGCTCTGCCGTAGTAGGCTCGCTCATAAGCGCTCGGCCATACTAGGCTATGTATCTCGACCATGCTGGGCTAGCTCATACGCGCTCGACCACAGTAGGCTCGGTATTTGTATTTTTATTGCTCTGTCATTGTAGGCTCGCTCATACGTGCTCGGCTATACTAGGCTCTCTATCTCGACCAACTGGGCTCGCTCATAAGCGCTCGACCACAGTAGGCTCGGTATATATAACTTACCATCTTATCAAAGGTTGCCCAATAGGGGCCTACCCATCGATTATAGCTCGATGGTAATGAAAATACTTTTAATACTATATATATAAACTTCTCTGCTCTCTTGACTGTAAGAAGGAAATACTCAACTGAATATGAAGTCCCAATAAGGAGAATATTATAACTTACAACACTAGAAAAATGTACACAATTTGCGAGACTAGCAAAATATATGTAAATTTTGGGATATGAATTTTTCTTTATGCCTCATTATCGAACTTGTATAATGACGAGATCATGCCAAAATGAAGGAAAAACTTAGCCTTAACATACCTGAGCTGGTTTTCTTGATATTTCCTCTAACACACATCTTTTGCGAAGAACACGTAATGGCAAGATCAGTAAAGGAAAAACAATTCGTCTTCATATGATCAAAATATTTCCAACCTTTATCGAGCAAACCAGAATGTTTAAAACTTGATAAAAGAGCTATAAAAGTTATTGCATCTGGTTGGACATGTGCTTGTCTCATTTTATCAAAGATTGAAATTGCTTTGTGCTAAGGCCATATATGGCAAATGCGGTGATCATGGAATTCCAAGAAGTTAATGATTTGCCCTTAAATCTTTGGAAAATCTTCTAAAATTTTTTCTAAGTTCCCACACTTACTGTTTTTAAGAGTGGTAACACATACACATTACCTATAAAATCATTTTATATACACAAGCAGCATATCTCTTTCCCGATATGTAACAAAGAGAAACCTGCACATGCTTGAAGTAAGCTTACCTTGTCCAATTTTTTTAATCCATTTCTCTTAATGAATTTGATCACAATGTTATTTAACTTCTCTTGCTGAAGCTATCTATTGCCTATCACTTTCATATAAGACCTCTATTTGAGAGGTTTTATGCCTTAAATGGAGTGGCCCCATATGCCAATGACTAAGCCACAAGATCTACTATTGTGCCACCTTTCAATTTCTAATATAAGAGTCACCAATTCTTGGAATGGGGGCTTCCACGTTCTCACCTTAGTATTCATCCAAAAATTTTAATTAATTTAGTTAGATAATACCCCGCTACCCGGTAATTAACCAATCACCCGTATAATTTAAAAATTACATCAAATTACTTAAAAATTTACTTATTTTTAATATACTTTATATATACTTTATACATTATACTACCGTGGTCATATGGTACCTTGCATGGTACTAGTTTATAGTTATCGGGTATTATCGCTCGAAATACCGCTCGACCCGTATTTTATCCCAACATGCCAAACTTGGATGAAATTTATTTTTTTTGACTTGCTTCCCCTCTCACCTTCACAAATTTATTCATCACTTATAATACTTATAATCTCCGAATAATCTTTTCCTTGGACTGATGTCAATTACTTTACGATAAATTCAACGTAAAATACTGCAGGGTGCAATATCGTCGTAACTTATTACTGCGAAGCATAACATTATCGTAATATTGCGGGGTGTAACATGAACTTGAGGTAAAATTCTTTCATTTGAGTCATTTTCATGATTTGAGTATGATCGGACCATTGCTTATTGGTGCACATATTATGCAAGTTATGGCTTAGGCCTATATTGATGTGTCATGTCACCAGAGTGGTGTGTTGGATTAGAGGATATCGTTGGGATCATTAATGAATACGAACGAATTCGATTTCAGCATGTTTGAGGGATAATATCGAGGTTCGGCTCGGAAATTTACTATGGTATTTGCCAAAGAAGAAGTGGCTTCATGAATGGTTGATCTAAGAAATGGTTAAGGTTTATTGCGTGTTTCATTTATCATTGGTAGTATATGAAAGTGTTGGAATGAGACTTTAGCTGATACGATGTTTCCTACCGGTATTCGGTTGTTGTGGGCAGTTGCTGTGAATAGAAGTTATCGCTATGAGTGTTTGAGTTATATGGTATATCATGTGATTTCACCTGAGATAACAGATATGGTTTGTTATAGCTTGTCGGACTTATTCACATTATAAATGTGAGATTCTGACCGTATTGATGATTTAGAAGCAGAAAAGTGGTTCTATGGTTTATGGACTAGGATAGATTGTGAAATTTCAGTTATATTGTGTTATCGAACCTATGTGAGATAGGGTGACATGGGATCACCCTAGGTATATGCATGGTAAGGTTATTCAGCAATTGTCTAGCTTTTGGAATAACTCTGGGCACGTTCGAGGACGAACGTATGTTTAACTGGGGGAGGATGTAACGACCCGACCGGTCGTTTTGAGCTTTTGCACTTTGATCGCCAGTTCTAGGGCATGACTTGCCCCGTGTGATGTATTATGACTTATGTTAATCGTTGGTTTGGGTTTCCGGGAAAATCGGAATGAATTTGGAAGAACAATTCTCAGTTTGAAGCTTAAATTTTGAAAGGTTTGACCGAGATTTGACTTGTTTGTATATGATCTCGGATCAGGATTTTTATGAATTGGTTAGATCCATTAGGTTATTTATGACTTAGAAACGTGACCGGAATGTATTTTTGGAAGTCCGTGGAAGGTTTAGGCTTGAATTGGCGAAATTGATATTTTGGTAATTTCCGGTTGATAGGCGAGATTTTTATATACGGGTCGGAATGGAATTCCGAGAGTTGCAGTAACTTCGTTGTATCATTTGGGATGTGTGTGCAAAATTTTGGGTCAATTAGACGTGGTTTGGTTGGGCTTTTGATCAAAAGCGTATTTCGAAAGATTTTTAGAAACTTAGGCTTGATTTCGATGTGATTTGGTAGATTTGATGTTGTTTCAGGTGTTTTGATGATTGGAACAAGTTTGAATAAGGTATTGGGTTATGTTTGTACTTTTGGTTGAGGTCCCGGGGGCCTCAAGATAATTTCGGATGGTTATCGGAGAAGTTAGATGTTGGTTGTAGCTTCAGATTTGCTGCTTCTGGTATTTTCGCATCTGCGGTTTGGGGACCGCAGATGCGGCACCGAAAATGCGGGTGATTCATCGCAGAAACGAAAAAGGTTCAGATGGGCTGAGACTGCAGAAGCGGCTTTGTGGACCATATCTGCGAAGCCACAGATGCGGGGAATGGATCGCAAATGCGAGATTTGGCCGGCAAGGGATTTCCGCAGAAGCGGAGGGAGAACCGCATAAGCGTTACCACAGGTGCGTCTTTGGACCGCAAAATCGGGTCTTGGGTCATAAGTGAAATCCGCAGAAGCGGATGTTTCTCCGCAGAAGCGGAAGCGCAGATGCGCTTACTGGATCGCAGGTGCGAAAGAGCTGGCAGAAGGTATAAAAATGCCCTTTCGCGATTTTCAGTCATTTGTTCATTATTTTTGTGCGATTTTGGAGCTCCAAGCTATGATTTCAAGAGGGGATCAAGTGTATCCGTAGAGGTAAGCTACTTGGCTTTTATACGTTGTGTTTATGGTGATTATATCATTGTTTAATCATGAAAATTTGTGGAAATTAGAGGAAGAGTTGGGAAATTAGGGCTTGAAATTGGAGAGTGAATTTTTAGAATTTGAGAGACCGTATGAGGTTGGATTTTGGTAAATTTGATATGTATGAACTCATGAGGAGATAAGGAATCTAATGATGTGAAAATTTCTGAGTTTTTAGAAGTGTCCCGGGCTCGGGTTTTGCTAATTTCGGGATTTTTGGTATTTTCCGATTGTTTTTGCTTGGGCTTTGTTCCCTTAGCATATTGTGACGTATTCGTTCTGATTTTGGATAGATTCGACGCGCGTGGAGGCCGATTTAAGGGGTAAAGGCGTCACGAGCTAGATATTTAGCCGGTTCGAGGTGAGTAATGATTGTAAATAATGTCCTGAGGGTTTGAAACCCCGGATTGCACATCGTAGTGTAATATTGAGGCGAGACACGTGATTGATGATGAGCATGGGGTCGTTTACCATTGGAGATTGTGACTTGGTCCATCCCGATTGATGATTTTGCCGCGTATTTGACTGAAACCTATTTGTTATCATCATGGTTTGGGCTGATTGCCATATTTGGGCTTCGAGCCAACTATTTGAACCCTCCAGGGATTTTTATCACTATTTCCTCACTGTATTGATTTATTACTTGAACTCAGTCCTGTTGTTTCCTACTATTTTTGTAACTCAGCCACTCTTACTCAGTTTTGAGACTTAAATGATATTTTTAAATGATATTTTGGGCTGAGAACTGCTGTTTTACTAATGCCCGAGGGGCTTATGATGATTTTCGGACTGAGTGAGGCCGAGGGCCATATGTGAGGATATGCTGAGTGATATGAGGCCGAGGGCCTGAGATATTTTTATATGCCATGAGGTGGATTGAGTGATGTGAGGCCGATGGCCTGAGATATTTTTATACGCCACGAGGTGGCTTGAGTGATGTGAGACCGAGTGCCGAGTGATGTGAGGCCGAGTGCCGAGAGATGATGCCACGAGGTGGCTTGATATAGCGCTTAGGCCGTAAGGGGCCCCTCCGGAGTCCGCACACCCACAGTGAGCGCGGGTACCCATTGTGATCTGAGAGTGAGCCCGAGTGGCTGATACTGTTCTAAGAGTGAGCCCGAGGGGCTGATACTATTCTAAGAGTGAGCCACTCTGCGTGAGCCCGAGGGGCTGTTACTGTTCTGAGTGGTTGCCCAAGGGGCAGATTTCTATTTGTTAATTACCTGCCAAATTACTTGTTTTACTGGTTGAAAAAAGAAATTTTACTCGATATTTTCACTGATTTACTGTTTTAATTGATTTTTCTGCCATGGTATAGAATGCTTTGTGCTTTTACGTGTTTTCTTGCTTTCAACCATTATTTATATTTATTACTCACTGGGTCAGAGTACTCACATTACTCCCTGCACCATGTGTGCAGATTTAGGCATAGTAGATCCCGCTCTTGAGTGCTGATCCTCCCAGTCCAGGCGGTGTTCCGGAGACTACGAGGTAGCTGTTGGCATCCGCAGCCCCCGTGTCTCCCTTATCTTAATAATTTTATGTTCTTCAAACAGTTGTACCAGATATTATATTTAGTAGACTCGTATCAGGATCCTCAGTTGCTCATGACTTGTGACACCCCGGTTTGGGCTGTGTCGGGATGGTTTCTTCTCTTATTATCTATATTTCCGCGAATTATTGCTATTAAATCATGTTTTAAACCGTTTTATGGTAACTAACTGCTTAAAGAAGTATACTGTGTTGGATTGGCTGGCCTTGTCTTCACGAGAGGCGCCATCACGACCGGGTTCGGGGTTAGGGTCGTGACATATAACTACTAGCAATATCTAATACCCACAATGAAGAATTAGTAGTAGCTAAAGAAACCTTAAAATATTTTTCATTAATGTCTCACCTTGTTTCTTGTCCTTTAGAGTTACAAGATATCCTTGCAGCTTCTCTTCCAATGCCCTTTCTTCTTACAGTGAAAATATTCAGCATCATATACTGACTGCAAGATCAAATCTTCAGAAAACTCTTTACCAAGCTTGTACCCCAACTTCTCATGTTCTTCGGTAAGACTAATCATATGATTGACAAGGGGTCCAACTGGAGAGTTTTCAATGCCTAGCTGTGTATCAACCATCTTCTTAAGATATTCAATGATTGCAGTTGGATCCATATTCTGATGTTTCCTCTGGAGTTCAGAACTCATAGAAGCGAGAATGCTGTGTTTAATAGCAAGACATTCTTCCAAGTGTTTCTGATAAACCTTGGTGCCTTAAACATCATTCTCTGGTGGGATTATCTTTGCAGGCTTATCGATCATATCAATGAGCTTTTCATGCATGAGAACAATTCTCAAATTTCTATACTAGTCATCAAAGTTTGGTCCTACCAACTTGTTGGTTTCAAGTATTTTACGCAGTGATATAACAAACATATTGAGAAATCTAAAATATAGAAAAGAAAAGGCAATAATATAAGAACATATTTACTGTCATGACCCTGACCCCGAACCCGATCGTGATGGCGCCTCTCGTGAAGACAAGGCCAGCCAGACAAAAAGAGAACACCTCATTTAAATAATTAAATACCATAAATAGTTCTAAAATATGATATAATAGCCATAATTTGCGGAAATAATGATAACAACAGTAGAAATCATCCCGACATAACCCAAACCGGGGTGTCACAAGTCATGAGCAACTAATAAATCTAGATACCAGTCTACTAGATACGAAATCCTATACAGAAGTTCAAGAACATATAAATAGTAAGATAAGGGAGGCACGGGGGCTGCGGATGCCAACAGCTACCTCGTAGTCTCCGAAAAAAACACTGCCTGGACTGGGAGGATCAACACTCAGGAGCGAACTCTATGATGCCTGAATCTGCACACACGGTGCAGGGAGTAATGTGTGGCCGAGTGCCGAGAGATGATGCCATGAGGTGGCTTAATATAGCACTTGGGCCGTAAGGGGCCCCTCTAGAGTCTGCACCCCTACAGTGAGCACGGGTACCCATCATGATTTGAGAGTGAGCTCAAGGGGCTGATATTGTACCGAGAGTGAGCCCGAGGGGCCGATACTGTTTTGAGTGATTGTTACTGTGCCCGAGGGGCAGATTTCTACTTGTTATTTACCTGCTAAATTACCTGTTTTACTTGGTTTATAGGAATTTCATTTGACTTCTTTATGGATTTACTGCTTTAAGTGATCTTACTGCTTGATATAGAATTGCTTTATTCCATTACGTGTTTTCTTGCTTTTAGCCATTATTTATGATTATTACTTACTGAGTCGGAGTACTCACATTACTCCCTGCACCATGTGTGCAGATTCAGGCATCACAGAGTCCACTTCTGAGTGCCGATCCTCCCAGTTCAGGCAGTGTTTTTTTCGGAGACTACAAGGTAGCTGTTGGTGTTTGCAACCCCCGTGCCTCCCTTATCTTACTATTTTTATGTGCTTGAACTTCTATATCGGATTTCGTATCTAGTAGACTGGTATCCGGATTTATTAGTTGCTCATGACTTGTGACACCCCGATTTGGGCTGTGTCGGGATGGTTTCTACTGTTGTTATCATTATTTCCACAAATTATGGCTATTATATCATGTTTTAGAACTATTTATGGTATTTAATTATTTAAATGAGGTGTTCTCTTTTGGTCTGGATGGCCTTGTCTTCACGAGAGGTGCTATCATGATCGGGTTTGGGGTCAGGGTCGTGACAAGTTGGTATCAGAGCCTAGGTTACATAGGTCTCACGAGTCATGAGCAAGTTTAGTAGAGTCTCGCGGATTGGTATGGAGACGTCTGTATTTATCCTCGAGAGGTTGCAGAACCTTAGGAAAAGTTTCATATTCTTGAAATTCTTGTCGTGCGAACTTGTTGGTTCAAGTACTAAACTTCTAATATTCCATTCTCTCACAAATGGTGAGGACGCGAGCTGCCAGACGAGGTGGACGACCACCAGTGCCACCAGCTGAGCCCACTAGAGGCCGTGGATGCAGTCGTGGTTGCAGCAGAGGTAGAGCAGCGAGGGCAACACCTGTAGATCCACCAGCTGCCCTAGCTCCAGATCAGACTCCAGCTATGGATGCTCCAGCAGCACTAGGCACCAGCTGTGCCCATCGTGATTCTGGGTCTTCAGGAGGCCTTGGCATAGATCTTATTAGTTTGCATGGCCTGGCTCAGGCAGTTTCAGCCACTACAGCAGCAGCTACTTCACAAGCCGGGGGAGGCAATCAGACCCTTGCTGCTCGCACCCCTGAGCAGGTAGTGCAGGGACTTCAGACACTGGGGGCACCTCTAGCCCAACTGGTTGCACCAGCTCAGGAGTTTGTTGTGCCAGTTATGCCAGATGATGAGCAGCATCGTCTTGAGAGGTTTGGTAGACTCCAGCCTCCGACATTCAGCGGAGCAGAGGACGAGGATGCCCAGTGTTTTCTAGATAAGTGTCAGCGGATGCTCCGTACAACAGGGATTCTTGAGTCCAGTGGTATGGCATTTACCACCTTTCAGTTTTCTGGGGCTGCCTTCACTTGGTGGGAGGCGTATGAGAGGCGTAGGCCTGTGGGAACAACAACCCTCACTTAGCAGGAGTTCTCCACTCTCTTCTTAGAGAAGTATGTACCGCAGTCTCGCAGAGAGGAGCTACATAGATAGTTTGAGTGGTTGCGACAGGGGAATATGACTATGTCACAGTATGAGTCGAGGTTTTCTGAGTTGGCTCATCATGCCATTTGGATGGTTCCGACAGATCGTGAGAGGATCAGGAGATTTGTTGATGGCCTTAACTATCATCTCCGTATTCTTATGACTAGAGAGAGTGTTTGGTGCTATTTTTGAGGAGGTGGTTGATATCGCTCGCAAGATTGAGACAGTTCGCGATCAGGATCGAGAGGAGATGAAGGCCAAGAGGTCGTCTCGAGGATCGGGCAGTTATAGTGGTGCTCCTTTGAGGGGCTAGTTCCAGCATGGTAGAGGTCGTTCTTTCAGGCCTGCTTAGTCGGCCCGTCCAGAGTATCGTGGGACTTCTTCAGGTCGTGGTTATCATAGGTCTCAGTAGGGCCAGCCTTCACTCAATGACCTCCCAGCTCAGAGTTCATCTCGTTCCCCGTTGGCTCAAGGTTCTTCTATGCCGACTGCATCAGCTAGTCACTCCAGTGCGAGGGGTTCCCTTCAGCCCCCTCCTCCAGCACCTGGGAGTAGTTTTGAGTGTGGAGAGTTTGGGCATGTGTGGAGGCAGTGTCCTCGTCGTGTTGCCAGTTTGTCCCAGCAGAGGGGTTAGCCCTCGACTTCTGCTCCAGTTACTTCACCACCCGCCCAGCCAACTAGGGGTAAAGGTCTGGTAGCCAAGGGTCGACCCAGAGGGGGAGGTCAATCAGGGGGCGGTCAGGCCCATTTCTATGCACTTCCAGGCAGGCCAGATGCCATTGCTTCAAATGCTGTCATTACAAGTATTGTTTCAGTCTGCCACAGAGATGTCTCTGTGTTATTTGATCCCGGTTCCACCTTTTCTTATGTGTCATCATACTTTGCTCGTTATTTAGGTACGCCCCGTGAGTTTCTTGCTTTACCTGTTCATATATCTACCCTGATGGGAATTACTGCGGTTGTCGACCGTGTGTACCGATCATGTGTGGTGACTATTGGGGGTCTGGAGACCCGAGTGGATCTATTGCTATTGAGGATAGTGGATTTTGATGTCATTTTGGGCATGGATTGGTTATCTCCGTTTTGTGCTATTCTGGAATGTCATGCTAAGACAGTCACTTTGGCTATGCTGGGTGTACCGCGGATCGAGTGGCGTGGTGTGACTGATTATGTTCCTAGTAGAGTGATATCTTTCTTGAAGGCCCATCGTATAGTTGGGAAGGGTTGCCTGTCATATCTAGCATTTGTGAGAGATGTTGGAGCTGAGACTCCCAGTGTTGATTCTATCCTAGTTGTGAGGGATTTTCTCGATGTGTTTCCTGCAGACCTGCCGGGCATGCCACCGGATAGGGATATTGATTTTGGTATTGACCTAGTGCCGGGCACTCAGCCCATTTCTATTCTTCCGTATCGTATGACACCAGCAGAGTTGAAAGAATTGAAGGAGCAGCTTCAGGAACTCCTAGATAAGGGGTTCATTCGGCCTAGTATGTCACCTTGGGGTGCGCCCCTTCTGTTTGTGAAGAAGAAGGATGGCACCATGAGAATGTGCATTGATTATATGCAATTGAACAAAGTAACAATTAAGAACAAGTATCCTTTGCCCCGCATTGATGATTTATTTGACCAGCTTCAGGGAGCGAGAGTGTTCTCCAAGATTGATCTCCGTTCGGGTTATCACCAGTTGAAGATCAGGGATTCAGATATTCTTAAGAGTGCTTTCAGGACCAGATATGGTCATTATGAGTTCCTTGTGATATCTTTCGGGCTAACCAATGCCCCAACAACATTCATGCATTTGATGAACAACATGTTTCGGCCTTTTCTTGATTCGTTCATTATAGTATTCATTGATGATATCCTAGTGTACTTGCGTAGTCAAGAGGAGCACGCGGAGCATTTGAGAGTGATGTTGCAGAAAATGAGGGAGGAGAAGCTTTATGCAAAGTTCTCCAAGTGTGAGTTTTGGCTTAGTTCAGTGGCTTTCTTGGGGCACGTGGTGTCTAGCGAGGGTATTCAGGTTCATCCGAAGAAGATAGAGGGGGTTCAGAGTTGGCCTAGACCATCCTCAGCCACAAAGATTTGTAGCTTTCTTGGGCTAGCAGGCTATTATCACCGGTTTGTTTAGGTATTCTCATCTATCGCATCGCCCTTGACCAAGTTGACTCAGAAGGGCATTTCATTTGTATGGTCAGACGAGTGTGAAGAGAGCTTTCAGAAGCTCAAGACAGCTTTGACCACAACTCTAGTATTGGTTTTGCCATTAGCTTTAGGTTCATATACCGTATATTATGATGCTTCGAGAGTTAGGATTGGTTGTGTATTGATGTAGGAGGGTAGAGTTATTGCTTATGCTTCTCGACAGTTGAAGCCCCATGGAAGAACTACCCCATTCATGATTTGGAGTTGGCTGCCATAGTTCATGCATTGAAGATTTGGAGGAATTATTTGTATGGTGTATCTTGTGAGGTATTCACCGATCATCGCAGTCTTCAGCATTTATTCAAGAAAAATGATCTTAATTTGAGGCAGCGGAGGTGGTTGGAGTAGCTTAAGGATTATGATATCACTATATTTTACCATCCGGGAAAGGCCAATGTGGTAGCTGATGCTTTGAGCCGAAAGACAGTGAGTATGGGGAGTTTGGCATATATTCCAGTTGGGGATAGTCCTCTTGTTGTTGATGTTCAGGCCTTGGCCAATCAGTTCATGAGGTTGGATATTTTGGAGCCCAGTCGGGTGTTGGCGTGTGTGGTTTCTTGGTCTTCCTTATATGATCGCATCAGAGAGCGCCAATATGATGATCCACATTTGCTTGTCCTTAAGGGCAGAGTGCAGCATGATAATGCTAGAGACGTAACCATTGGTGATGATGGTGTGTTGAGGATGCAGGGACGGATTTGTGTGCCCAATGTGGATGGGCTTCTAGAGTTGATTCTGGAGGAGGCCCATAGCTCGCGGTATTCCATTCATCCGGTGCCACGAAGATGTATCAGGATTTAAGGCAGCACTATTGGTGGAGAAATATGAAGGAAGATATTGTGGGATTTGTAGCTTGGTGTCTCAATTGTCAGCAGGTGAAATATGAGCATCAGAGACCGGGTGGCTTGATTCAACAGATGATTATTCCTGAGTGGAAGTGGGAGAGGATCACTATGGACTTTTTTGTTGGACTTCCACGGACTTTGAAGAAGTTCGATGCTATTTGGGTGATTGTGGATCGGCTGACCAAGTCTGTGCACTTCATTCCTATGTGTACTACCTATTCTTCAGAGCGGTTAGCAGAGTTATATATTCGGGAGATTGTTCGGCTGCATGGTGTTCCAGTTTCTATTATTTTAGATCGGGGTACTCAGTTTACTTCCTAGTTTTGGAAGTCTGTTCAGCGAGAGTTGGGTATTCAGGTGGAGTTGAACACAACTTTTCATTCTTAGACGAACGGGCAATCCGAGTGTACTATTTAGATATTGGAGGACATATTGCGTGCTTGTGTTATTGATTTCGGAGGATCATGGGATGAGTTTCTAATGCTTTCAAAGTTTGCTTACAACAACAGCTACCAGTCGAGTATTCAAATGGCTCCGTATGAGGCTTTGTACGGGAGGCGGTGTAGATCTCCAGTTGGTTGGTTCGAGCCCAGCGAGGCTAGGCTATTAGGGACAGATTTGGTTCAGGATACCTTAGAGAAGGTGAAGGTGATTCAGGAGAGGCTTCGTACAGCGCAGTTGCGACAGAAGAGTTATGCGGACCAGAAGGTTCAAGATGTGTCCTACATGGTTGGTAAGAAGGTCTTGCTGAAGGTTTTGACCATGAAGGGTGTTATGAGATTTGGGAAGAAAGGAAAGTTGAGTCCACGGTTCATTGGGCCTTTTGAGGTGCTTCAGAGGATTGGAGAGGTGGCTTATAAGCTTGCCTTGCCACCCAGCTTGTCTAGCGTGCATCCGGTATTTCATGTTTCTATGCTCCGGAAGTACATTGAGGACCCGTCTCATGTTTTGGACTTCAGCACGGTTCAGTTGGATGATGATTTGACCTATGATGTGGAGCCAATAGCTATTTTGGGTCGTCAGGTTCGAAAGTTGAGGTCAAAGGATATAGTTTCAGTGAACGTGCAGTGCAAAGGTCGGCGTGTGGAGGAGGCTACGTAGGAGACCGAGCGGGATATGCAGAGCAGATATCCTCACCTATTCGAGGCTTCAGGTATGTTTAAGTTGGGAAGGATGTGACAACCCGACCAGTCTTCTCATGAGTTACCGCTCCGTTTCCCCCATTTTTGCTTCATTATGCTTCGTTATCCGTGTTTTATGTGATCGAGTTGAGTAGTTTGCGTTCGGAGTGGATTTGGTAAGAAATGAGACGCTTAGTCTCTTTTAAGAAGGTATAAGTTGGAAAAGTCAACCGAATGTTGACTTATGAGTTAGAAGGATCGGATGTGAGTTACCGATGGTTCGTTTAGCTTCGGGAGGTGATTTATGATATAGGAGTGTGATCGGAATTGGTTTTGGAGGTCCGGTGTAGAATTAGGCTTGAATTGGCGAAGTTAGTATTTTGGCGATTTCCGGTTGGTAAGTGAGATTTTAATCCGAGGGTCGGAATGGAATTCCAAGAGTTGCAGTAGCTTCGTGGTGTCATTTGGGATGTGTGTGCAAAATTTTAGGTCATTCGGACGTGGTTTGGTTGGGTTTTTGATCGAAAACGTATTTCGGAAGATTTCTCAAAAACTAGGCTTGAATCCGATGGGTTTCGGGTAATTTGATGTTGTTTGAGGTGCTTTGATGATTGGAACAAGTTTGAATTAGGTATTGGGTTATGTTGGTGCTTTTGGTTGAGGTACCGGGGGCCTCGGGGTGAATTCGGATGGTTAACGGGAAGATTTTGGACTTGAGAGATCTCAGAAGTTGCTGCTTCTGGTAGTTCCGCACCTGCGGTTGCTGCACATGCGGAAGAAGAGCCGCAGAAGCAATTTGGGAAGAATATCCAGGGACCGCAGATGCGGCATATGGACCGCACCTGCGGAGTCGCAGATGCGGCTCGTGGACCGCAGATGCGGAACCTGGCCCCCTAAGTGATTTCCGCAGATGCGGAGGAATTACAACAGAAGCGGTACTGCAGGAGCGGTGGTAGGATCGCAGATGCGAAAACCCCTGGGCCGAAAGTTTATAAGTCATTTTATCCGTGATTTTGAGCCATTTTTCCTCCATAGCTGAGTATTTTGAGAGCTTTTTGAAGGTTATTAAAGAGGGATTCAAGGAGAATTGATTGGAGGTAAGATTTTCGAACCTAAAACTCGAATATATTGTGAAATTAACCTAGAAATTCTTGGAACTTAAGCTAAAAATGGAACAACTAGGGCTTGGGATTTTGAACTTTTGAATTGGGATTTGAAGGACAATTTGATGTCGGAATTGAGAACTTTTGGTATGTATGAACTCGTGGGGTGATAAGAAATCTAATGATGTGAAAATTTTTGAGTTTCGAGAAGTGGGCCCGGGGCTCGGGTTTTGCTAATTTCGGGATTTTCAATATTATTCGATTGTTTTCGCTTGGGTTTTGTTCCCTTAGCATATTGTGATGTATTCATTTTGATTTTGGATAGATTTGACGCGCGTGGAGGCCGATTCGAGGGGCAAAGGTGTCGCGAGCTAGAGTTGCAGCCGGTTCGAGGTGAGTAATGATTGTAAATGATGTCCTGAGGGTTTGAAACCCCGGATTGCACATCGTAGTGCTATATTGAGGTGAGACACGCATTGGATGACGAGCGTGGGGTCTTTTACTACTGCGGATTGCGACTTGGTCCGTCCCGATCGATGATTTTACCGTGTATTTGACTGAAACTTATTTGTTATCATCATGATTTGGGTAGATTGGCATATTTGGGCTTCGTGCCAACTATTTGAATCCTTCGGGGATTTTTATCACTGTTTCCTCACTATTTTGACTTATTATTTGAACTCAGTCCTGTTGGTATCTACTATTTTACGAACTCAGCCACTTTTACTCAGATTTGAACCTTAAATGATATTTCTAAATGATATTTTGGGCTGAGAACTACTGTTTTACGAATGCCTGAGGGGCTTGTGATGATTTTCGGACTGAGTGAGGCCGAGGGTCATATGTGAGGATATGCTGAGTGATATGAGGCCGAGGGCCTGAGATACTTTATATGCTACGAGGTGGCTTGAGTGATGTGAGGCCGAGGGCCGAGTCATGTAAGGCCGAGTGCCGAGAGATGATGCCACGAGGTGGCTTGATATAGCGCTTTGGCCGTAAGGGGCCCCTTCGGAGTCTGCACTCCCACAGTGAGCGCGGGTACCCATCATGATTTGAGAGTGAGCCATAGGGGCTGATATTGTACTGAGAGGGCTGATATTGTACTGAGAGTGAGCCCGAGGGGCTGATACTATTTTGAGTGATTGTTATTGTGCCCGAGGGGCGGATTTCTACTTGTTATTTACCTGCTAAATTACCTTTTTTACTTGGTTTAAAGGAATTTCATTTGACTTCTTCATGGATTTAGTGCTTTAAGTGATCTTACTGCTTGATATAGAATTGCTTTGTGCCTTTACGTGTTTTCTTGCTTTCAGGCATTATTTATGATTATTACTCACTGAGTCGGAGTACTCACATTACTCCCTGCACCGTGTGTGCAGATTCAGGTATCGCAGAGTCCGCTCCTGAGTGCTAATTCTCCCAGTCCAGGCAGTATTTTATTCGGAGACTACGAGGTAGCTGTTGGCGTCCGCAGCCCCCGTGCTTCCCTTATCTTACTATTTTTATGTTCTTGAACTTCTATATCGGATTTCGTATCTACTAGACTGGTATCCGGATTTATTAGTTGCTCATGACTTGTGACACCCCGGTTTGAGCTGTGTCGGGATGGTTTCTACTATTGTTATCGTTGTTTCCGTAAATTATGGCTATTATTGTTACAGCCCGAATTTTCCACCCTCGGGAGTCATGAGGGCGCCTACTGGTGTGAGCTAGGCAAGTCAATCCTTAACTGCTTACTTCATTAACAATTATTTCTTTTAACAATTATCAGTGATAACATAAAAGCAATGGAATTAAATAATTATGCGGAAGACTTAAATTAAAGAAGACGAAACAATAATGTGAGAATCAAGATATGCCTCTACCCAAGAACTGGTGTCACATTACTCACGAACTTCTAAGAGTACTAAATACAACCGTTTGAAAGAAAATATAAACTGTTTGTCTCGAGTACATGAGATAACAGACTGAAATAAAAGATACAGGAGACGCCAGGCCTGCGGACGCCTACAAGGCTACCTTGGTATCTCACTGGACTGAAGGCTGGCTCCCGCACTACTACTGCTGTCCAAGATATGGATTTGTGCAAAAAAGCACAGAGTGTAGCATCAGCACAACCGACCCCATGTGCTGGTAAGTGTCTAGCCTAACCCTAGCGAGGTAGTGACGAGGCTAGGACTAGACTCCAGATAAACATGTGCAGTCATACAATATATGGCAGAAAAGTAAACAAGTAATAAGCAGTTAAAGTTGGGGAAGGTAAGCATGTTTCGGGGATAGCAGTTAAAAGAAAATAACAGGAAATAATAAGGAAGCTAGAATTATAACTTCTATCACAAATGAAGAAAATAAAGGCAACTTTCACTTTCAGTTTCATCTTGTTGCAGGCGTGCAATTCGATCCCATTTATCATATCTCGTGGTAGGCGTACCACCCGCTACCATTTCATCATTTCTCGTGGTAGGCGTACCACCCGCTCCCATTTCATTATATCTTGTGGTAGGCGTACCACCCGCTCCCCTTTCATAATATCTTGTGGTAGGCGTACCACCCGCTCCCATTTCATAACATCTTGTGGTAGGCGTACCACCCGCTCCCAGTTCATAATATCTTGTGGTAGGTGTACCACCCACTCCCATTTCATAATATCTTGTGGTAGGCGTACCAACCGCTCCCATTTCATAATACCTTGTGGTAGGCGTATCACCCGCTGCCATTCCATAATATCTTGTGGTAGGCGTACCACCTGCTCCCATTCCATAATATCTTGTGGTAGGCGTACCACCCGCTCCCATTTCATAATATCTTGTGGTAGGCGTACCACCCGCTCCCATTTCATAATATCTTGTGGTAGGCGTACCACCCACTCCCATTCCATAATATCTTGTGGTAGGCGGGTGGCGTACCACCTGCTCCCATTCCATAATATCTTGTGGTAGGCGTACCATCCGCTCCCATTCCATAATATCTTGTGGTAGGCGTACCACCCGCTCCCATTTCATAATATCTTGTGTAAGGCATACCACCAGCTCCCATTCCATAATATCTTGTGGTAGGCGTACCATCCGCTCCCATTTTATTACACAATTACAAGAAATCCCAGCAAGGGAACATAAGCGATATAATAAACTCCTGGCAAGGGAACAAAAGCAATATAATAGTTGCCTGGCAAGGGAACAAAGATATCGAAACAATCATCCCAGCAAGGGAGAATCAGCTATAACCAATCTTAACTTAGTTTGTACTCAGCCCAAATAATGACAATGCTCAAACATAAATAAGATCTGCGAGGACAGAACAATTCTTTGCGCAATATAGAAGATCATTAATTAAAGCATCTAAAATGTCATTTAAGGACATAACCACTTTCAATTTAAGACTCACGGTCATGCTCGACACCAACGTATAGATACTCGTCACCATGCCTATATGTCGTACTCAACAGGAAGCAAGTAGCAAATATGACTCCACTCCTAATCCCTCAAGCTAAGGTTAGACCAAACACTTACCTCGATGCCTTGAACACCACTCAAGTCTCAATTATAGCTTTACCTCTTGATTCCACCACCAATCCGCTCGAATCTAGTCATAAGTTACTTAATTACATCAATAAATGCTAAATGAGTCAACCCCAATGCATGAAAATAAGTTTTACAAGGTTTTACCCAAAAAGGTCAAATATGCCCCCGGGCCCACGTGGTCGAAAATTGAGGTTCAGATCAAAACCCGGTTACCCATTCCCCCACAAATCCAAATATATGGTTTGTTTTGAAATCGGACCTCAAATTGAGGTCCAAATCCCCAATTTTAGAAAACCTAGATTCTACCCAAAACACCCAATTTCCCCATGAAAATCTTTGATTTGAAGTTGAAATCATGTTAAAAGATGTTAAGAAGTGAAGAAAATGAGTAAGAAATCACTTACCAATCGTTTTGGAGAAGAAAAGTTGTTTAGAAAATCGCCCCTTACGTTTTGGGGTTTTGACAAGTGTAAAAATAACTGAAATACACATGAATTTATACCCCTCTGAAACTCCCTGTGCGGACCGCACAAAAAGGACCGCGGCCGCACAGGCCTCTCTGAAGTCCTGCAGATCATAGCCCCGTGCGGACCGCACAAAGCTGACCGTGGCCGCACAGCATCCACCGCGGGCTGCTCAAAGGCGACCACGGCCACGCTGGCCCCTCCGCGGCCGCACGAGATTTCTCGCGGACCGCGCAAGAGGGTTCAGAGACGTGCAATATTTTCTGAACCTGCAACATCTGATCTTTTTAAGCCTAAGGCATCCTAGAACCTACTCGAAACTCACCCGAGCCCTCGAAACTCTAACCCAAGTATATACACAACCTCAAAAACATTCTACGATCATATTCGTGTAATCAAATCGCCAAAATAACATCATGAACATCGAATTAAACCTCAAGATCAATGAAATTTTCAAAAACTTCATCAAGTTCAAATTTAGGAATTCAAGTCCGAAACACGTCAAACGACGTCCGATTTTAACCAAACTTTACAGAAACCTCTTAAATCACATATAAGACCTGTGCCAGGCGCCGGAACCAAAATACGAGACCGATACCAACACGTTCTAATCAATTTTTATTTCAATTTTCCTTAACAATTTGAGAAAATAATTTTACTCAAAAATTCATTTCTCGAGCTTGGGACCTCGGAATCCGATTCCGGGCATACGCCCAAGTCCCATATTTTCCTACGGACCCTCCGAGATCGTCAAATCGCGGGTCCAGGTTCGTTTACCCAAAATGTTGACCGAAGTCAAATTTTATTCATTTTAATATCAAAACATAGCAGTTTTCACATAGTTTCATATTTAAGCTTTCCGGCTTCGCGCCCGGACTGCGCACGCAAATCGAAGCTACTCTAAATGAGGTTTTCAAGGAATCGGAAGCACATAATGGGTAAGAAAACAGGTGATGGCTCTCTGGCTCATCATATTCTCCACCTCTAAAACAACCGTTCGTCCTTGAATGGACGGAGGAAAGAAGTACCTGAGTCGGGGAAAAGGTGAGGATAAAGGTCCCGCATATCGGACTCGGACTCCCAGGCCGATGTCTCAGGAGGCTGACCTCTCCACTGAACACGAATAAAAGGGAAACTCTTGGATCTCAACTAACGAACCTGCCAGTCTAGAATAGCTACCGGCTCCTCCTAATAGGACAAGTCCTTGTCCAACTGGACAGTGCTGAAATCTAACACGGGGGTTGGATCACCGTGATACCTCCGAAGCATGGACACATGAAAAACTGGATGCACGGCTGATAAGCTCGAAGGCAATGCAAGTCTATAGGCCACTTCTCCCACTCGATCAAGAATCTCAAATGGACCAATGAACCTAGGGCTAAGCTTTCTCTTCTTCCCAAATCTCATCACGCCCTTCATAGGCGACACTCGGAGCAACACCCGCTCACCAGCCATAAAAGCCACGTCTCGAACCTTACGATTTGCATAGCTCTTTTGCCTGGACGAAGTTGTACGGAGCCTGTACTGAATAATCATAACCTTGCCCAAGGCCTCCTGAACTAGATCTGTACCCAACAACTGAGCCTCTCCCGGTTCAAACCATCCAACCGGAGATCGACACTGCCTACCATATAAAGCCTCATAGGGAGCCATCTGGATGCTTGACTGGTAGCTGTTGTTGTAGGCAAACTCTGCTAAAGGTAAGAACTGATCCCACGATCCTCCGAAGTCAATGACACAAGCTCGGAGCATATCCTCCAAAATCTGAATAGTCCGCTCGGATTGCCCGTCCGTCTGAAGATGAAATGTTATACTCAACTCAATCTGAGTGCCTAGTTCTCGCTGAACTGCTCTCTATAAGCGCGAGGTAAACTATGTACCTCGGTCCAAAATGATGGATACCGGCACCTCATGAAGGTGAACAATCTCTCGGATATAGATCTTAGCTAACCTCTCGGATGAATAAGAGACTGACACAGGAATGAAATGCGCTGACTTGGTCAGCCTATCAATAATGACCCATACTGCGTCGAACTTCCTCCGAGTCTGCGAGAGTCCAATTATGAAGTCCATAGTGATCCGCTCTCACTTCTACTCGGGAAGATCAATCCTCTGAAACAAACCACCAGGTCTCTGATGCTCATACTTAACCTGCTAACAATTTATACACCGAGCCACATATGCAACAATATCCTTCTTCATTCTACACCACCAATAATGCTGTCGCAAATCCTGATACATCTTTGCGGCGCTCGGATGAATAGAGTATCGGGAGCTATGGGCCTCCTCTAAAATCAATTCTCGGAGCCCATCCACATTAGGCACACAAACTTGACCCTGCAATCTCAAAACTCCATCATCATCTAAGGTGACCTACTTGGCACCTCCGCGCTGCACCGTGTCTCTAAGGACACACAAATAGGGATCATCATACTACCGATCACGGATACGCTCCAATAAAGAAGAACGAGCTACCGTGCAAGCTAATACTCGACTAGGCTCAGAAATATCCAACCTCACGAACCGACTGGCCAATGCCTGAACATCCAAGGCAAGCGGCCTCTCACCGGCCGGAATATAAGTAAGACTACCCATACTGGCTGACTTCCTACTCAAAGAATCGGCCACCACATTGGCCTTCCCCGGATGATATAAGATAGTGATGTCATAATCCTTCAACAACTCCAACCACCTCCTTTGCCTCAAATTCAACTCCTTTGGCTTGAACAAATACTGAAGACTCTTGTGATTCGTGAACACCTCACATGCCACGCCATACAGGTAATGCCTCCAAATCTTCAATGCGTGAACAATGGCTGCCAACTCTAAATCATGAATCGGATAGTTCTTCTCGTGAATCTTTAACTGCCTTGAAGCATAGGCAATGACCTTGCCATCCTGCATCAACACTGCACCAAGCCCAATATGGGAAGCATTACAATAAACTATGTAAGGCCCTGAACCTGTGGGCAAAACCAATACCGGTGCCATAGTCAGAGCTGTATTGAGCTTCTGAAAGCTCGCCTCACACTCGTCCGACCATCTGAACTGAGCACCCTTCTGGGTCAACCGGTCATCGGGACTATAATAGATGAAAACCCCTCCACGAATCGACGATAGTATCCTGCCAACCCTAAGAAACTCCGAATCTCTGTAGCTGATGCTGGTCTAGGCCAGTTCTTGACTGCCTCAATCTTCTTTGGATCAACCTGAATACCCTCTACTGATACAACATGACCTAAGAATGTGACTGAACTCAACCAGAACTCACACTTCGAGAACTTAGCATATAATTGACTATCCTTTAGAGTCTGAAGAACCACTATGAGGTGCTGCTCGTGCTCCTCCTGGCTGCGGGAATATATCAGAATATCATCAATAAAGACTATCACGAACAGGTCCAAATAAGGCCTGAATACTCGGTTCATCAACTCCATAAATGCTGCTGGGACATTAGTCAACCCGAATGACATAACCAAGAACTCATAATTCCCGTACCGAGTGCAAAAAGCTGTTTTAGGGACGTTGGATGCCCTAATCCTCAACTGATGGTAGCCAGATCTCAAGTCAATCTTTGAAAATACCTTGGCACCTTGAAGCTGATCGAACAAATCATCAATCCTCGGTAGTGGATACTTATTCTTGATCGTAACCTTGTTCAATTGCCGGTAATCAATGCACATTCTCATCGAACCATCCTTTTTCTTTACAAACAATACCGGCGCACCCCAAGGCAAAATGCTGAGTCTAATGAAACCCTTCTCAAGCAAATACTGCAATTGTTCCTTTAACTCTTTCAACTCCGGCGGGGCCATACGATACGGCGGGATACAAATGGGTTGGGTGCTCGAAGTCAAATCAATGCAAAAGTCAATATCCATGTCGAGCGGCGTATCCAGCAGGTCTGAAGGAAAAACCTCAGGAAACTCCCGAACAATGGGTACAAAATCAATAGAAGGGACCTCCACACTAGAATCACGAACATAAGCCAAATAGGCCAAACACCCCTTCTCGATTATACGCCGAGCCTTCACATAAGAAATAACACTACGGGTAGAATGACCAGGGGTCCCTCTCCACTCTAAACGAGGCATACCCGGTAAAGCTAAAGTCACAGTCTTGGCATGGCAATCCAAGATAGCGTGGTATAGGGATAACCAGTCCATCCCCAATATAACATCGAAATCGACCATATCTAAAAGCAACAAATCAACACGAGTCTCAAGACCTCCAATCACTACAATACAAGAACGATGAACTCGATCGACCATGATAGAATCACCTACCGGTGTAGACACATAAACAGGTATACTCAACGAATCACTAGGCACGACCAGGTACGGTGCAAAATAAGTTGACACATACAAATATGTAGACCCCGGATCAAATAACACTGAAGCATCTCTATCACAAACTAGAATAGTACCTGTAATAACTGCATCTGAAGCCTCATCCTCGGACCTAGATGGAAGGGCGTAGCATCGGGGCTGGGCCCCACCACCCTGAACTACCTCTCTGGGACGACCTGCTGCTGGCTGGCCTCCACCTCTGGCAGCCTGAGCTCCACCCCTAGGACCTCTACCTCCACCTCTAGCACCTTTACCCCCACCTCTAACTGGCTGGGCAGGCTATGGAACACCTGGTGCTTGTACCATAGCACGAGAACCCTGATGTGGAAAACTGCTCGGAGCTCGAGGGCAATACCTAGCAATGTGCCTCGTGTCGCCACAAGTAAAACAAGCCCTTGGCTGCTGGGGCTGACGACCTTGGAAACTTTGAAGCGGCGGTGCACTGATAGGTGCTGATGGTGCACTGTAAGACTGCTGATCAGAATAGTGCATCTGGGAACCACGACCACCTGGAGTACCATGGGAGACCTGAAGAGCTGACTGAAAGGGCCTAGGAGGATGGCCTCTACCATATGAATCTCTACCTCCAGACCAGGTACCACTGAATCTACTCGAATGATGGAGCCTCTTATCCAACCCTTGACCACCTCCCTGTTACAGAACCATCTCAACTCGATAGGCCACATTGGCCACCTCCTGAAATGTGATCTCACTCTCGGCCTCCTTGGCCATCTGAAGACGAATCGACTGAATAAGACCATCAATAAACCTCCTCACCCTCTCTCTCTCGGTGGGAAGTATGACAAGAGCATGGCGAGCTAGATCAATGAACCTGGTCTCATACTAGGTGACCATCATGGAACCCTGTTGGAGGCGCTCAAACTGCCTCTAGAAAGCCTCTCTCTGAGTCACGGGGAGAAACTTCTCCAGAAACAACATTGAAAACTGCTCCCATGTAAAAGATGGCGACCCGACTGGCCTGGCTAAGAAATAATTCCTCCACCAAGTCTTGGCGGATCCAGATAAGCGAAATGCAGCAAAATCGACCCCATTGGTCTTAACAATGCCCATGTTCCTGAGAACCTCATGGAAGCTATATAGGAAATCTTGGGGATCCTCAGAAGGAGCTCCGCTGAAAGTAGTAGTGAAGAGCGTGGTGAATCTGTCTAGTCTCCACAAAGCATAGACGGGCGTAGCCGCTCCATTGCCAATTTGAGCCACTACACCCAAATGAACTACCACTGCTAGCTGAACCGCTGGAACCTGAATCTGGGGAGCTACTTGCTCCGGAGTGCGAGTAGCGGGAGTCTGAGCCCCTCCTCCAGCCTGAGAAGTGGCTGGTGCTACTGGAAGCAAACCCGCTCGGGTGACACTCTCCATGAGGCCCACTAATCAGACTAGAGCGTCCTAAAGAACTGGGATGGCAATGAACTCCTCTGGGACCTGAGCTGGGCCCACTGGAACTGCTGGGGCCGGAACCTCCTCCTCGAAATCAACCTGAGGCTCTGCCACTGGTGCTGCTGCTCGGGGCTGAGCTCTGCCCCTACCTCGGCCTCTAGCACGACCTCGGCCTCGCCCCCTGCCCCTAGTGGGAGCTACTGTAGGGGGCTTGGGCTTTTGAGCGGTAGATAAGGAAGCACGTGTTCTTGCCATCTGCGAAGAACAGAGTAGAAGTTCAATTAGCATTTGAGGAACAAATCCGCACGACAAGAAAGACCAAATGTGAGATTTTCCTAACTCTGTAGCCTCTGGGGGATAAATGCAGACGTCTCCGTACCAATCCCTCAGACTCTACTGAGCTTGTGTATGAGTTGTGAGACCTATGTAACCTAGAGCTCTAATACCAACTTGTCACGACCCGGATTTCCCACCCTCGGGAGTCGTGATGGTGCCTACTAATGTGAGTTAGGCAAGCCAATCCTTAACTGCTTACTTCATTAATAATTACTTTTTTTAACAATTATCAGTGATAACATAAAAGAAACAAAATTAAATAATTATGCGGAAGACTTAAATTAAAGAAGACGAAACAATAATGCGAGAATCAACATATGCCTCTACCCAAGAACTGGTGTCACATTACTCAAGAACTTCTAAGAGTACTAAATACAACCGTTTGAAAGAAAATATAAACTGTTTGTCTCAAGTACATGAGATAACAGACTGTAATAAAAGATAGAGGAGACGCCGGGTCTGCGGACGCCTGCAAGGCTACCTCGGTTTCTCACTGGACTGAAGGTTGGCTCCCGCGCTACTTTTGCTGTCCAAGATCTGGATATGTTCAAAAGAGCACAGAGTATAGCATCAGCACAACCGACTCTATGTGCTGGTAAGTGTCTAGCCTAACCCCGGTGAAGTAGTGACGAGGCTAGGACTAGACTCCAGATAAACCTGTGCAGTCATACAATATATGGCGGAAAAGTAAACAAGTTATAAGTAGTTAAAGTTGGGGAAGGGAAACATGTTTTGCGGATAGCAGTTAAAAGAAAATAACAGGGAATAATAAGGAAGCTAGCAATATAACTTCTATCACAAATGAAGAAAATAAAGGCAACTTTCACTTTCAGTTTCATCTTGTTGCAAGCATGCAACCCGATCCCATTTCTCATATCTCGTGGTAGGCGTAGCACCCACTCCCGTTTCATCATTTCTCGTGGTAGGCGTACCACCTGCTCCCATTTTATTATATCTTGTGGTAGGCATACCACCCGCTCCCATTTCATAACATCTTGTGGTAGGCGTACCACCCGCTCCCAGTTCATAATATCTTGTGGTAGGCGTACCACCCGCTCCCATTTAATAATATCTTGTGGTAGGCGTACCAACCGTTCCCATTTCATAATATCTTGTGGTAGGCGTACCACCCGTTGCCATTCCATAATATCTTGTGGTAGGCGTACCACCCGCTCCTATTCCATAATATCTTGTGGTAGGCGTACCACCCGCTCCCATTTCATAATATCTTGTGGTAGGCGTACCACCCGCTCCCATTTCATAATATCTTGTGGTAGGCCTACCACCCGCTCCCATTCCATAATATCGTGGTAGGCGTACCACCCGCTCCCATTCCATAATATCTTGTGGTAGGCGTACCACCCGCTCCCATTCCATAATATCTTGTGGTAGGCGTACCATCCGCTCCCATTTCATAATATCTTGTGGTAGGCGTACCACCCGCTCCCATTCCATATTATCTTGTGGTAGGCGTACCACCTGCTCCCATTTTATTACATAATTACAAGAAATCCCGGCAAGGGAACATAAGCGATATAATAAACTCCTGGCAGGGAATAAAATCAAAATAATAGTTTCCCGGCAAGGGAACAAAGATATCGAAAAAATCATCCCGGTAAGGGAGAATCAGCTATAACCAATCTTAACTTAGCTTGTATTCAGCCCAAATAATGACAATGCTCAAACATAAATAAGATCTGCGAGGATAGAACAATTCTTTGCGCAATATAGAAGATCATTGATTAAAGCATCTGAAATGTCATTTAAGGACACAACCACTTTCAATTTAAGACTCACGATCATGCTCGACACCAATATATAGATACTCGTCACCATGCCTATATGTCGTACTCAACAGGAAGCAAGTAGCAAATATGACTCCACTCCTATTCCCTCAAGCTAAGGTTAGACCAAGCACTTATCTTGATGCCTTGAACACCACTCAAGTCTCAATTATAGCTTTACTTCTTGATTCCACCACCAATCCGCTCGAATCTAGTCATAAGTTACTTAATTACATCAATAAATGCTAAATGATTCAACCCCAATGCATGAAAATAAGTTTTACAAGGTTTTACCCAAAAAGGTCAAAAATTCCCCCGCCCACGTGGTCGAAACTCGAGGTTCGGACCAAAACCCATTTACCCATTCCCCCACAAATTCAAATATATGGTTTGTTTTGAAATCAAACCTCAAATTGAGGTCCAAATCCCCAATTTTAGAAAACCTAGGTTCTACCCAAAACACCCAATTTCCCCATGAAGATCTTTGATTTGAAGTTGAAATCATGTTAAAAGATGTTAAGAAGTGAAGAAAATGAGTTAGAAATCACTTACCAATCGTTTTGGAGAAGAAAAGTTGTTTAGAAAATCGCCTCTTATGTTTTGTGGTTTTGACAAGTGTAAAAATAACTAAAATCCACGTGAATTTATACCCCTCTGAAACTCCATGTGCGGACCGCACCAAAAGGACCGCGGCCGCACAGGCCTCCCTGAAGGCCTGCAGATCATAGCCCCGTGCAGACCGCACAAAGTCGACCGCGGCCGCACAACATCCACCACAGACCGCTCAAAGGCGACCGCGGTCGCGCTGGCCCCTCCGCGGCCGCACGTGATTTCTCGTGGACCACACAAGAGGGTTCAGAGACTTGCAATATTTCCTGAACCTGCAACATCTGATCTTTTTAAGCCTAAGGCATCCCAGAACCTAATCGAAACTCACCTGAGCCCTCGAAACTCTAACCCAAGTATATACACAACCTCAAAAACATTCTACGAACATATTCGTGTAATCAAATCTGCAAAATAACATCATGAACATTGAATTAAACCTCAAGATCAATGAAATTTTCAAAAACATCATCAAGTTCAAATTTATGAATTCAAGTCCGAAACACGTCAAACGACGTTCGATTTTAACCAAACTTTACAGAAACCTCTTAAATCACATATAAGACCTGTGCCGGGCGCCGAAACCAAAATACGAGCCCGATACCAACACGTTCTAATCAATTTTCATTTCAATTTTCCTTAACAATTTTAGAAAACAATTTTACTCAAAAATTCATTTCTCGGGCTTGGGACCTCGGAATCCGATTCCGGGCATACGCCCAAGTCCCATATTTTCCTACGAACCCTCCGAGACCGTAAAATTGCGAGTCCAGGTTCGTTTACCCAAAATATTGACCGAAGTCAAATTTTATTCATTTTAATATCAAAACTTAGCATTTTTCACAGAATTCCATATTTAAGCTTTCCGGCTATGCGCCCGGACTGCGCACGCAAATCGAAGTGACTCTAAATGAGGTTTTCAAGGCCTCAGAAGCACATAATGGGTAAGAAAATAGGTGATGGCCCTCTGGGTCATCACAATTATATCATATTTTAGAACTATTTATGGTATTTAATTGTTTAAATGAGGTGTTCTCTTTTGGTCTGGCTGGCCTTGTCTTCACGAGAGGCACCATCACGACCGGGTTTGGGTTCAGAGTCGTGACATTTACAGATATCTTAAAGACATGGACTTTTATCTAAATGATATTTCCACTAATTAATTTAAACTATTTACCCTCATTATAGTTTATGAAATCTTTATTTCTATTAGAGGAGTAAAGGAATCCTTTAACAATATGTATGAGCCCTTGGAAGTCAAGTCATTTCTCACATATATTTTAAAGGTAGGTACTCTTACCAATTGTATCTCCATACAATTTTCTTAAATAACTCTATGTCAAATAGTCCCCTGGTAGTCAGGTCGATCTTATTGGTATAGCTGAGTTCAACCATCATGATAGCAAAGAACTTATTAAATTTTATACTCCCCGGGTAGTCCAGGCATCTAGTAAGAAATTGAATAATTCTTTCAATCCATGCATCTAATGCAATAAATAATTTTAACATATTCTCGAACTATAAGTCTCCTGGTAGTCAGGCCGCTCGTTATAAACAAGAAATAAGTAAAATTATTTACTTTGATGGATAGCTCTATAATAAAATATCTTATATTTTATTATTTAAGAACTCAAATTTTAGTAAGAGGGAATTGTTATTAAAACAGTTTTTAATAACATAAAGATCAAATCTTTTATAACATGTGAATTTAGTTCACATTGTCTACATGCTTAGTCCTAAATTGATTTACATCACATGTAATAAATAATTCAAAATTATTTAACGAACAAGCATGTGATATAAAAACGAAATTCAACATCTTCTAACATGTTTATCTTATATATCATATAAAAATAATTCATGCCAAAAAACTATTATTAATTAACATCTCATGAACTAATAACAATTAAAATAACAGTAAAATCCAATAACCCATTGTAGATTACAATCATATCTAATACAAATATTTCAAATTCAAGTTACGAACTATCTCAATAGTTTAACTTATATGTATATATATTTTATTCACAATAAAATTATATCAATCCATATGCATTCAAATAATTTGACTATTGCATAAAACACATGTATTATGGTTTGAAATCTTCAAATATAATCTTAAAATATTTCGTAAATAAATTTTAGACACAATAAACCACGACTCTGATACTACTGAAGGATTGTATATAGGTGTTCGTAACAGGCAGCGGAAGACAATAATAATCCTAGCCAGATCTTTTTGTGTTTAAAATTTATTTACATGTCAAAGATCGGATCTAAGACGTACCTGGTGAAGAGAGTCTCGTTTCAAAATTCTTCGATAGTGCAAAGACTCTATGCGTATCCACACCGAGATCGATCCTTGCTATCAACTCTTTGATCAACGAAACCCGTGAACAAATTGAATGAAATATTGTGTTGAAATTTTTCTCAAAAATCTCAACTCAATGTTACAAGAACAAGAAACACTTTTCTTGTAATTGTATTTTCTCTCTTGGCTTGTGTTGTACTCTCTCTTTCACAAAGTGATTTTTCTTCTCAAGAATTCATAATGCAAATTTTGTTCCATCACCCTTTATATAGCATCACCTATAAACCTTTTTTCTATTTGGTTGAGGTAATGATTTACTTAGGGTAAAAGTTTATTCCAAAAATAAACTTATCGAAAAATTAGAATCCCATCTCAATGGGAAGATGCCGACGCGTCCTTATGGACTTTCACGTGAATGCTGCTAGCGTCCAATTCCAAATTGGACTTTTGGTAAAATTACCAATTCCATTTCTTATGGGTTTGAAGTCAACTTTCACGTCAATCCAATTAAGATTTGGATTGATCAAATTAAATTTTTCATTAAAATTATATATAAATATTTGTTATATATATCATACATATATTTCAACCAAGAGAATAATTTAATTTATATTCAAAATAGAAAACTTTAATTTGTTCATAATATTAATTATATCCTCTGTGCTAGCAAAGAATATAATACTATTTCATTTGGACTAACAACTAAACGTATTTGACTAATTAAATTCCTTAATTTAATTATCAAATAATAAGTTATTTAATCCTTTAGCAAAGATCAGAACACTCGTTAGTGTGCGACCCCATAGGTTCAATACTAAGCCGGTAGTAAATTGACCATATCAATATACTAATCAAGGGTGGCGTCTAGCAACACTCCTTAACGACCAGATAGCATGAAGTATAAAATTTACAATCAAGAACCAGTAGAGGAATAATGTAGTAATTCCTTATGTCTTATAGCTCTGGATCACCCTAGGATATGGTTCAACTGTCAAATCCTAATATGTGACCAACTATGTGTTCATGTCAAATATAATCGACTATTGAATGACCTAAGAAACTCTTTTCTTCTTTCATTCAATTGCCCTGGCTAAGGTCTTAATTTGGTCGTTTATAATTCATGATAGCATGGAGTTTAAACTCATTATCAAGAGTTGACATATTCCATCTTGATCAATCACTAATTCTACAAATATTTAATCGTACCCAATATCCTTTCAACTATCGCCTTAGGGCCATAGGTGTCTAGTATCAAAGAACAAATAACTTGTCAATTACTATGACGATCTGAGGTCAAAGAAAATTCTTACATCACATTCTTCAAGAGAATATCCTATTGACAGTTTATGGTAATTCTAACCATTAGGAATTATCCAATGAGTCGGATCAATGATTATATCTCTATATGCATCATCTATCTATGTGATTTAGTTAATGAGATCAACTAATCTTTATCCCATAAAGACGATCACATAAATATTGATCTAACATGATTACTAATATCCAAATTAATAATCCTACGATCAAGAACAAATTTAGATTAAATTGTAAGAGACTTTGCTCTTGTTATCACGATCTCTATCACGATGACAAGTCTCAAAATTTAATCAAGGACCTTATCAAATTAATCAAACAATTAATAATAACTATGATAAAAGAATGCCATATATTTTTATATCGAATAACGTTCACAAAAAGATGTTCGAATCATCAAATATGAGATTGGATCTAGGGCATATCTACTATATCCCTAATAGTATGGTGGTTAAGTAGAGCATGTCATCATCCGCAGAGGCAGATGCAGTGTGAGAGTTACGGGTTCAATTGAACCCATAACTTTCAATGCGGAGTAGAAATTTAACTGTAAAAATTCATTAAAATTGTAAAAATAATAGATTTGAACCCATAACTTTAAATATATAATGGATTCAATATTAAAAATCTTAAAAATTGAACCCATAAAATTTAAATTCTGGATTCGCCTCTGATCATCTGTGTCAGTTTCATGTTGTAAACCGACTTCCATGGCCATGGCCGCTACTTCCACAGTTTTGTATGAGAGAGTTTGAATTGTGGACGCATGGTTTCTTTAGGGTTTAGGATGTCCTTTTTATAATGCATGGAAAATAGCATAACCGACTTATATTTTCCTTTTCTTGACTAGGAAAAGGAAATACAACATATTGCTTAACCAAATGCAATTTAAAAGTCCTAATTCGAGTGAAAGTAGATTTGACCAATATAGTTGCATTTCCATTTGTGGAGCAGTTTGGTATATTCCATGTCAATAAATGAATTAATTAATCGATACAGTTATAAATAGAGTTTTACTTAAGATGAATGTCTATATTTTAGAGAGATTCTAAGGATTTTACTTGGTGGCTAAGTCACCCTTTCCCTATAAATAGAGGGGTTTTATTCTATTGTAAATTATTCCAAATCATTAACAATTCTGTCTTTCTACTTTTTTCTGCAATATTCTTCTTCTTTTATTATTTCATAACACGTTATAAGCATGAGACTTCGACCAATTGAGTAGAGGCTTTGAGATACGTGTATGGTGCTCAACTTATACATAATATTGAGCATAATAATTGTCAATTTTTCCATGAACTTCAGTCAAGAATAAATTCTGGATTTAAGGTAAGTATTTTACCTAATTTTTCTTTTTTTAAATTGGGAAAATGCATAAGTACCCCCTGACCTATACCCGGATTCCCAACTCAACTTCACACTTTTTCTTTACGGAAATCTTATTGCCCCCCCTCCCCCTCCTAAACTTATTTTAAATGTAATTATTTGCACCCTTAACGCTGATAACCAAACTCTTGGCAAGTGGTGAGCTACACCCGCCTCCACATGTATTTTTAGTACTTTTTTATTCTTTCTTCTTTTTCTTATCCTTTTTTCTTATTATTCTCATTTTTTTGTTATTTCATTCTCTTTCTTTTTGTTTTGGTCACCGGCGGCATAAAATGATGGTCGTCGAAATTTCACAAACACTATTTTTTCTGGTGAATTTTTTTTCCGGCGATAGATTTTTATCCCGATCTAAGTGTGTTTTGTTTTATATATATATATATAAATTTTCTTGAAAGTGTAATTTATGTGTGGGAGGAAGAGAAAAAGAAATAAAAATGAATATAAGCTGAGAAAACTTTTTCCAGTTAAAATTTCAATACATCATTTTTTCGGCATGGGAAGGTTTTTCGATGATGAATTTTCCCCCCAAAATCTGAGTGTATTTTGGTTTGCTTAAGAATAGATCTTTTTGAGAGTTTAAGTTGTGTGTGAAAAGAAAAAGTGGAAGAAAAACGGTTAGAAAAAGTCGCCGGTGAATGAATATCCGCCGGAATTAGAGAAGAAACGAAAAAAGTAAAAGAAAAAGACAAAGAAAAAGGAAAAGGAAAAAATAAAAGTAAGAAAAAATGGTAAAAAAGAATAAAAAATAATCTGAAAATCATTTTTTCTTGCTTCACACTCTCCTTTGGGAGAGTGAAATACACACACTCTGCCACGTCAGCGTAAAAGGTGCAAATAATTATATTTAAAATATGTTTAGGGGGGTAATAGGATTCCCGCAAAGAAATAGTGTGTAGTTGGGAATCCGTGTATAGGTCAGGGGGTACTTATGCATTTTCCCTTTTAAATTCTTGAAAATCTATAATTTGATTTTAAATACAAGCAAAGACAATAAATTTTGATTATAACTCTAGTAGAGTTTGTGAGAAATTATAACAACCCGAAGTGGTAAAATTTTTATGTCTTGCCATGACCAAATTGATGTATATTATGAGCACAAGAAGTGGAAATCCGTCCCATTGAATTTGCTTCATTCTCATTATCGTGAAGTTATCAATAGACGTTGACGTGGCAATAAACGAAATTATAATCGTCATCATTATGTAGTGAGAATAATAAGGATTCTCAAAATAATCCTTCACTCTGTGAAAGTAATGCCTGTCATCGATTTGACATGAGATTTTGTAAAATACATATAGATGATTATGGTCCATTCATGATGTGAATGTGACAACATCTAATTTATGAATACATATTCATTCTTGAAAGAATATGAACATGCTAATGGTAGTGAATACACCACACTCACCTCTAGAAGGAGGCTTGAGATGAAATAAAAAAATAATTTCATTATTATGGCATGAATGGTCATTGATCACGTACCTATCGTGATTATGTCAAAATATTAGCAATATGATTATTACAAGGAAAAAGTGATAGAAGCAACATATCTTGCCTGTAATGATTTTGACCATGATCATGACCATGGCCATAATGGTATAACTTTCTCCTTGAAAGAGATATTCACCATATGGATGTTGATGGATATATGATAGTACAAAATTAATTGAGAGCTCCAGAAGAGCCAATTATACTACTTTGGAGAAATAAAATTGATTATCAATAATGTATTGTGTTGTAGTAAGTCTCAAAGAAACTTATTTAGTTTCTAAAGTATTTGCGAAAATGGTTGGTTATATTGAGACTATAAATAAATGAAAGATTTAATATCTTCTATTACTACAACTTGTAGTGGGATAATATGTATGTGAAAAGCTTCCTGCTTTATTCTCCAGTTTGTACTACACAAATAAAAGAATGCCACAATAGAGTAAAAGTTTATTAATATAAAAACTCATATCATAATAAACTTGGAGTTTATCCATAATTGCACACGCCGTGGTGTAAATCTAAAGTTTATCAATATTGATAATTTATCCAGTTGGCATAACTAGTTTAGTCATATAAATTTAAGTCCGATGTGAAAAAATAAAAGAGAATTTACATGGGTAATATTAAAGAACTAGAGAGTTCTTTACGAATTCTCTTATATTGTTTTCATTAATTAATAGACAACTAAAAATGGGAATAAATCTCATGAATGCTGGAAATATTAAAGGTGAATATGGGCTCATTCACCTGCCATGTATACCACATAAGATGCATATATGAGATGGTTACATGTGCGATTTTTATTAACCCGCAAACCTGAATGATGTTTGCGAGGTAACTTGCTAAATAATTTAATTTCGAGCATAATTTCCATATTTCTATTCAAGACAGTTTATCTTGATAAGTTGGTTTACATCACAGTTAGATTAGCAAAATAATTATTGAGTGCCTCCACTTAATAGCTAAACTATTGCTTACGAGAACAAAGTTATGTATATAAGTTTAATATACGTTATATACGAAAGTATATTACATTCTCCCATCACAAGTGGTTCAGGGACAGAAACCAAATAATTCCATCTTATTATTATTGATGTACGATGTATATTTTGATCAACACCATAACGCACAAAGGTGGATTTTTAAAGTTCAGAAAGTAAGTTTTTCTAACATGAGGGGGAGACATGATACAACAGTTGAGAAAAAGTTACGCGAAATGAATTATCATTTCTGCATGTAGACCCTCGAATAATATAATATGAACTAGAAGCTCATAAAAAGATAATTCATCTGTAATATATTGCAAAGCATGCCGGACGCATTTGCTGACCCAAAGAAAGTAACTATATTCTCATTGAAAATACTCCTATTAGAATAAGTCCTAGAAGGACAAAGTCTATGGTACGCTTAAATCATATAGACAAATCGGTTTCAAATAAAATCCTTGATAAAGAAGATGAGTAAATTATCATAATGATCATAATAATAAGGCAAGTGATCTAGAAGATCGTATAGCATAGCACTTCATAAAGTCTCAGGAGAGGTTCAGGTACCTGAAAATATGAATGAAGAGATCTCTATATCATGTCTTTATGAAAAAAGGTGGTTGGAACTGATATAAAATATTTGTCAATGACATCTATAATAGTGCTAAATATATATGCGGATCTTAAGTCTAAAGAAACAATTCGAGTAGAATTGGTTTTATATGAAAGATATGTAGTTTTGACTATGAAGTTCAAATACTTGAAATTATAAAGTCAATTGCGTGTGCAATCACTTTTATATATCTTATATGTCTAACATGACATAAAAAGTTGATATGCACCTTTCATGACCCAAACTCAACTGTTATGATGGCGCAACTAGGCCTGCCTCACTCAACAAAATTCAACACAACAACAATAAGTTTGAAAACATTAACAGAAGCATTTAACATAAAGAAAACTATTTGAAACATAAGAAAATCCCAAAGTGATACAATCTAGCCAAAACTAGGGTGTTACTGAGTACATGCGCATCTACTCGAAATACAAACCACTACAAGGTTTAAAGGAAAACAACTGAAAGTACATCAAATGATAAAAGACGAGAGTCAAGGCCCGCAAACGCAGTGCAGCTACCTTGAAAGTCCAAACTCTAGAAATGCTCGATCAGCAACCATCACCGTGAACGGAGTCGCCTGTATCTGCACAGCAGATGCAGGGGGAAACGTGAGTACACCAACTCAGTAAGTAACAAGTCCAAATTTTGGACTGAAAGGTAATGACGAACTCAACCTCAACAGATATAACAAATTAATGTGCAGAAACATAGACATGCTTTCAAGTAAAATAGACAGCTCAAAGCAATAAGGTAAATACAGATCTGAACAATGTAAAGTATGCAGCTCTGCTATCCCTACGTGCCAATGCACAGATTGTATATATGCACCATGTGCTTCCATTCTCAAGTGCTCAACCACTCGGTACTATATATGGCCATCCGGCCTAGGAGAATCCATCTCGAAACATATACAACACTGACTGTAAGTCACCCAGTACTGAGGACAAAAGGGCATTCCAACCTTGTGGAGAAATCCATCTCTAAATATCAAGTACTTCGGACAAATCCATGTCTAGGGAAATCCATCCCTCAATAATATCATCTGCTCTCACTGGGGGTGTGTTATAGACTCGGGAGGGCTCCTGCAGTCCAAGCGCTATCATAATCTTCAATATAACCACTGCGGCATGCAGCCCGATTCCATAACTATCACTCATAAATAGGCTCTCGACCTCACTCAATCATCAACCTCTCCAGTCTCACTATGGGCTCACAATGTTGTGAAAACAATCCAGAACAATGATATGATGAATCAATAATTAACTGAGACTAAGATATGATGTAAAAATGCATAATCATTGAGTATGGAGTATTAAATGAACTAGAGAGATGACAACAAGAAACGACCGCTAAGGGTCCAAGCAATATCGGCACAAAGCCTAAACATTATATCTAGTATGGTTTACAGCTCAACTACTTTATCACACGAAGAAACACATGGATATCAACATGATAGAGTCACTAATCGGTGCCATGGAATCACCCAGGTTACAATTCTCACGGTGCATGCCCGCACGCCTGTCACTTGGCACGTGCGTCACCGCAATACTAATCACATAACACATAGTTCGGGGTTTCGAACCCTCAGAACCCTCTATCCGGCGACATGCCCGACAGGTCTGTAGTAAACACATCCAGAAAATCTCTCACCACCAAGACTGAATCAATAGTAGGAGTCTCTACACTAACGTCCCTCATAAAGTCCAAATAAGAAAGACAACCCTTCCCAACCATCCGCTGGGCCTTCAAGAATGAAATCACTCTACTGGGGACATAATCCAACGAACCTCGCTACTCAATCTGTGGAAATCCCGGCATAGCCAACCTCACCGTCTTAGCATGACAGTCCAGAATAGCATGACACGGAGACAGCTAATCCATGCCCTATATCACATCAAAGTCAACCATACTAAGCAGCAATAGATCCACTCTAGTCTCTAGTCCCCTAATAGTCACTACACATGACCGGTATACACGGTCCACAATAATAGTATTGCCCACCGGTGTAGATACATGAACAGATAAAACTAGAGACTCATAGGGCATGTCCAGATAATGAGCAAAATATGACGACACATATGAATCGGTGGAACCAGGGTCAAATAATAAAGAATCATCTCGATGACATACGGAGATAATACCTATGATCATTGTGTCTGAAGCAATGGCATCTGGCCTGGTAGGGAGTGCATAGGAATGGGCCTGATCGCCACCTGATTGGCCTCCCCGTCTAGGGTAACCCCTAGTTGGATGACCTTTACTCTGAGCCAGCTGGGCAGCTAGTAAGTAACTGATGCTGTAGTCGAAGGCTAACTCCTCTGATGAGATGAACCTCCTATAAGGCGGGGACAGAACCTCTTGATATGACCCAAATCTCCACACTCAAAGCACCTCTACCGGCCACTAGCGGTGGGGGCTGAGGGGAGCCTCGAGCACCAGGATACCCGCTAGAAGGCCCCGACAGAGATGAACCCTGAGCTGATAGTGCATGATACTAGGGGTGTTCATAGTTCGGTTTGGATCGATTTTTCCCTAAAAAAGAACCAAACCAAGTAAGTTGGTTTTTCAAATATTAGAACCAAACCAAACCAATTAAGTCGGTTTTTACTTGATTCGGTTTATGTCGGGTTTTTTCGATTTTTTGGGTTATTTGTCGGTTTTTTCTTAAATATAAGACATACACTACCAAATACATATTCCGACGACCACATTTTCAACGTAACACTATCAAATCAATTGCACTTAGAGAAATCTATCATTTACCAAGATATATTGATGATAATTGAATCAAATAGTGATGAATAATTTAAGGACTCAATTAAAAATATATTATTTTTTACACAAAATGGATGCTTACATTTAACATAAAAACTACTAATCAAACTAGAATGTAAAAGTAAAGAACTATTTTAAAAGTGCAAACTATTAACATTTACCGTAAATTTTTTGAAACTTTATATAAAAAAATACATATATATAGGTGTAATAATAAATTTGAAATCTTTACACCTATAGTCGGTTTGGTTTGGGATTTTTCTAATTAAAACCAAAACCAAACCAAATTTGATCGGTTTTTAAAATTCAAAACCAAAACCAAACCAAACAAAAAAGTATCTATTTTTTTGGTCTGTTTGGTTTGGTTCGGTTTTTCGTATTTCTATGAATACCCCTACATAAGACAAACTCTAAGCTGGAAGGGTACTGAGAGATGAGTGACCCTACGGAGAACCATGGCCAGATGCTGCATCATGGTGAATTATGCGGGCCATTTGAGCATGCCTATAAAGACGACCTCTGCCGTGATGAAACTGACCCCTAGAAGGAACACCACCAAAGATACCTAAACCATGATACCTCTTGGCTTCCCTCTCAACCCACTCCTGACTGCGGATCGACTCTATCTCCCGAGCAATGTTAACAACCTCCTCAAAAGTAGCACCAATCATCCTCTCTCTAGTTATAAGTATCTGCAGATGGTATGTGAGGCCATCAACGAACCTCTTAATCCTCTCCCTATCCGTGGGAACCAACCAAACAAGATGACAAGCCAAATTAAAAAATCTCATCTCATACTGCATCACCATTATACCATCCTGATGCTACTGCTCCAATTGTCTGCGCAACTCCTCTCTACAAAACCAGGACATATACTTCTCCAATAAGAGAATAGAAAACTCTTACCATGGAAGTGGCACTGCACCAACCGACACACGACTCTCATAAGCCTCCCTCCAAGTGAAGGCAACTCTAGTGAACTGAGAAGTAGTGAAAGAGACCCCACTGGTCTCCAGAATACCTTCTATATAGAGAATCCTCTGACACTTATCCAAGAAACCCTAGGCATCCTCTCCCTCTGCACCATTGAAAGTCAGGGGCTAGATCCTCCCAAACCTCTCCAATCTATGCTTATCATCATCAGGCATGACTAGAACCACATAATCCTGAGCAGGTGCAACCAGTTGGGTTAGTGGTGCCCTCGGTGTCTGAAGTCCCTGTACCACCTGCTCTGGTGTACGTGCGACGGGAGTTGGAGTACCTCCCCTAGCCTAGGAAGTTGCTGCTATAGTAGAAACAGAGACCGCCTGAGCAAGACTAGTGCACACGGTCAGATCTGAGCTAAGGTCTCCTGAAGACCCGGAATCATGAAGGGCATAGTTAGTGTCTGAGCTGGTCCCGCTGGTGCATCCACAACTAGGACCTAATCCTGAACTAGGGAAACTAGTGGATCTGCATGTGCTTCCCTAGCTACTGTGCAAGCTACACCTCTTCCCCTACCACAACATCTACTGTAACCTCGGCCTCTCGCGGCCCTGAATGGTCGTACTAGTGGCTGTCCATTCTGCCCAGTAGCACGTGTCCTCACCATCTGTAAGAAAATAAAATAACAAAAGTTTAGTTACCAGTATCAATAGAACCACATGATAAGAATTCAAGAATGTGAAGTTTCCTAAGAGTTCTACAGCCTCTCGAAGATAAGTACGAACATGTTCGTACTAGCCCGCGAGACTCTACTAAACCCTCTCATGACTCATGAGACCTATGTATCCTAGGCTCTAATAACAACTTGTCATGACCCAAACTCAACCATTGTGATGGCGCCTATCGTGGAACTAGGCCAGCCTCACTTGACAAAATTCAACACAATAACAATAAGTTTGAAAACATTAATGGAAGCATTTAACATAAAGGAAACTGTTTGAAACATAAGAAAATCCCAAAGTGATACAATCCAACCTAAAACTAGGGTGTCACTGAGTACATGAGCGTCTACTCGAAATCCAAACCACTACAAGGTCTAAAGGAAAACAACTAAAAGTACATCAAATGATAAAAGAGGAGAGTCAAGGCCCGCGAATGCAATGCAACTACCTCGAAAGTCTCCAAACTCTTGAAACGCTCGATCAGCAACCGCCGCCGTGAACGGAGTCGCCTGGATCTGCACACCAGGTGTAGGGGCTAATGTGAGTACACCAACTCAGTAAGTAACAAGTCCAAACTTTGGACTGAAAGGTAGTGATGAACTCAACCTCAACAGATATAACATATTAATGTGCTGAAACGTAGGCATGCTTTTAAGTAAAATACACAACTTAAAGCAATAAGGTAAATACAGATCTGAATAGTGTAACGTATGTAGCTCCGCTATCCCTACATGCCAATGCACAAACTGTATATATGCACTATGTACTTCCACTCTCAAGTGCTCAACCACTAGATACTATATATGGCCGTCTAGCCTAGGGAAATCTATCCCGGAACATATACAACACAGACTTTAAGTCACCTAGTATCGAGGACAAAAGGGAAATCCAAACCTGTGGAGAAATCCATCTCCAAGTATCATATACTTCGGACAAATCCATGTACAGGGAAATCTATCCTTCAATTATATCATCTGCGCTCACTGGTGGTGTGTTACAAACTCAGGAGGGGCTCCTGCAGCCTAAGTGCTATCATAACCATCAATAACCATTGTGGCATGCACCATGATCCCATAACTGTCACTCATAAACATGCTCTCGGCCTTACTCAGTCATCAACCTCTCCCGTCTCACCACGGGCTCCCAATGCCATGAAAACAACCCCGAACAATGATATGATGAATCAATAATTAACTGAGATTGAGATATGATGTAAAAATGCATAATCACGACTGAGTATGGAATATTAAATGAACTAGTGAGATGACAGTAAGAAACGACCGCTAAGGGTCCAAGCAATACCGATGCAAAGCCTAAACATGATATCTATCATGGTTTACACCTCAACTACTTTATCACACGAAGAAACACATGGATATCAACAGGATAGAGTCACTAATCGGTGCCATGGAATCACCCAGATCACAATTCTGATGGTGCGTGCCAGCACGCCCGTCGCTTGGCTTGTGCGTCACCTCAATACTAATCACATAACTGTAACGACTCGGCTGGTCATTTTTTAGAATTAACGCCCTCATCCCCTATTAACTGCTTCCCCCATATCTATTTCTGTTATTGTGAATTGCTGGGATGGTTCACCTTGAATTTTGGAGTACTTTGGGACACTTAGTCCCTAAATGAGAGCTTAAGTTTTAGAATTTGGACAGTAGTTGGAGCAGTATGAAAACGGCTCCATAGTGGAATTCCATTGATTCCGTTACCTCCGTTGGGTGATTTCGGTCTTAGGGGCATTTCCGGATTGTGTTTTGGAGGTCCGTAGCTCATTTAGGCTTGAAATGACGAAAGTTGAATTTTTGGAGTTTCGGGCTGGTAGTCGATTTTTTTATATTAGGATCGCAATCCAATTCCGGAAGTTGGAATAGGTCCATAGTGCTGAATATGACTTGTGTACAAAATTTGGGATAAATCGAACATGGTTTGATTGGTTTCGACATCAGTTGTAGAATTTCTAGATTTCAAGTTCATTACATTTGCATTGGAGGGTGATTCGTGGTTTTAGCGTAGTTTGATGTAATTTTAGAGCTTGACTAAGTTCGTATGATGTTTTAGGATTGGTTGTTATGTTTGGTTAAGGTGCCGAGGGCCTCGGGTATGTTTCGGATGCTCAACGGGTCATTTTTGGACTTAAGAAGATGGTAGATTTTGCTGGTGTTTTATTTCAGAATATTTGTTCTTCGCATTCGTGAAGATGATCCCACATTCGTGAAGAAGATTTTTGACAGAAGGAGAAAATGCTCTTCACGTTTTCAAGTCTAGGTATGCGTTTGCAAAGATTTGGACTCCAGTTTATCGCAAACACATGAGTGGCATCACGTTCGCGTAGGGAAGTTGGAGCAGTTGGGACCCCAGGAGTTTACTCATCGCGTTCGCGTGAGTCGCGTTCGCGAAGGCTCAGCTGCTGAAGCTTCGTGTTCGCGAGAAGGAGCTCACGTTCACAAAAGAGGGAAAAATGAGCAGTGGAGTTTTGTTCTACGCCAACGCGAGGTGGTGGTCGTGTTCGCAATGAAGGTCATAACTGGGCAGAATTTAAAGTTCAAAACGATGGTTTGAGTTAATATTTTCAAAAATTGATTGAGAGCTCGGTAGAAGGCAAAATTTGGAGAGATTTTTGGAGGAAGTTTGTGGGTAATGTTTCCTAACTTCTTTTTGATTATATCCCATTAATCTAAACATGAATTCATCATTTAAATTTGGATTTGGGGTGAAAAATTGGGGAAAGATCTTAGGCCGAATTTTGAGATTTTGATCAAGTTTTTGATATCGGATTTGAGTGAATTTGGTATGGTTAGACTCGTGAGTGAATGAGTGTTCATAATTTGTGACTTTTACCCGATTTCGAGATGTGGGCCCGGGGAGGATTTTTGGGGGTTTTCCTATTTTTTTTACCTTAGCTAAACTAGTTGCTTGTAGTTTTATTTATGTTATGTAATTGATTTGATTAGATTTGGGTCACTCGGAGTTGGATACTCGTGGAAAGAGCGTGATATCAGATTGATTTTGAGCTTGGTTCGTGGTAAGTGGCTTGCCTAACCTTGTGTGGGGAAACTCCCCTTAGGCTTTTGGTACTGTTGTTATAGGAATGCCATGTATGTGAGGCGACGAGTGCGTACACGTGCTAATTGTTGAAAAACCCCGTTTTCATTAAGTAAACATCTATGTTTTTCTTTTAATTGAGCAAATTCTAGTATGTGAAGCCTCCTGTTTAGCTTAGTAAAACATGCTTATGTGACTTAACTATCTTATCTGCTTTAACTGCTTGGATTTTGTGTAGCATGTTCAGAGTAGGAATTACCTGCATTTTGGGACTATAGAACTGTATTCCGGGAGATCCTCCTGCACATTTATATTTGGGATTATGGGACGGTATCCCGGGAGATCCACCTGTACTGGATATTTACTTTGGGACTACGGAATAGTATTCCGGGAGATCCCCCTGCACATTTATGATTTGGAATACGGGACGGTATCCCGGGAGATCCTTTGTACATTAATGTTTGGGACTACGAAAAGTTATCCTGGGAGATCCCCTGTTGCTATCTCTGCGTACTGAGTTATTTCTTTCTGTGATTTTATTTTTTTATTGATCGTTAGTATTTTTATCTATACTGTCATATTTCATACTGCTTTACCTTGTTATTTATATATATATAACGACCCGACCGGTCGTTTTGAGCTCTAGCGCGTCTTTCAGTAGTTTGAGGCCATGAGCAGCTTCATTTCAGGTGTTACGACTTAAGCACATGGTCGGAATTGAATTTCGGAAAGTTCGGAGTTGATCTGGAAAGAGAATTCTCATTTCGGAAGCTCAAAGCTGAAAGAATTGACTAATATTGGATTTTAGAGTAAATGACCTCAGAATCGGGATTCTAAGGTTCCAGCAGGTTCGTATGATGATTTCGGACATGGGCGTATGTCTGGATCAGATTTTTCGAAGACCCGGGAAAGTTTTGGAGCCTATTGGGGAAGTTAACATTTTGGAAGTAATTTTATAGTTTGGGTTGAAGTGCATTTCGGTGATATCGATGTCCGTTTGGGATTCCGAGTCTGTGAGTAGCTCCATATGGTGATTCTGGAGTTGGGAGCGCGATCGAAAGTGAATTTGGAGGTCCTTAGGTCATTTTTAAGTCATTTGGCTAAAGATAGAAATTTGAAGGTTTTTGAGAAGTTTGATCGGAAGTGGACTTTTTGATATCGGGGTCGAAATCTGATTCCGGAAGTTGGAGTAGGTCCGTAATGCCAAATGTGACTTGTGTGAAAATTTTGGGGTCAATCGGACGTGATTTGATAGGTTTAAACATCGAGAGTAGAAGTTCAAAGTTCTAAACTTCATAAAGCTTGGATTGGAGGTCGTTCCTGGTTTTAGTGTTATTTGATATGATTTAAGGCCTCGAGCGAGACCGTATTGTGTTTTGGGACTAGTATGATTGGTTGGGGTCCCGGGGGACTCGGGTGGTATCCAGGTGGTTACCGGATCAAAAATGGAATTTTTGGAAGGCTGAAGTTGCTGGATGCTGTCATAACCGCACCTACGAGAAATGGGCTGCAAGTGCGGAGCCACAGAAGCGACTAGAAGAGCCGCAGATGCGGTATTGGCAGAGAAGAGCTGGGACCGTAGACGCAGTCATTTTTCCGCATATGTGGGACCGTACCTGCGGTGGAGAAGTGTTATTTGAACCGCAGAACCGGTATTTGAACCGCACCTGCAGAACCGTAGAAGCAGTCAAGAGACCGTAGGTGCGGAAAGTGCTGGAGGCAGTGGGTTGTTTTAAAGTCGGGTTTTGGCCATTTCCTCTCATATTTTCTTGGCTTGGGCGATTCTTGGAGGGTTTCAAGAGAGGATTTTCATCATCAATGACAAGGTAAGCTATCCCCCACTATCTTGAGTTAAATACATGATTATATACAGATTTAGGCATGGAAATTTGTAGAAAACTTGGGGTTTGAGGGAAAACCTAGAAAATTGATATTCTTGGAATTTGACCACGATTTTGGGTATGGAATTAATAGAAAATCATATATTTGAGTTCGTGAGTCATGGGCAAAATTTATCTTCGAAAAATTTAGGAATCCGGGCATGTGGGCCCGAAGGCAATTTTTTCAACTTTTCAATCGGGGTTAGGAATTTCTATGAATTGGATTGTAATGAGTAATCGAACATATATTAATGGATTTGCATAATCATTGGCTAGTTTTGGAGCATTGTGCATCGATTCGAGTTTTCGGAAGGGCGTGGAATGCCGGTTACGGATCTTCGGAGCGAGATGAGTCACCTTTCTAACATTGTAAGAGGGAATTGTCCCCATAGGTGATACAATTGGTTATGTGCTTCTATTTGTGGGGGCTACGTGCGCACGAGGTGACGAGAGTCCGTGCGTAGCTACTATTATGTTTAAGTCCGGATAGTCTAAGACTCAAAATCATACTATACTTGGACTATTTGTAATCTTATTGACAGCTTGAATTGCTTAAATCACATCGAATTAGTAAATGAATTTCTAAAAACATTTAAACTTCATTTTCTTAAATTATTAAAAGAGAATTGGCTTTTTTTGGATAATTGTTCCATGTTGACTTCTTGATTGACTGTCTGTGTGTGTTTATTTTTGGAACAGGCCGAACGCCTCGGTAGATTAAATAGATACATCTATGGTTTGTGCCGTTTGACCCTCGGCAGTGCATAGTTTAAATATTGTTGGATCGGGCCGTACGACCTCGACATGATATGCGCATGCTTGTATCGCTTCCTGAGAATGTTATGTGATAATATTTGCCTTCCCTGGCCAGACATAGTTGATAAGCATAATGAAAAGTAAACCTTGGAAATCCGTATTTATTTGAGATGTTGTTTACCTGTTATCTGGTTTTATGAGTTTATAATTGCTTTATAAAAAATCCATGATTTCCTCACATTTTCACTATATTATTACTGGACCACTAGTAAATGTCGAAGTCGACCTCTCGTCTCTACTTCTTTGAGATTAGACGGGATACTCATTGGGTACATGTTGTTTTCTTACTCATGCTACACTTGTTGTGAATTTTTGTTGCACAGGCACATGCATATCTAGTGGCATAGTGGGCGTAGCGGCACGGTTGTTACGGAGACTTAGGTGAGCTGCACTTTCCGAGACGACCCGCAGCCAGTAGTGTCTCTTTCAAATTACTGTATTTACTTTTTGTCCAATATTGTATTCCGGACGGTTGTTGTACTACATTATTTCCTAGAAATTGCTCATGTACTTGTGACACAGGGTTCTGGGATGATCACGGGATTTTTCAGTAGTTAAATTTTGTAAAGACATCATCATTTATCTGGCGGAGTTTATTATTTATTATTTATTTGTTTTAAAAGAAATGATTTCAAAATAATTAAAATGAGAAATTGTTAGTAAATTGTGGTTGGCTTGCCTGGCAGTGGTGTCCGGCGCCATCACGACCCTTAGTGGAATTTGGGTTGTGACAACATGGTATCAGAGCACTACGTTGCCTTAGGTCTCACGAGTCATGAGCAAGTCTAGTAGAGTCTCGTGGATCGGTACGGAAACATATGTACTTATCTTCGGGAGGCTACATGGCTGTTAGGAGTACTTCCCTTCTTGATTCCTCGTTGTGCGATTTGATTTCTTGAGGCTTATGCCCTTGTTTCCTTGCTACTCAATCTTGCGTGACACGAACCGCTTATTGTAAATCGAGAATTGAAGAATTGTAATAGTACTACAAATGTGGTGCGGGATGTTTCTCCCGGTATAGTTGGTTGGGCTATTGTCCTTGCCTTGCGGAAGGATTTTTCTATCATTTCAGCTCGGTAGTGGTGCCTCTAAAAGCTTGGAGTCTATGCACAAGTTGCAATGATGCTCACGATTGGTTATCGCACAGTAATTACTTGAGGGTAGGATGATTGCCTATGTGTTGGGCGGTGAATGATTTGAAAGGAAGTCTACTCAATGCACGATTCAGAGATCTGATATTTCATTTTCGGCAGAGGAAAAACAATTGGCCTATGAATGTCCAGATTTGGGGTGATGGAGTTGATTTCAAGTGTGATGGGATTTTCATCTGCGACGTGGTATCATTGTCCTTGATTGTATATGTTAAGTTCGTAGGTGTTATGGTCTTCTGCAATTTGCCTTGGGGTAAGATATTGTGAAATAATATTGGAGAAACGACTGTTAGATATCGCGGGGTGCGGTGGTTCAGGATTGAATCGGTGTTTCTAATGTTGATGACTCGAGAAAGATGATCTTCGGAAGGGTTAAAGTTAGTAGCGATTTGTGGGTTCAAGTGCTACGAAGATAGATTTTATTTAAGGCAACAATCGAGCAGCAATGGATGAGGAAGTACATGTGGGGAGTGTCAGGCGGTGGTTAAAATTTCTAGAAGGCCAAGTATAAGAAGCAAAGGTCGAGTACTCGATTAAAAGGGGGAGTTCCGCCAAAGTGGGAGAGTGGTGGAGTTGCATATGGTCTTGGTGGTAGGATTACTATGCACCTTAAGGAGTGTTTGAAATGGTTTGGGAATTTTAGTGATGGGTGATTGGGGTCTACAAATTTAAGCTGAAGTATGGGCTATTATGCAGCAGAAGATTTGGTGCAATGGAAAGGAGCTGCTTGAAATGAAGATTTGGTTATTGATGAGTAGTGATTGTACCCGCAGCAGCGTTGGAAGATGTCGAGAAGTGATTTCCACAGGTAGGTTATTCCCTGTAAGCAGTTTAGCAGTCGCGTGATTGGACGAGGCTTTTGCGTAAAATTCTATTGGTTGTACAGCAAAGAGATCGGTCGTGCGAATGTGGTTGATGATTCAGAGTATAAAAGAGGTTTTACAGGAAGATTCCGAGAATTTTGGCGGTTGATTGCACAAGGTTATGTCAATAAGAGATAAAGAATCCTGGTGAATTCCGAAGTTGTGTAATAGTGGCTTCAACCTAAGTGGGAGAGTCCCACTGCCTATGATTGGGTTGCATGGTTAACTACTTGCGAGGTTTCTGGTTAGTAGCATATTGATGGGTTATTTCAGCTATGGGAAAATAACATAAGTGGTAATTTGAGCAAAAGAATTGTTAAAGGTGTGTTATGGTTGACCTTATTGGCTCATGTTCAAACTTGGGGAAGGATTCAGGATTTATGCCTTGTATAGATGCGGGTCTCAAGGAAAGGGATTCTGTCGGGTGCTTCGTCGAGAGGGTAGTCATATGCTAGAAGATTCATGGAGTAGATTATATTCGGGGCCAAGGCAGAGCGGGTGGCTCTCAACAACGGTCCTAGTGGATTTAAAGGGGTAAAGTGTGGTACCTAATGATTTCGAGCCTATAAGTACGGTTAAGAATCAAGCTTTCATAGCAGCTTATGAGAAGAGGCCCAGAATATTCTATGATGTTTTGACTTGCAGTGTAGCATTTGGGAGGAAAATGAGAAAGACTTCGGATTCGTAGAGGGATTATCAGAATGGGCATACTAGTTGAGGATGTGAATGTGCGCACAAGGGAGGTATGAAATGGTTCGTGGGATTGGAGACAGCGTGGTCTCGTGATTCAAGGTCACTCGAGATGAGTGTGGATGGGGTGTGTTATGCATTGAATGGAGTTATTATTATTTCTAAGGCAATCAAGGATAAATTGGGAGAATATAGATTGGCTAGCCATATTGAGTTGGTATGTTGGTGGTAGTGATCAGTTCCTTCAGTGTGATTAAGTTATGCATGTGATTTGTGGTGTTACGTGCGAGGCTTGACGGCTGCCGTAATTGATTTTATTTGGAAGTATTCAAGTATTATGGCCTTGTTATGTGTAGGTGGGGTCTGGAAGGGTCATGGTGGTTTAGACCACTACTTAGGGATTTGCATATTCTACGGTTATGAGAATTCACCTGTGTGTTACTATGGTTCTCCTGAAGCGAGTTAGGTGAAAAGTTTTTATATGATGAAGTGTTAACCTATTAGTGGTTCCGGAGTTATGATGAAAATCGTGTTCTATCACATATTGGCATGATGGGTGCAGTAAGTGGTATGGAAATTGAAGTAAGGATCAAGGTTACGGTTCGGTGTTGACAAGGATGTCACGGGCTTGGAGAAGCAGGAAGGGAGTTTCGATGTTTAAAGTAAGTTGGTATTGTCCTCAACATCCCCTGAGATTGGTGCTTTGTGAAAAAGGCTTTGCATCCTGGTTAAGGATTTTTGATCGTTTTTCATCGTTAGTACGATTGGTGGTTTGGATGTACAGACCTGTTATCTGTTACGGAAGGTTATGGGAGTGTGTCCCACGGGAAGGTTGTATAAGTGTGGCATGTAGTCACTTGATTGATTGAATAGTTAAACGAAGTATGAAGATTGTAGTGATGTCGTTAAATTGTGAATTTGATGCCTGGAGGGCACTCGGTTTATTGGGTTGCGGACTGTGGAGGATTACTCCGGTTATGATGGTTGTTCTTGGGTGTTATGAGAAAAGGGCAGTTATTATGGACCTTTGAAAGGTTATTAGCCTAGTTCAGTGCGACCAAAATTAACTTGAGGTCTGTGGATGGATTTAAATGTGAATGTGGGCTCTATATGAGGCCAGATGTGTTCATTTCAACAATGCGCTCCTTATGGAAGAGTAGTCGGGATACTATTTCATCATCAGCTATTTCATGTATTGATATATTGCGTCGTATGAGTTGCGAAACGGCTTGGTGAATTTCTTATGTGTTGAGTTCTGTGTAGAGATGATGTTATATGAGCAAAATGGCTCTTGAGATTCAGATCATATATCGCACCTCAGCTATACTTGAGTTTGTAGCTTATAGCGCTATATGTCTCCCTAGGGATGGTATTATGCAATTAGCGTGCTTGTGACCGATATTCGGCATTTTTGTTGTAATGAGCGATTTAGCTCGATGTATATCTCCTTATGTGAATTCTCTATGTGGATCAGGTGGCACGCCGCCATGGGTATGTTGTTTGGATCGGATTGCGCGCCGCAATAGTGTGATGTTGGGTACAATTCCCCGTATCTATTTTTATTTGTTTTGTTTCGTACTTATTTTCTGAGGAAAGCTCATATTAGCTGTGTGCCCGCGTCACATGTATGATTCGCGAGCGGGGTGTCTGTTTAATTATGTTGACCGCGTCACATGTATGATTTGCGAGCGGGGTAATTAGATTTCCTTTTCAGAGTTCATTTCCTTTATGTATCATGTTCAAATTGGTACCCTATTGGCACATTAGGGTAACATATGAGACTTTTTGATCATGTCCGGGGTGGCTTATTGCCTGAGCAGTTCGTACTGGATGAGACGAGATCGTGGATTTAGGATCATTGCAATTTGATTATATGAAGTATATTAAGGGGCTAAGGCTATTGCTTGGTTCAGAATGAGGTGATAGTTCTTACCAGGAGTATAGGCCCAATGAATTATTGTTTCGGCAGTGGTTATGAATTTCTACACATCTCTTCCGTCGTGGCAGTACTGTAAGAGTTAGAGCAATACCTATGTATGTCATGAGATGCAATGGGAGCATCAGATTCGTGGAATTTTGACTATTATGCCCAAAGAATGTTATTGTGGTTCTGTGAATAAAGCGGTGCAAGGTGTGAATTCAAAAAAGGGTATGCAGTCATGTTTTGGTACATCGTGTGGTGATTGATACGATGTTCGTATGTTGGAAACAAGCCTGGCAGTGAATTTCGGATGTTGGAATTGGGCTCTAAGGCTTATTTCCTTAAGTGAAAAAGGGTATCTTCAGTTGATCGAGCTAGGGTGCCCAGCTGAGTTGTGGTAGCACAGGTAGGTGCTCAAGGTGTTAAACAATGATTTTCGGGCAACCCCAGCGTAGTTCGTAGCACGTTCGAGGACAAACGTATGTTTAAGTGGGAGAGAAAGTAACGACCCAACCGATCGTTTTAAGCTCTAGCGCGTCTTTCAGTAGTTTGAGGCCATGAGCAGCTTCACTTCAGAATTCTCATTCTTACAAAGAGAAGTTCGGAGTTGATTTGGAAAGAGAATTCTCATTTCGGAAGCTCTAAGCTGAAAGAATTGACTATTGGATTTCAGAGTAAACGACCTCGGAATCGAGATTTGAAGGTTCCAGCAGGTTCGTATGATGATTTAGGACTTAGACGTACGTCTGGATCGGGTTTTGGAAGACCCGGGAAAGCTTTGGCGCCTATTGGGGAAGTTAGCATTTTGGAAGAAATTTTATAGTTTGGGTTGAAGTACATTTTGGTGTTATTGATGTCCGTTTGGGATTTCAAGTTTGGGAGTAGCTCCGTATGGTGATTCTGGAGTTGGGAGCGCGATCGGAAGTGAATTTGGAGGTCCGTAGGTCATTTTGAAGTCATTTGGCTAAAGATAGAAATTTGAAGGTTTTTCAGAAGTTTGACCGGAAGTGGATTTTTGATATCGGGGTTGGAATCCGATTCTGGAAGTTGGAGTAGGTTCGTAATGCCAAATGTGACTTGTGTACAAAATTTGGGATCAATCGGACGTGATTTAATAGGTTTAAACATCGAGAGTAGAAGTTCGAAGTTCTAAAGTTCATAAAGCTTGGATTGGAGGTCGATTCGTGGTTTTAGCATTGTTTGATATGATTTGAGGCCTCGAGCGAGTCCGTATTGTGTTTTGGAACTGGTTGGTATGATTGGTTGGGGTCCCGGGGGCCTCGGGTGGATTCCGGGTGGTTAACAGATCAAAAATGGAATTTTTGGAAGGCTAAAGTTGCTGGATGCTGTCATAACCGCACTTGCGAGAAATGGGCCGCAGGTGCGGAACCGCAGAAGCGGCCAGAAGACCCGCAGATGCGGTATTGGCGGAGGAAACCTAGGACCGCAGATGCGGGACCGTACCTGCGGTAGAGATGATGCAGAAGTGGAAAAGGGCAACCCGGTGAGGAACCGCACAAGCGGTCAAGAGACCGCAGGTGCGGAAAGTGCTGGAGGCAGTGGGTTGTTTTAAAGTTGGGTTTTGGCCATTTCCTATCATATTTTCTTGGCTTGGGCGATTCTTGGAGGGTTTCAAGAGAGGATTTTCATCATCAATGATAAGGTAAGCTATCCCCCACTATCTTGAGTTAAATACATGATTATATACGGATTTAGGCTTGGAAATTTGTAGAAAACTTGGGGTTTGAGGGAAAACCTAGAAAATTAATATTCTTGGAATTTGACCACGATTTTGGGTATGGAATTAAGAGAAAATCATATATTTGAGTTCGTGAGTTCATGGGTAAACTTTATCTTCGAAAAATTTAGGAATCCGGGCACGTGGGCCTAAGGGCAATTTTGTCAACTTTTCGATCGGGTTAGGAATTTCTATGAATTGAATTGTAATGAGTAATTGAACACATATTAATGGATTTGCATAATCATTGGCTAGTTTCGGAGCATTGTGCATCGATTCGAGTTTTTGGAAGGGCGTGGAATGCCGGTTATGGATCTTCGGAGCAAGGTGAGTCACCTTTCTATCGTTGTAAGAGGAAATTGTCCCTATAGGTGATACAATTGGTTATGTGCTTCTATTTGTGGGGGCTACGTGCGCACGAGGTGACGAGAGTCCGTGCATAGCTACTATTATATTTAAGTCCGAATAGTCTAGGACCCAAAAGCATGCTATACTTGGACTATTTGTAATCTTATTGACAGCTTGAATTGCTTAAATCACATCGAATTAGTAAATGAATTTCTAAAAAGATTTAAACTTCATTTTCTTAAATTGTTAAAAGAGAATTGGCTTTTCTTTGGATAATTATTCCATGTTGACTTCTTGATTGACTATCTGTGTGTGTTTATTTTTGGAACGGGCCGAACGCCTCGGTAGATTAAATAGATGCATCTATGGTTCGTGCCATTCGACCCTCGGAAGTGCACAATTTAAATATTGTTGGATCGGGTCGTACGACCTCGACATGATATGCACATGCTTGTATCGCTTGCCTGAGAATGTTATGTAATAATATTTGCCTTCCCTGGCCAGACATAGTTGATAAGCATAATGAAAAGTAAACCTTGGAAATCCGTATTTATTTGGGATGTTGTTTACCTGCTATCTGGTTTTATGAGTTTATAATTGTTTTATAAAAATCCATGATTTCCTTACATTTTCATTATATTATTATTGGACCACTAGTAAATGTCGAAGTCGACCTCTCATCTCTGCTTCTTCGAGATTAGACGGGATACTCATTGGGTACACGTTGTTTTCGTACTCATGCTACACTTGTTGTGCATTTTTGTTGCACATGCACATGCATCTCTAGTGGCATAGTGGGCGTAGCAGCACGGTTGATATGGAGACTTAGGTGAGCTGCACTTCCCGAGACAACCCACAACCAGTAGTGTCTCTTTCAAATTACTGTATTTACTTTCTGTCCAATATTGTATTTCGGACGGTTGTTGTACTACATTATTTCCTAGAAATTGCTCATGTACTTATGACACCAGGTTCTGGGATGATCACGAGATTTTTCAGTAGTTAAATTTTGTAAAGACATCCTCATTTATCTGGTGGAGTTTATTATTTATTATTTATTTGTTTTAAAGGAAATGATTTCAAAATAATTAAAATGAGAAATTGCTAGTAAATTGTGGTTGACTTGCCTGACAGTGGTGTCCGACGCCATCACGACCCTTAGTGGATTTTGGGTCGTGACAATATATATATATATATAACCAGTAGGGCCCTAACCTTTCCTCATCACTACTCGATCGGGGTTAGGCTTGACACTTACTGGGTACCATTGTGGTGTACTCATGCCCTTTCCTACACATGTTTTTCATGTGCAGATCCAGGTTCTTCTGCTTAGCCATACTATCCGTGAGGCGATGCAATCCAGAGACTTCAAGGTATATTTGCTGCGTCCGCAGACCTAGAAGTCCCTCTCTATTCTCCCTTCAATTATAGACTTCTTGTATTTTCCTTTGTTTAGACTACTGGAGTTAGAACACTATGTATTTTTTTAGCTTGTGATTCATGAGATTCTGAGTTTTGGGGGTGCTATGTTTCAATTCAAGAATGTTATTATTGTATATGCCGAGCGGCATTTTAAACTCTTTTGTTATATTTACCTGTTAGTTGGCTAGTTTTGTATCTTTAATTCATTTTTTTGCAAATTGTTAGGCTTACCTAGTCGTAGAGACTAGATCTGTCACGTTATTTCACGGAGGGAGAACTTGGATCGTGAAAAGTTGGTATCAGAGCTCTAGGTTCATAGGAGTCATGAATCACAAGCTGGTTTATTAGAGTCTTGGGGATCGGCACGGAGACGTATGTACTTATCTTCGAGAGGCTATGTAATTGTTTGGAAAATTCCACTTCATTCGATTCCTTGTCATGCGAGATTATTGATTTCATAATTCTAAACCTCTTTCTTCTATTCTCTCACAGATGGTGAGGACACATGCTAATGGAGATGACCAACAACCCGCGCCCCCTACTAAAGTCACCAGAGGCCGGGGCCAGGGTAGAGGTCGAGGATGCACATGTGGTGCAGCTAGAGCACCTGCGTGAGCTGCTACAGAGGAGCCATAAGTAGCTCCAACCGAATCCCAGGCACCTGATACGCCTACTACTACTGCTACTCCAATTCTCCAAGAGACCCTTGCATAGTTCATGAGCATGTACACCACTTTAGCTCAAGTAGGGTTGATTCCCCTTGCTGTAGCCACATCTCACGCCGGTGGAGGAGCACAGACTCCCGCCGCCTGCACCCTAGAGAAGCAGGTTCAGGTTGATCAGATCCCAGAAGTTATACCGGTATCGCCTATAGCCCCAGTTCAGCCCGAGGATAGGGCAACAACTTCAGAGGAGGAGCAGCGGAAGCTTGAGAGGTTCAAGAAGTACGAGCCTCCTACATTCAGTGATCTAGTATAAGAGGATTCTCAGGGATTTCTGGAGGAGTGCCATCGTATCCTCCATACTATAGGTATATCAGGGTCGAGTGGATTTCTTTCACTGCCTTCCAGCTTTGAGGGACAACTTATCAGTGGTGGCGTACTTTTGTGTTAGACAGTTCGGCCGAGGAAGCTTTCCTTACATGGACCTAGTTTCAGATATGTTTTTGAAGGAGTATGTCGCTCAGAGCCTTAGGGACACATCACGCGTGGAGTTTGAGCGTTTGCGCCAGGGAACTATGACTGTTTCAGAGTATGTTGTCTGTTTCAGTGACTTGGCTAGACATGCACCGGCCTTGGTTTCTACAGTTCGTGAGAGTTTGCCGGTTTATTCAGGGGCCATTCCCAGCATCAGGTCTAGCATGGCCCGGGAGTTGGAGATGGATATAACTTATCAGTAGGTGGTGAACATTGCTAAGAGAGTAGAGGGCATGCTTGCTCAAGATAGGGAGGAGAGTGAGGCCAAGAGGTCTCGAGAGTCGGGTCATTATTCTGGTGCCCGTGCCCCAGTTACAGTTTGGCATGGTAGGGGTTATGTGAGTCGCCCCATTCATTCAGCTCTTCCAGCAGCCAGTGTTATTCCAGCTCCGCCTAGACAGGAGCCTTATTATGCACCTCCAGTATCTAGTGTGCCCCTACACGAGGTGCCATCAGTGGTTAGTGCAGCAGACCTGGCCCGAGCCAGTGATAGCCTCCACGCCTCCCAAAGCTTGTTTTGAGTGTGGTGACACATTCTATATGGTGAGGGATTGCCCTATACTTAGGAGGGTGCACCTCCATAGCCTTCTTAGCCACAACGTGCTCCACCAGGTCCTCAGGCAATGATTACAGCACAACAGCTGTTGATACCCAATGTTTCCCTATATATTTTAAATATGCATAAAATCTTTCAAAATAGCATATATATGCATATATAAGCATGCACAAGGCTTTCATTATTTTTCCCATAATTTTAAGGGCATATATTGATTTATTTTCTCCCTCTTTATCCATAAAATCCCCAATAATTACTTCCAAAATTACTGTTTTGATAATTCATTTATTGGATTTCTATATTTATGCCAAAATATGGCTAATGTAATGTTTATGTATTTTTACAATTACATTTAGTATTTTCAAAGCTAAATTGCATATAATTGCAATGTTAGCCCATTTTAAGATATAATTATATTTTATGTGCATAAAATTTGTTCTTATATTTTCAAAATGACAATTATGTGTTTTAAATCATTTTGGAACCTTAAATTGTTTTCTAGAAACTACTTATTATTTTTATAAATTAAAATAGGGAAAACTGGCTATTTAAATAACAGCCACATTTGGCTTTCAATTATAGCCAAATAAGACCCCCATTCCCAACCCAATTTTACAATTGATAACCCAACACATACCGTATTAACCCTTACCCAAACCGGGAACTCACCTACCCATTTGAATCCTGACCGTTGATCTCCCAAATTAACGGTCCACATAATTCCCTTCCTTTTTTTAATTCTAACCAACCCCCTAACCCTAATCATTTATCCAATCCGCTGTCTTTAGATGCTCTCCCATCTCCACTCTTCTCTCAAACCTAACCCTAGACTCCTCCACTCACCTCCTTCTTCGGTCATCTCTGGCCACTATCTCTCAAGCCCCAAGCCTCCAATGGTCACTCCACCACCTTGCTCCTCATCTCTACGACCCTCATTGGTCCTGGGCCATGTCAATTTGGACCTAGGGTTTCTGATTCTGTTGTTCGAGGCTTCTCTGGTGTGATTTTGGGCATAATCATACCATGTGTGTTACGATTTGTGAAGTTACAACAAGTTCTTTCAATTTCTACTTAGGTTTCCTTTTGAAACCCTAACTCTCTTCTAGATCTCTCAGACCTGTGTTATTTTCATGCTTTAAGCCTGTTTCCTTCTATGATTTGCTTATTCTCGAGCTTTCTCCCGAAAGATCTTCTACTCTAAACCGTTTTTACTTTCTTTGGAAACTAGGGTTTTTGGAGTTCTTTTTATACCTATTTCGACTGATTTCTTTATGATTTAACCGTTTTCCCTTGTTTATTTTGACCGATTCTATATTCCTACTACTTTTTAACTCAACTCTGTTAAAAGCCCTAATTTTTAAATATTTTCTTTACTTGTTTCTGTGTGTTAGCACGATTCTCTTTACTTGTTTCTGTGTGTTAGCATGATTCTCTTTACTTGTGTCTGTGTGTTAGCATGATTCTCTTTACATGTATTAGCATGCTTTTCTCTACTTGTTTCTATGTATTAGCATGGTTTTCTCTACTTTGTTTCTATGCGTGTTAGCACAATTTTCTTTACTTTGTTTCTATGTGTGTTAGCATGATTCTCTTCACTTTGTTTCTGTGTTAGCCTGTTTACCTGGTTCTTGTTAATCTCTCATGGTCACCATGCTTTGAATATGTTCTACTGAATCTTTATCCTACTTATATCACCTCTATATGATGGTGTTCGCTCATCTCTTGTTTCTTTCTGCCTATATAATTGACCTTGTTTGTTTGCTACTTCTGTTCATTCGTCTTTATTTATATGTTGAAGTATTCAGAATCATGACTCCCCATGATTGACTCTGATTTTCCTTAACTATTGGTAATTGGAAGATTTTCCTTCAAAGCCCTAGAATTCTACTCGTCTGTTTGAATTAACTGATTTCATTACCTTATTTACTATGGTACTTTATTTTACTTAGTCTTTCCTTAATTGGGTCTTTCTGAATTTGGTCCTAATTGAGTACCTTATGCCTACTGAACCCTGGCTCCTTCCTTATTTAATTATGAACTAATTTCTCTTCCTCCCTTATATGGTACTAAATCTTCCCGTTTGACCTTGATTCCCTTAACTTAAGGAAGCATGTCACGACCCAAACTGAAGGGCCATGACTAGCACCCGACCACACTTGCCGAGCACCAACGTACATTTCATCTAACCTTCATTATTATCTTTTAAGGCTGACGAGATCAATATAAATGGTAGACCTAGATCATGGACAACCAGCAATAAAATATGACGGCATGAACATACATAGCAGGGGATGACCAGACAATCAAGAAACTACGTATAAGGTATGAGCTACCACGCTACTATGAAAGACTATACAACAAAAACTAGCCGACAAGGCATACCAAACTATACATGAGCCGACACCTGTCTATGAGCCTCTAAAAGAACATAAGTGTTGCAACATAGCCGGAACAGGGCCCCGACATACCCATAATGTCTATAACAAAAATTGCATACCAAGACCAAGGCAAGTCCGGAGAAGGGATCTCGCCAATCACCGCTGAACTGGACAGTCTACTGTGGTGGGGGAGCTGCACCTGCCTGTCTATCAGGACCTGCAGCACGACATGCAGCGTCCACAAATAAAAGGACGTCAGTACAAATAAAGTACTGAGTATGTAAGGCAAGGAACCATAAATACGATCAGTAATGTAAGCAAGGATAGAGAATATACAACCTGTAACATCTTAGTACCTCTGAGGGCTACTTACATGAAATGCATGATACATATGTATAAATACATAAACCTTTAAAGCATTCGCCTCTGTGGGCATCATTATCATCATATCGTACCCGGCCATAATAGGCTCGGTAGAATCGTACCCGGCCACGTGGAGCTCGGTAAAACCCAACTGATCAGTGGTTGCACAATAGGTGCCGTACCCGGCCAACTATAGCGTGGCTCGGTAGAGTAAAATAGATACATATATATAATGCATGCTCGACTCATGGAATCACATTCTAAACCTTTCGGAGTGACGTAAGGTCGGTATCCTCTGTACACGTTATTAGGACTAACTCTTCACTATGAACCTTATAAGAATCAGGAAGTACCAATAACATTGATAACATAAGAATAAGAGAAGCAACATTAACATCAATCGTTCCATAAGAGGGAAAACAATGTAAGTACTGCTAGCTTCTAAGAGTAGAGTATCTTTGGAAGCTCGTTCATTACATTATGTACAATCGGAGTCGTGCAAAAGAAGGAAAGGGATAGCCTCACATACCTTGTATATACTGCCCCAATCTCAAGCTATGCAATTGTCAAAACTCCTTAGTCTACAATAAGAGAAACGATACTATCGTTATCATTTAAGCGTCATAACTATTATGTATCGACCACAACCTATTTTACGATGAAACGGACAGCACCTCCCCTATATATATGACCTCACACCATTCAAAACAGTCACCAAACAGCCCAAACAACATCAATAATAAACATATTGAGCCTCCCAAAATAGTCCACACATAGCCTAATCACTCCATACATACGACGACCACCGTAGTCGTGTCAAACAACCTGGAAATGTTACGAATAACTATCAGCCCATAACCCTACATATATATGGTGTTTCTCCACACCCTTCCTCCTCCAAAACTCCACAAGATAGTAGTAAAATACGCAGCCCAACAACAACGCAAAACAGTCCACAAAACAATAACATTACTACCAAGCCTTTCGATATATATCTCACAAGTTCTAGCTTCAATGGCTTAGCCGCAACTTGGATAATCTTAAATAAATATAGAGTAAGAGGTTACTTACCTTTATACAGAAAGAACAACTCCAATTTGACCTTAAATTTCCATGAAATATCCCTCCAATGCTGCCACAACAACAAAAAAGCGAAACTAGCGATCAATTAGTGTTTTTCGGCACTAGAATCACTTTAGAAGGCTTGAAATCACCTAGGATTGATATTAAGAACATGAGGGAGTATTTACAGAACATAAACCCTTTAAAACAACCTCCCACACGAGCTGAAACGACACAAAAATGAGCAACAACAAGAAGAACAAGAGACTTACTAGCGCCACGGAATTCCCGACACTTGATTTGTGTTGTTTGCCCTTTTTTGGGTCTTGAATCTTGAGAGAACCTTGAGAGGATGTTCCTAGGGTTCTAAGGTCTGAAAATAGTGAAAATAAATGACTTAAAACGGGTTGGAGGCATCCTATATAGGTCCAAATATCTTAAACCGACTTAGTGGGCCCCATAGAGAGGTGCTTGGCGCAGTCTCGCGAAAACGCAAATATCTCTCTACTCCGAGATCGTATCGATGAATGGTTTAATGCGTTGGAAAATAGACTCATATATCTTTAATATGGTTGGTAGATCACCCCGTAATTCCTTGTAAATTATGAGAAAATATTAGAAACATTTGACCTAATGTTTAAGTAAAATTATGAACCTAAGTTGCGACAACTTTTGTCGACTTTTGTTTCATAACTCGTTTGACTTCAAGACTTATGATACGGATATTATATGATTAAAATACCTTCATAAATGACCTCTTGAGTGTATTAAGCACCGCTAGATTACCTGAAAATTCGAGTTACAACATCCTTGATTCGTTTAACTTCTAATACTGGTTAATCACCCTTATACACTCTTGTATCACTTAAGACCAATAGGATTGACTTCTTATCATCTCAAAGATAATTCCTTCTTGGATTTATGTTAACTAATATATGGCATGAACTAACACATGTGGATATGGGTTGTAACACCCTCCCCCCCTTAGGAACATTCGTCCTCGAATGTAAGGGTTTATGGGGAGTTTAAATCATCGTGGATTCCAATGGAAATTTCCGATCAATTTTCCCCTATAAAATGGTCACTAGCAAAACTTGCAAGTAATTAAGCCCAACATATGGCTTCACAAGGCTACACAAAGCATTATGCGTATTTACATTATTTCATTCTGCTTACTTCTCTCCACTGGTATGTCCTAGTTTAATTTAAAGCCTCAACAACAACATGTTTATCTTCTTGTGTTATTGAAGTTAGGCATGCTAGTATGACTCCCCTTCCTTTCAATTCATGTGTTCCCTTGTGTGATTCAAGTATGCCTGGACAATTGTTTTTAACCTACTGTGTGCTTACCATTCTTCTGAGTCCCAAATCCCTATTCCCCTATGTGTTTATATTCTCCCTGATTAGTTAGTGATTATGCCAGTTTCACTTATTGCTGAGCATGTCCAAACCAATCCAAATACCCTTGCCAGGGTTATATGTTTGCAGTCAAATGCTTGTGTATCCCCAAAGCCTTTTGACTCCTTGTGTGACTATTGAATCCATTTGGATTCTGTGTGTAATCCTATCCTGAGTTCTTGATTTGGTTTATCACTCCAACCTTTTCAAACAATCTCCATTACTTTACTAACTGCTTTCAAACAGACTTTTAAGTCCAGTCCTTAACAAACGTCTTTCAATATGTGTCCTGCACTTTCATTTTACTCTTAGTTAATAAGTTCTACCCCCTCTAGTGTGTGTACTGCCTTGGGATCCTCTTGAAAAACCTCTGAACTCTAGCATACTAAGGCTGGCCTTTCCACACTTTACTTGTTCAATGCTTGGCTACTAAGTCTAGGTATAAGCATTGCCCGCGGTCCTTGAGACCCTAAGGGAACTTTGATGCATCTAGACTCTGATTTGTCTATGGAAATAAGGCTTGTGAGACCATTGGAAGTTTTGGGAAACTTAGGCCTAATTGCAGGCTCCCTATAGAATAGCTTCTTGGTTTTCCATTTCATTTATGTAATTCATTTATTGGACTGTAATAATTTGTAAACAGCTATTTGGGGTATTTAGTAAAAAGGTGGGTAGATGTATATCTTGTGGGGTAACATGGGTAGAAATCCTGCTCTTAGGATTTATTTTCAAATCTGCCTACTTCACTCACTAGAAAACATGTCTGTAGGGTGTTTATTCTTGCTGAATCTGATTAATTTTGCATAATAGAGAATCATGCCTATAGGATTCCACTTCTAATTTTCTCTGCATCAGATAGAAATCATGCCTATAAGGACTTCACTTCTAATGTTGTTTGCATCAGATAGAAACCATGTTCATAAATTCTGCATTTGTCATGTTAGAAACCATGTTTCTAGGTTCCAAGCCATCATGTTTTAAATCGATTCAAGTATAGATACCATGCCTATAGGACCTAATTCTGATTCAGCTTTAATAAGCCTTTCATATGTTACTGCAAATTGACTAAAAACAGTAATACACCTAGATATCATGTCTCTAGGGATCTATACTCGCAATTCTGTCTGGTAATTCTAATTAGCCCAATAGACAATTTCATTTCACCTAGCTTGCTTCTTAAAACCAGTCTTAATAAGTGTCAACATTTTCTAAAACTAGTCCTTTTAAAATTGCTTTAATCTCATTATATATCCTGCCTATAGGTACTAAAAGGGTCTATTTCAAAAACTTGTTTGTTTCTGCATTAACATAGACACAGTACTGCATATAGGCAAGCCTTAGGGCATTTTCAAAACCTGCATTTCTCTGAAGCTGTTTTTGTCATTCAAACATCTGATTTCAATAAGATTTTAAAGTAGAGGCCCTAGGCAGCTACTAGGTTATAACTTCTATATCTGAAATTTTAGTTTCTTTCTGCATATTCACTTAGAGATCCTGCTTTGGGACTTTGATTAATAAAGACCTTATCCGTGTTTGAGTCGTGATGCTTATATGTTTGTTTGAGGAGATATCTTTGAGCTTCTTAATTGCTCCCATTATGTGTGAAAGTCCTAAATGTTTTGACTGTTACCTTAGAATTTTTTCACCTTTCTAAACCTTAGGGGTACGTCTAGAACTACCTATAGGTAGAGGTCCTAACTCCTCCGGGACCATTAAGAAGGGACGGGTAGCAGCATGCAATAGGAGTCATTGACTAAACACTCGTTTTGCATGACCAAAAAGAGGATGGGAAGGGTAGATATGATGACTACATGTTAATGTCACGTGTAGCCCCTTATGGAAGAGTGTTTACCGGACATTGCGTGAGATGATCCTATAGGATAAACAACCTAGGACCCCTCCTTACCCCAAATCCTCTCATTGTTTAAAACATTGTTTGTTTATAATTTATTCAGACCTTTATTTCACTACTTGAATTGTTCAATATGCTTTATAAACAACTTATTTGATTCAACTATTTGTATGGACTAATTTGTGAATATAAGTTCGGCCGGGACCCACAATTGTGGACCAAGAGGGGTGCCTAACACCTTCCCCTCGAGGTTATTTCGAGTCCTTACCCTAATCTCTCTTAATGCAAACCAACCCAAGAGTTAATCGCTCTAGGTGCCCTAACGCACCATAATCCGTTAGGTGGCGACTCTTCAAACACCCAATTCCCAAAAGGAAACGAGTCATTACACCCCATGAATGTCGAAACCCAGACTTCCTCCCCGCGGAGGGAAAAAGAGGGCGCGACAGCATGGCGACTCTGCTGGGATATTTTTAGGCTCTTACCATAACAAACTTGTCTCCATAAATTATTCCAAACATGCTTATCCTGTACCCTGCTCCCTTATCTGAATTTAACTGTCTATTTTTTTTAAGCATCTATGATTTCTTTATTACTTTGAAAACTGACTTGTCTCTTTATTTTCCCTTTTTCTGTAACTGTCTTTTAAATTATTTAAATGGTGTATTTATTTTCTCCTACGTGAAAATACTTGCCTACATGTTATTAACTGTTGCATAAATCATGCTCCACATCATATTCCACTCGTGTGTCTCAAATCCTATAGCAATTGTTTAATGAGTGGTTGTGCTCTTCCTATTTACTACCCTTAAATTCTGAAAGGCTATTTGCGGTAAAACTAGTTGATCAGCAGTGCAGTTGACGGTTCCGTGCCTTCCCCCTCAAGTTGTCCGCTTGAGGGTACCAGTCTAAAACCCCATAGAAACTTACTCTGGTTAAAATTGTGCATGCATCATGGTCAAAACTAGTTGAATCGGTTATGTTGTCCACATAATGATCCTTTAAGATCAGCCTTATCCAAAGTCCATCGGGTTTTCCATAATCCCAACGGACGCAACCACGTTTGTGCATTAATTTTGAGAACTAAATGCCAATATGTTGATCATAAATGTGTTAATCGTCGAGTCTAGTGGGAGTAAGGTCTAACCCTTTTGTTTTGCAGAAAATGAGGAACGAGGTCCCCATCTTCGGTATGGTTAGCACACCCTTACTCCTGCTGGACTGGTGGAGGAATCTTGCATCAAATGACCATATCAATGAATGGAAAGAGAGGGCCGCCAAATCCAGCGAGAAGCTGGAATATCTGGAATACAGGCTGTTGGAATTGGAAGGAAAAGTGAGGAAGAGAGTCACTAACTGCCAGAACGCTGGGGAAATGAAGGAGAACATTTGGCAAAGGCATTTTTACTGGTGAACCTACGCGAACTGGAGGATTTGATCAACGAGAGCATTCAACCTGAGGAAGGCCCTTCCGAGACTAAATAGATTAGATTTACTCGCTTTCCAAATGTAATAAGGCCAATTGCCAGTAATGACTTATTTTTTTATTGTCTTAGTGTCGTTTTGGGATTCAACTATTTTTATATCATGAAATGAAGCATTTATTGACATTTGAAGCTCTCCAAATTTATTTGTCGCTAGGACTACCTTGGGAACAATGAGGCTCCCAAATTAGGATATGAGTTTACATTTCGCAATATGTGTTTAATTACTGCAAACATTTCAGAATCCCCACTAACTTATTACCTTTTGTTTTGTTTATTTTTTTATTATTATTCCCATCCCCAAATGTTGGTTCATCCATACTGGCCTCATCAGCATATTATACCAGATTCAGAGGCCCTCCACCTCCTCCTCCCCCAAGCAACACAAAAAGCAGAGGAAGAAGCACTAGCTGGGCTGAAGGATCTGTTCTTGGAAGACGAGTACATGGATTGATGTGCCATTATTAAGGAGAAAGAGGAAAAAGGCCTCTCCATTCAGACCATGGCAAAGGGAGTTGTTCTCAGAAACTGGACTGTCACACCATCCCGAGCCCGCCGAGTCCCTAGGTAGCTTGGCAGATTTATAGTTGTTCTAGGCATTTAAATTTTTAGCAATTTTGTTTTAAAATAAATGCTCGATCCACCGAGCCAAGCTTTGTTTGAACAATTTTCTCAGTTTTAATCAAATGCATTTATCCTTTATCACTATTCATTACTATTTTTATAATTTTTCCTTCTACAGTGTTATTATTACTTTTCCTGATGAACCAGTGACTATGACATGTAATGAGGCAACGTAACATGACAGTAGTGACTTAGAGGAAGAAGATGATATACCCGAGGAAATTATCAGGGAAGTTGAGAATTTTGAGAACAAGCCTAAATCCAACTTGGACGAAACAGAAGTAGTAAATTTGGGAGACGTCGAGACCATCAAAGAGACCCGCATCAGCATTCATTTGTCACCAACAGAAAAGGAAGAGTACACCCTTTTTCTAAAGGAATATGAGGATATCTTCGCATGGTCGTATGACGATATGACTGGTTTGAGAACATCTATAGTAGCTCACAAGTTGCCTACCAATCCCACGTGCCTGCCAGTCAAGCAGAAACTCAGAAAATCAAACGATACATGAGTTTGAAGATCAAGGAGGAAGTTACCAAGAAGATCAAAGCCAAAGTTCTCAGGGTGGTCGAATACCCAAACTGGTTAGCTAATATCGTGCCAGTACCGAAAAAAGGACGGGAAAGTCAGTGTATGTGTTGATTATCGGGATTTAAGTAGAGCATATCCCAAAGACAACTTCCCACTGCAAAATATACACATCCTGATCGTTAACTGTGCCAAACATGAACTCCAAATGGCCAACTGTATCATAACAGAATGTCCAGAGCTTTCAACAAAAGGGTCAAACCAAGACAATTCACACCAGGGCAGCTGGTAGTGAAGAAGATCTTCCCACATCAAGATGAAGCCAAAGGGAAATTTTCTCCTAATTGGCAGGGTCTGTACATGGTTCACAGGGTCCTGACAGGAGGAGCACTCATACTTGCAGAAATGGATGGAGAAATCTGGCCAAAACCAGTCAATTCAGATGCAGTCAAGAGATACTATGCTTAGATTATCTCACACTTCTTTTCTGATGTAATTGAACTATGCTTGACCTGATTCCCGTTTAAGAGGGGATACGTAGGTAGACTTATGGGTTCGGTCATATCATAATAAAATTCTCATTTTCCCCTAGAATCAGAAACTAGGGCAGAATTTTGAGGAGGGACCTCAAAATTCCGGAGCAAGTCCAGCCAACGCTGGCGCGTGCCAGGAAGTTAGTCATCTGTCAAGAACTGGGGCAGAATTTTGAGAAATATTCTCAAAATTCCAAGGAAGAATTGGCAGGGTCCGCCATCCGTAAACAGTTTAAAATCAACTACCAAACTGAGGAGGACCCTCAAAATTCCAACATAAGAGAGCTGCAATGCCTCTGAAATGTGTCACAGTCTCCAGTTCATCAAATGTTACTTGATATACCCATACACTTCCAAAACAATACTATTTTTATTAATAAATGCATATGTTTTCGAAAAATTCTATTTTTTATAACAATCAGGTGCTACCTAGGGGAACTCAAAGGGGGCTTCCAGAGCGGAGCAAGGCAAGGCCGGTAGACGAAGCAAGAACCAATATCCCCTCATGAAACTTACGATTTTTCTTTGAACGCAGGCACATTTGCTGATAGCACAAAACAAATTCACCATCCATCCGGCCGTTAGACGCTGAACCTATCCTAGCTAAGATATGCTCTGCCCTTATCTGTTATTTTTTCTTTGCATGAGTCTAATCCATGACTCCACACTTGCATGAGTCTAATCCTTGACTCCACATTTTCATGAGTCTAATCCTTGACTCCACACTTGCATGAGTCTAATCCTTGACTCCACACTTGCATGAGTTTAATCCTTGACTCCATATTTGCATGATAAGCCCTGACTTGCATGAGTCTAATCCTTGACTCCATATTTGCATCAGTCTAAGCCATGACTCCACATCTGCATGAGTCTAATCCTTGACTCCATATTCGCATGAGACTAAGCCTTGTCCCGAATCTTGCATAAGGCTAAGCCTTGCCTCCATATCTGCATAAGGCTAAGCATTGCCTTCCGTTTGCATGGGACTAAGCCTTGTCCCGAATTTTGCATAAGGCAAAGCCCTGCCTCCATATCTGCATAAGGCAAAGCATTGCCTTCCATTTGCATGAGACTAAGCTCTGTCTCTAATCTTGCATGAGCCTAGGCCCTGACTCTATATTTGCATGAGGTTAATCCTTGCCTCCCCACTTGCATAAGGCTAATCCTTGCGTCTCCACTTGCACGGGACTAAACACTGTCCCTCTTTGCACCAATATTGCTCTATTTTCTACTACTATCTACTTGCTTTTCAATCGGGCTAAGCTTTTCCCTCCACCTCGCAAGACTAAGCCTTGTATTGTTACATCGTATTATTGCATATCATGGGCTGAAACATCGCTAATCTATCCAATGTCATCATAGTCTAAAGACACCATCCTCATAGCCTAAAGACACCATGCCATGGCCTGAGGATCTCTCAAATTTGCAAATCATTATTCAAAGCAATCATGGTTCGGAGGCACCATTTTCATGGCCTGAGAACATCATTTCATGGCCTGCAAATCCCTCATTAAACAATTCATGGACCAGGACGTCATGGTCCAAGGACATCATGGTCCAAGGACGTCATGGTCCAAGGACGTCATCTTTAATCGTCCGAGGACAGCCTTCATTGTCCAAAGGGAATTTGCATCATGTTTAAATTTTTGCAAATACGTTTGCATCATCTTTTGTCTGCAGGTAACCAGTAATCAACCGCTATCCTAGTAGGAGGATCTTGCTCCAGTTCCATCCAACTGTGCCGAGCCTTAACCACACATCGTAACCGCTTTCACATCTTGTGTCCGTTCTTGCAATAAATTCATCGGCATACTCCGCGGATGAATCCAGAACTACACATGGCCTGATTCCCTTAAAATTAGGAATATGTAGGTAACTTGTGAATTGGAGCTCGACCTCTGTCTTTCAGAACATCCCATCCGGTCAAAATTGGCCATCATTTCTTTACCCGAAAACTCTTTTATCTTTCTCGGGTAAAGAGGGGCAGCTATTGATACCCAGTTTTTTCCTATATATTTTAAATATACATAAAAGCTTTCAAAATAACATATATATGCATATATAAGCATGCACAAGGCTTTCATTATTTTTCCCATAATTTTAAGGGCTTAAATTGATTTATTTTCTCTCTATTTATCCATAAAATCCCCAATAATTACTTCCAAAATTATTGTTTTGATAATTCATTTATTAGATTTCTATATGTATGCCAAAATATGTCTAATGTAATTTTTATGTATTCTTACAATTACATTTAGTATTTTTAAAGCTAAATTGCATATAATTGCAATGTTAGCCCATTTTAAGATATAATTATATTTTATGTGCATAAGATTGGTTCCTATATTTTTAAAATGATAATTATGTGTTTTAAATCATTTTTTCACCTTAAATTATTTTCCATAAACTACCTATTAGTTTTATAAATTAAAATAGGGAACAACTGGCTATTTAAATAACAGCCACATTTGGCTTTCAATTATAGCCAAATCGGACCCCCATTCCCAGCCCAATTTTACAATTGATAACCCGACCCATACCCTATTAACCCTTACCCAAACTCAAAACCCACCTACCCATTTGAATCCTGACCATTGATCTCCCAAATCAACGGTCCAAATAATTCCTTTCCTTTTTTAATTCTAACCAACCCCCTAACCCTAATCATTTTTCCAATCCGCCGCCTTCAAATGCTCTCCCATCTCCACTCTTCTCTCAAACCTAATCCTAGACTCCTCCACTCACCTCCTTCTCCAGTCATCTCCGGCGACTATCTCTCAAGCCCCAAACCTCCAATGGTCACTCCACCGCCTTGCTCCTCATCTCTAAGGCCCTCAAGGGTGCTAGGCCATATCGATTTGGACCTAAGGTTTCTGATTCTATTATTCGAGGTTTCTCTGGTGTGATTTTTGGCAAAATCACACCATGTGTGTTACGATTTGTGAAGTTACAACAGGTTCTTTCGATTTCTACTTAGGTTTCCTTTTGAAACCCTAACTCTCTTCTGAATCTCTCATATCTATGTTATTTTCATGCTTTAAGCTTGTTTCCTTCTATAATGTGCTTATTCTCGAGCTTTTTTCCGAAAGATCTTCTACTCTAAACCGTTTTTACTTTCTTTGGAAACTAGGGTTTCTCGGAGTTCTTTCTGTACCTATTTCGACTGATTTCTTTATGATTTAACCTTTTCCCTTGTTTATTTTGACCGATTCTATATTCCTACTACTTTTTAACTCAACTCTATTAAAAGCCCTAATTTTTAAATATTTTTCTTTACTTGTTTCTAGGTGTTAGCATGATTCTTTTTACTTGTTTCTATGTGTTAGCATGATTCTCTTTAATTGTGTCTGTGTGTTAGCATGATTCTCTTTACTTGTGTTAGCATGATTTTCTCTACTTGTTTCTGTGTGTTAGCATGGTTTTCTCTACTTTGTTTCTATGCGTGTTAGCACGATTTTCTTTACTTTGTTTCTATGTGTGTTAGCATGATTCCCTTCACTTCGTTTTTGTGTTTGTCTGTTTACCTGATTCTTGTTAATCTGTCATGGTCACCATGCTTCAAATATGTTCTGCTGAATCTTTAGCCTATTTATATCACCTCTATATGAAGGTGTTCGCTTATATCTTGTTTCTTTCTGCCTATATAATTGACCTTGTTTGTTTGCTACTTTTGTTCATTCGTCTCTATTTATATGTTGAAGTATGCAGAATCATGACTCCCCATGATTGACTCTGATTTTCCTTAACTGTTAGTAATTGAAATGTTTTCCTTCAAAGCCCTAGAATTTTACTTGTCTATTTGAATTAACTGATTTCATTACCTTATTTACTACGGTACTTTGTTTTACTTTGTCTTTTCTTAATTGGGTCTTTCTAAATTTGGTCCTAATTGACTACCTTATGCCTACTGAACCCTGGCTCCTTCCTTATTTAATTATGCACCGATTCCTCTTTCTCCCTTATATAGTACTAAATCTTCCTGTTTGACCTTGATTCCCTTAACTTAAGGAAGAACTTCCTTGATTCTCTAACTGATTGATTCTGAGTTCTTAAATTAGTGTACTACGAAGATTTTTACCTTATTCTACTACCTACTTTCAACTATAAATTCTCTAAGTTTTCACAAACAAGGGACGAACACTTGGCTTTCAAAAAACTCCTCTCTTATTAAAATCTTTGTTCTCCTCTCTTCCTAGTGTTATTTTCTACTATTAGCCGGCTGCAAGCCAAGGCTAATCATTTGTGCTCTTGAGTTCTTTCACTCTTCTTACTTCTCTTCACTGGTATGTCCTAGTTTAATTTAAAGCCTCAACAACAACATGTTTACCTTCTTGTTTCAATTTCTTTTATTTCTAGCTTGTTTTTACTTGTGGTTCTATTGTGAAGTTTGTAGTTAGGCATGCTAGTATGACTCCCCTCCCTTTAAATTCATGCGTTCCCTTGTGCGATTCAAGCATGCCTAGACAATTGTTTTTAATCTTCTGTGTGCTTACCATTCTTATGAGTCCCAAATCCCTATTCCCCTATGTGTTTATATTCTCCCTGATTAATTTGTGATTATGCCAGTTTCAGTTATTGTTGAGCATGTCCAAACCAATCCAAATACCCTTTCCAAGGTTATATGTTTGCAGTCAAATGCTTTTGTATCCCCAAAGCCTTTTGACCCCTTGTATGACTATTGAATCCATTTGGATTCTGTGTGTGATCCTATCCTGAGTTTCTGATTTGGTTTATCACTCCAACCTTTTCAAACAATCTCCATTACTTTGCTAACTGCTTTCAAATAGACTTCTAAGTCCAGTCCTTAACAAACTTCTTTCAATATGTGTCCTGCACTTTCACTTTACTCTTAGTTAATAAGTTCTGCCCCCTCTAGTATGTGTACTGTCTTGGGATCCTCTTGAGAACCCTCTGAAATTTAGCATACTGAGGCTGGCCTTTCCATACTGCAGTGGTTCAATGCTTGGCTACTAAGTCTATGTGTAAGCATTGCCCGGGGTCCTTGAGACCCTTAGGGAACTTTGATGCATCTAGACTCTGATTTGTCTATGGAAATGAGGCTTGTACGACCATTGAGGTTTTGGAAAACTTGGGCCTAATTGTAGGCTCCCTATAGAATAGCTTCTTGGTTTTCCATTTCATTTATGTAATTCATTTATTGGCCTGTAATAATTTGTAAATAGATATTTGGGGTATTTAGTAAAAGGGTGGGTAGATGTATATCTTGTGGGGTAACATGGGTAGAAATCCTGCTCTTAGGATTTATTTTCAAATCTGCCTGCTTCACTCACTAGAAAATATGTCAGTAGGGTTTTTATTCGTGTTGAATCTAGTTGATTTTGCATAATAGAGAATCATGCCTATAGGATTCCAATTCTAATATTCTCTGCATCAAATAGAAATCATGCCTATAAGGACTTCACGTTTAACGTCGTTTGCATCAGATAGAAACCATGTTCATAAATTCTGCATTTGTCACGTTAGAAACCATGTTTCTAGGTTCCAAGCCATCATGTTTTAAATCGATTCAAGTATAGATACCATGCCTATAGGACCTAATTCCGATTCAGCTTTAATAAACCTTTCATATGTTACTGCAAATTGACTAAAAACAGTAATACGCCTGGATATCATGTCTCTAGGGATCTATACTCACAATTTTATCTGGTAATTCTAATTAGCCCAATAGATCAATTTCATTTCACCTAGCTTGCCTCTTAAAACCAGTCTTAATAAGTGTCAACATTTTCTAAAACTAGTCCTTTTAAAATTGCTTTAATCTCATTAGATATCCTGCCTATAGGTACTAAAAGGGTCTATTTCAAAAACTTGTTTGTTTCTGCATTAACATAGACACAGTATTTCATATAGGCAAGCCTAGGGCATTTTTAAAACCTGCATTTCTCTGAAGCTGTTTCTGTCATTCAAAGTTTTGATTTCAATAAGCTTTTAAAGAAGAGGCCCTACGTAGCTACTAGGTTATAACTTCTCTATCTGAAAGTTTAGTCTGTTTCTGCATATTCACTTAGAGATCCTTCTTTAGGACTTTGATTAATAAATACCTTAACTGTGTTTGAGTCGTGCTGCTTATATGTTTGTTTGAGAAGGAAACTTTGAGCCTCTTAATTGCTCCCATTATGTGTGAAAGTCCTAAAAGTTTTGACTGTCGCCTTAGAATTTTTTCGCCTTTCTAAACTTTAGGGGTACGTCTAGAACTACCTATAGGTAGAGGTCCTAACTCCCTCCGGGACCATTAAGAAGGGACGAGTAGCAGCACGCAATAGGAGTCATTGACCAAACACTCGTTTTGCATGACCAAAAAGGGGTTGGGAAGGGTAGATATGATGACTATACATTAATATCACATGTAGCCCCTTATGGAGGAGTGTTTACCGGACATTGCGTAGGGTGATCCTAAAGGATAAACAACCTAGGACCCCTCCTTACCCCAAATCCTCTCCTTGTTTAAAACTTTGTTTGTTTATAATTTATTCAGACCTTTATTTCACTACTTGAATTGTTAAATATGCTTTACAAACAACTTATTTGATTCAACTATTTGTGTGGACTAATTTATGAATATAAGTTCGGTCGGGACCCATAGTTTTGGACCAAGAGGGGTGCCTAACACTTTCTCCTTGAGGTTATTTGAGACCTTACCCTAATCTATGGTAATGCAAACCAACCCAAGAGTTAATCGCTCTAGGTGCCCTAACGCACCATAATCCGTTGGGTGGCGACTATTCAAATACCCGATTCCCAAAAGGAAACAAGTCATTACACCTCATGAATGTGGAAACCCGGACTTCCTCCCCGCGGAGGGAAAAAAGGGGCGCGACAGCATCCACCCCACCTATGCAGCCAGCCTGATGTGGAGGTCGGAGTGGTAGGGGTCGTCCTAGAGGGGGAGGACAGGCCAGATACTATGTCCTTCTTTCCCGTACTGAGGTTGTCACCTTCGATTCTATCATCACATGTATTGTTCTGGTCTGTCATAGAGATACATCGGTTCTATTCGATCTAGGCTCAACTTATTCTTATGTGTCCTTTTATTTTGCCCCGCATTTGGGCGTATCTCGGGATTCTTTGAGTTTCTCTATTTATGTTTCTACTCCCGTGGTAGAATTTCTTGTTGTGGATCGCATTTATCCGTCGTGTTTGATTGCTTTTAGAGTTTTGAGACCAGAGCCGATTTATTATTACTCAGCATGGTAGATTTTGTTGTTTTCTTGGGCATGGATTGGTTGTCGCCCCATTATGCTATCCTTGATTGTCACACCAAAACCATGACGCTTGATATGCCAGGTGTACCGCGAGTAGAGTGGAGGGGTACTTTAGATTACATTCCCAGTAGAGTTATTTCATTTCTTAAGGCTCAATGAATGGTTGAGAAAGGGTGTGACGCGTACCTAGCCTATGTGAGAGATGTTAGTATTGATACCCCTACAGTTGATTCTGTGCTAGTAGTGAGGGATTTTCCTGATGTGTTTTCAGCTGATTTTCTAGGTATGCCACCCGATAGAGATATTGATTTTGGCATTAATTTGTTTCCAAACACTCAACCGATTTTTATTCCTCCTTATCGTATGGCTCCTCCTGAGTTGAAGGATCATTTATAGGAATTGCTTGATAAGGGATTTATTTGGACCAGTGTGTCACCTTGGGGTGCTCCTATCTAGTTTGTGAAGAAAAAGGATGGTTCTATGCGTATGTGCATTGATTATTGCCAGCTGAACAAAGTTATAGTGAATAACCGGTATCCTTTGCCTCGTTTGGATGACCTGTTTGATCAGTTATAGGATGCCTGAGTGTTTTCTAAGATTGACTTGCATTCATGTTATCTCCAGTTGAATATTTGGGAGCCAGATATCCCGAAGACTACTTTTAGGACTCGGTATGGTCATTACGAATTCTTTGTTATGTCATTTTGGGCTAACCAATGCCCTAGCAGCATTTATACATTTGATGTATAGTCTATTCCGGCCATATCTTGACTTTTTCGCATTGTCTTTATTGATGACATTTTGGTATACTCGGAGTCAAGAGGATCATGAACAGCACCTGAGGATAGTGCTTCAGACTTTGAGAGAAAAGAAACTATATGCGAAGTTCTCAAAATATGAGTTCTGGTTGAATTTCGTGGCATTCTTGGGTCACGTGGTATCGAGTGAAGGGATCGAGGTGGATTCAAAGAAAGTGGAAGCAATGTAGAGTTGGCCCAGACCATCCTCAGCTATAGAGATCCGTAGTTTTCTTGGCTGGGTAGGTTATTACCGCTGATTTGTTGAGGGATTTTCATCTATTATAGCACCTATGACCAGGCTGACCTAGAAGGGTGCTCCGTTCAGGTGGACGAAAGAGTGTGAGGAGAGCTTTCAGAAGCTCAAGACAGCTTTGACTACAGCCCCAGTATTGATATTGCCTACAAGTTCGGGGTCTTATACTGTCTATTGTGATGCCTCGAGGATTGTCCTTGGAGCGGTATTGATGCTGGATGGTAGGGTGATTGCCTACACGTCTAGACAAATAAAGGTGCATGAGAAGATCTATCCTGTCCATGATCTCAAGTTAGCTGTTATTGTTCACACCTTGAAGATCTGGTGTTATTATTTGTACGGTGTTCCTTGTGAGATCTACACTTATTATTGGAGTTTGCAATATCTGTTCAATAAGAAAGACCTTAATTTGCATCAGACGAGGTGGTTAAAGCTGCTTAAGGATTATGATATCACTATCTTGTACCATCTGGGAAAGGCCAATATGGTGGCCGATGCTTTGAGTCGCCGGACAGAGAGTTTGGGGAGTTTGGCTTATCTACCAGAAGTAGGAGGCCCATAGCGATGGATGTTCAGGCCTTAGCCAGCCAGTTTGTGAACTTGGATATTTCGAAGCCCAGTCGGGTCCTAGCTTTTGTGATTTCTCGGTCTTCCTTATTTGATCGTATCAGTGACCGTTAGTATAATGACCCTCATTTGCTTGTCCTCAAGGATAAGGTTCTGCATGGTGATGCTAGAGATGTGGCCATTGATGATGACGGGGTATTGAGGATACATGGACGGATATGTGTACCCAATGTTGATAGTCTTCGGGAGTTAATCCTAGAGGAGGCCCACAGTTCATGGTATTCCATCCATCCGGGTGCCGTGAAGATGTACCAGGATTTTAGGACAAGAGGGGTTGCTCTGATGGTAAGCAACCCCCACTTCCAACCAAGAGGTTGTGAGTTCGAGTCACCCCAAGAGCAAGGTGGGGAGTTCTTGGTGGTAAGGATGTCGAGGGTCTATTTGGAAACAGCCTCTCTATCCATGGTAGGGGTAAGGTTTGCATACATACTACCCTCCCCAGACCCCACTAGTGGGATTATACTGGGTTGTTATTGTTGTTGTACTATTGGTGGAGGAGGATAAAGAAAGATATAGTGGGGTTTGTAGCTCAGTGCCTCAATTGTCAGCAGGTGAAGTATGAGCATCAGAGACCAGGTGGCTTGCTTCAGCAGATAGAGATCCCGAAGTGGAAGTGGGAGGGATCACTATGGACTTCATAGTTGGACTCCCACGGACTTTGAGGAAGTTCGATGCCATTTGGGTGATTATGGATCAACTGACCAAGTCCGCATACTTTATTCCTGTGTGTACCACCTATTCTTTGGAGTGGTTGGTAGAGGTTTATATTTGGGAGATTATTCGTCTGCATGGTATTCCAGTTTCCATCATTTCAGATAGAGGTACTCAGTTCACATCACGGTTCTGGAGAGCCGTACAATATGAGTTGGGTACTCGGGTGGAGTTGAGCAAAACATTTCACCCCCAGATGGACGAACAGTCCGAGCCCACTATTTAGATTCTTGAGGATATGCTTCGTGCGTGTGTGACGGAGTTTGGAGGTTCTTCAAATTAGTTCTTGCCACTTGCGGAGTTTTCCTACAAAAATAGTTACCAGTCCAGCATTCAGATGGCAGCGTATGGTAGGCAATGTAGATCCCCGGTAGGTTGGTTCCAGTCGGGAGAGGCTAGATTATTGGGCACAGACTTAGTTCAGAACGCTTTGGAGAATGTTAAGGTGATTCAGGATATACTCCGCACAGCTTAGTCCAGACAGAAGAGTTATGGGGATCGGAAGGTTAGCGATGTTTCATTTATGGCTGGAGAGTGGGTCTTGTTTCGGGTTTCACCTATGAAGGGCGTTATGAGATTAGGAAGAAGGGCAAGTTGAGCCTAAGGTTCATTGTCCCTTTAAGGTGTTGCGACGTGTGTGGGAGGTTGCTTATGAGCTTTTCTTACCTTCCATCATGAAAGGAGTTCATTCGGTATATCATGTTTCGATGCTCCGGAGGTATCACAACGATCCGTCTCACGTGTTGGATTTCAATTCAATCCAGTTGGACAAGGATCTATCTTATGTTGAGAAGCCAGTGGCTATATTGGACATACAAATTCATAAGCTGAGGTCAAAGAATATTGTATCAGTAAAGGTTCAGTGGCAGGGTCAGCCGATCGAGGAGGCAATTTGGGAAACCGAGCAGGATATGCGCAGCCGTTACTCTCATATTAGGTATGTCTCTATGCTCGTTCGAGGACGAAGGAATGTTTTAAGAGGGGGAGGATGTAACGACCCGGCCGGTCATTTTGAGAATTAACACCCTGATCCCCTATTAATTGCTTCCCCCATATCTATTTCTGTAAATGGTTCATCTTGATTTTTGGAGCGTTTTGGGACACTTAGTCCCTAAATGAGAGCTTAAGTCTTAGAATTTGGACCTAGTTGGAGCAATGTGAATACAGTTCCGAAATGGAATTACGTCTATTCCGTTAGCTTTTTTGGATGATTTTCGGCTTAAGGGCGTGTCCGGATTGTGTTTTGGAGGTCTGTAGCTCATTTAGGCTTGAAATGGCAAAAGTTGAATTTTTGGAGTTTCGGGCCGGTAGTGGAATTTTTTATCAGGGTCAGAATCTAATTCTGGAAGTTGGAATAGGTCCGTAGTGTTGAATATGACTTGTGTGCAAAATTTAGGGTCAATCGGACGTGGTTTGGTTAGTTTCGGCATCCATTGTAGAATTTCTAGATTTCAAGTTCATTAGGTTTGGATTGGAGGATGATTCGTGATTTTAGTGTTGTTTGATGTGATTTGAGGGCTCGACTAAGTTTGTGTGATGTTTTAGGATTGGTTGGTATGATTGGTTGAGGTCCCAGGGGCCTCGGGAGTGTTTCAGATGCTTAATGGGTCATTTTTGGACTTAAGAAGATGGCAGATTTTGTTGGTGTTTCATTGCAGAAGATTTGTTCTTCGCATTTGCGAAGATGATCCCGCGTTCGCGAAGAAGAGTTTGGATAAGAGGATAAAATGCTATTTGTGTTCGCAAGTCTGGGGACGCGTTCGTGAAGGTTTTGACTCCAGTGTATCGCGAACGCGTGAGTGGCATTGCGTTCGCATAGGGAAGTTGGATCAGCTAGGACCCCAAGAGTTTACTCATCGCGTTCGTGTATGAAGAGTCGCATTCGCAAATGCTCTAGCATCTGAAGCTTCGCGTTAGCCACAAAGAGCTCACGTTCGCGAACGAGGGAAAAAATGAGCAGTGGATTTTTGTTCTACGCGAACGCAAGGTGGTCGTCGCGTTCGCAATGAAGGTCGTAATTGGGCAGAATTTAAAGTTCAAAATGAGGGTTTGAGTTCATAACATCAAAAATTGATTGAGAGCTCGGTAGAAGCCGAAATTTCGAGAGATTTTCGGAGGAAGTTTGTGGGTAATGATTCCTAACTCCCTTTTTATTAAATATCATTAAGTTAAACATGAATTCATCATTTAATTTCGGATTTGGGGTGAAAAATGGGGAAAAATTGAGGGAAGTTCTTAGGCCGAATTTTGAAATTTTGATCGAGATTTTGGTATCGGATTTGAGTGAATGTGGTATGGTTAGACTCGTGAGTGAATGGGTGTTCATAATTTGTGACTTTTAGCCGATTCTGAGACGTGGGCCCAGGGAGGATTTTTGGGTGTTTTCATATTTTCTTACCTTAGCTTTGAATTAATAAGCTAAACTAGTTGCTTGCAGTTTTATTTACGTTATGTAATTGATTTGATTAGATTTGGGTCACTCGGAGTTGGATACTCATGGAAAGATCATGATATAATATTGATTTTGAGCATGATTTGAGGTAAGTGGCTTGCCTAACCTTGTATGGGGGAACTCCCCTTAGTAAATATGAGTGTCGTGTACGTGAGGTGACAAGCGCGTACACGTGCTAATTATTGAAAAACTCTATTTTCATTAAGTAAATATCTATGTTTTTCTTTTAATTGAGCAAATGCTAGTACGTGAAGCCTCATGTTTAGCTTAGGAGAACATGCTTATGTGACTGAACTGTCTTTTTAATACGATAACAGTTAAGAGCCAACAATTAGATAACAACAGAATTGAATAAGCGGAAGTCTGCATCGTAAAGTTTTAATAATACTGCTAATACCAATCCATAACAAATCTACCCAAGACTGGTGTCACAACTTCATAGACTGTCTAGGAGTACAATAAATAAAGGTCTGAAAGAAATAAATACAACACTGTCTCTGGAATACATGAAAGAAACGAGAATAATAGATAGAAGGAGACATCAAGGCATGCGGACGCGTGCCGCACAATCTCGGGTCGCTTGATGAACAAGAAACAGCAATCTCACTGCGGTCCGAAGTCTACAGTACTAGGATCTGCACAAAAGAGTACAGAGTGTAGTATCAGTACAACTGACCCCATGTGCTGGTAAGTGCCTAGCCTAACCTCGGTGAAGTAGTGACGAGGCTAGGACCAGACTACCAAATAAACCTGTGCAGTTAAATAATATACAACGCAAATAAAAGCAGATAATTACAACTAAAGTTAGACGGGGGATACATGCTGCGGGGAGTAACAGATAACAACAGAACAACAGTAGAGAAATATAAGGAATGCCATGAATCAATTACCAGTAGAGATAAGGAAATAAGAAGAACAAGTTCACATGTAATACCATTGCAGGCGTGCAACCCGATCCTATTTCATATTGCACCATTGCAGGCGTGCAACCCGCTCCCATTTCATATATTTCCATTGCAGGTGTGCAACTCGCTCCCATTTCATATATTTTCGTTGCAGGCGTGCAACCCGCTCCCATTTCATATGTTTTCGTTGTAAACGTACAACCCACTCCCATTTCTTGTATCAACACCAATCATAACAAAATTCCGGCAAGGGAACAATAGCATAATAACAAAATCCCGGCAAGGGAACAATAATATCACAACAAACATCCCGGCAAGGGAACAAAAATACCACAACAACATCCCGGCAAGGGAACAATAATGATAATCCTCACATGAAGCACAATAAACCACAATAGAGTCATAACGATTACAATACAAGACTCACGAGCATGCTTGACACCGACGTATAGATACTGGTCACCATGCCTATACATCGTACTCCACAGTTAGCACATAGAGGATAAGACACAACTCCTAATCTCTCAAGCTAAGGTTAGACCAAACACTTACCTCGATGCCACGAACACAATTCAAGCCTCAACTATCGCTTTAGCTCTTGATTCCACCACCAACTCGCTCACATTTAGCCACAAATTACGTAATTATATTAATAGATGCTAAATGAATCAATTCTAATGCATGGAAATAAGATTTCTAAAGTTTTTCCCAAAAAGTCAAAAATCGACCCCGAGCCCGCTTGGTCCAAATCCAAAATTCGAACCAAAACCCGATTACCCATTCACCCCCGAGCCAGGATGTATAATTGGTTTTGGAATACGACCTCAATTTGAGGTCTAAATCCCCAAATTTAAATATTCTTAGATTTTACCCAAAATTCCCAATTCCACCATGAAAACCCTAGATTCTAGGATGAAATCTCGTAAAAAGAAGTTAAGGAGTAGAGAAAATGAGTTAGAAATCACTTACTAATGTTTTGGAGAAGAAAGGTTGTTTGAAATATTGCCTCTTATGTTTTTAGGGTTTTGAAAAGTGAAAAATAACTAAAAATCCCGATTAAATATACCTTCTCAGACCCTCTGTGCGGACCGCACTAAAAGGGTTGCGGTCGCGAATCTCACTATGTTGACTGCAGTGACATGCTTTAGTATTTTGGACATAACTTTCCCTACTGATTTTTAAATTATGATTTCTTTACCTTTATTGAAACTAGACACGTAGGACTACAACTTTTGTTTTTTAATCATCTCAAAATTCCTTGTAGATCAAAGGATATAGGCTTCTGAAGTCAGACCAGTGAACCTGCGGATTCTTCCTCACCGCGGACCGCACAAAATCGAGTGCGGCTGCAAAGTCCCCCACCGCGGACAGCACAAATCCTTGCGGACTGCACTAGCGGGTTCAGAGATCTGCAACTTTTCTGAACCTGCAACAGCTATATTTTAAGCCTAAAACATCTGGGAACCTACCCAAATCTCACCCGAGCCCTCGGGACCTCAAACCAAATGTGCATACTAACTCAAAAACATCATATGGACCTACTCGTGCGATCACATCATCAAAATAACATGTAAAACTATGAATTAAACCTCAAAACTCATTATATTCATCAAGATCACTTAAAGTTCATAACTCTTCAACCGAAAGTCCAACTCATGTCAAATAGACTCCATTTTTCACCAAATTTCACAGTTATCATTCAAATACTGTACAAGTTTGTACCAGACTCCGGAACCAAAATACGGACCCGATACCAATGGTTTCAAACATTAATTCTTTTCTTCATTTCTTAGATAAGTCAGCAAAATAATTTCTTTCAAAAATTGATTTCTAAGGCTTGGGACCTCGGAATTCATTTCCTGGCAAACGCCCAAGTCCCATATTTTACTGCGGACCTCCCGGGATTGTCGAAACACTGATCCGGGTTTGTTTGCCCAAAATGTTGACCAAAGGCAACCAAAATCAAATTTTTAACTCTAGAGATTTCTATTTCTCATCTTTTCACATAGAAGGCTTTTCGGATATAGGTCCGAACCATGCACGCATATCAAGATGAGGTAAAAAAGAGGTTTTTAGGCCTCGAAATACTGAATTTATTTCTGAAACAAGTGATGACCTTTTGGGTTATCACATCCTCCACCTCTAAAACAACCATTCATCCTCAAACGGACATAAGAAGGAAGTTCCTAAGTCAGGAAAAAGATGGGGATAACGGCTCTGCATATCGGACTCGGACACCCAGGGTGATGCCTCATCAGGCTGGCCTCTCCACTAAACACGAACAAAAGGGAAACTCTTCGACCTCAACTGACGAACATGCCGGTCTAGAATAGCTACCGACTCCTCCTCGTATGACAAGTCCTTGTCCAACTAGACAATGCTGAAGTCTAACACGTGGGATGGGTCAACGTGATACTTACAAAGCATGGACACATGAAACACTGGATGCACGACTGATAAGTTCGGCTGCAACACAAGTATGTAAGCCACCTCCCCCACTCGATCAAGAATCTCAAACGGGCCAATGAACCTAGAGCTAAGCTTTCCCCTATTCCCAAATCTCATCACGCCCTTCATAGGCCACGCCTGAAGCAATACCCGCTCACCGACCATGAATGTCAAATCACTAACCTTACGGTCGGCATAACTCTTTTGCCTGGACTGAGCTGTACAAAGCCTATCCTGAATGATCCTGATCTTGTCCAAGGCATCCTGCACTAGATCCGTACCCAACAACCGAGCCTCTCCCGGCTCAAACCATGCAACCGGAGACCAACATCGCCTGCCATATAAACCCTCATAAGGAGCCATCTGGATACTCGACGGGTAGCTGTTGTTGTAGGCAAACTCCGCTAAAGGCAAAAACTGATCCCACGAGCCTCCAAAATCAATGACACGAGCTCGAACCATATCCTCTAAAATCTGAATAGTCTGCTCGAACTGCCCGTCTGTCTGAGGATGAAATGTTGTGCTTATCTCAACCCGTATGGCCAACTCCCGCTGAACTTCTCTCCAAAAATGTGAGGTAAACTGCGTACCTCGGTCCGAAATGATAGACACGGGCACACCATGAAGGCGAACAATCTCCTAGATGTATATCTCAGCTAACCTCTCAGAAGAATAGGAGACTGCCACAGGAATGAAATGCAATGACTTGGTCAGCCTATCAACAATAACCCACACTGCATCAAACTTCCTCTGAGTCCATGGGAGTCCAACAACAAAGTCTATAGTGATACGCTCCCACTTCCACTCAGGAATCTCAATCTTCTAGAACAGATCACCAGGTTTGTGATGCTCGTACTTAACCTGCTGACAATTCAAACACCGAGCCACATATGCAACAATGTCCTTCTTCATCCTCCTTCACCAATAATGCTGCCGCAAATCCTGATACATCTTGGCGGCGCCCGGATGAATAGAGTACCAGGAACTATGGGCCTCCTCTAAAATCAACTCTCGGAGCCCATCCACATTAGGCACACAAACTCGACCTTGCAGCCTCAAAACTCCATCATCTCCTAATGTAACTTGCTTGGCACCTCCGTGATGCACCGTGTCTCTAAGGACACACAAATGAGGATCATCATACTGCCGATCTCAGATACGCTCCAATAAAGAAGAGCAAGCAACTGTGCAAGCTAATACACAGTTGGGCTCAGAAACATCCAACCTCACGAACTGATTGGCCAAAGCCTGAACATCCAAAGCAAGCAATCTCTCACCGACTGGAATATACGCAAGACTGCCCATACTGGCTGACTTCCTACTCAAAGCATCGGCCAATAATTTGGCCTTTCCCGGATGATATAAGATGGTGATGTCATAATCTTTTAAAAGCTACAACCACCTTCTCTGTCTCAAATTTAGCTCCTTCTGCTTGAACAAGTATTGCAAACTCTTGTAATCGGTGAACACCTCACATGCCATGCCATACAGATAATGCCTCCAAATCTTCAGCGTGTGAACAATGGCGGTTAACTCCAAATCATAGACCGGGTAGTTCTTCTCATGAATCTTCAACTGACGTGAAGCATAAGCAATGACCTTGCTATCCTGTATACATACCGCACCAATTCCAATACGAGATGCATTACAATAAATAGTATATGGCCCTGAACATGTGGGCAAAACCAACACTGGCGCCATAGTCAAAGCTGTCTTGAGCTTCTAAAAGCTCGCCTCACACTCCACAATTCGACCACCTGAACTTGGCACCCTTGTAGGTCAACCTAGTCATCGGGGCTGCAATAGATGAAAACCCCTCCACAATGCGATGATAATAGCCGGCCAAACCCAAGAAACTCCGGATCTCTATAGCTGATGCGGGTCTAGGCTAGTTCTTGACTGCCTCTATCTTCTTCGGATCCACCTGAATACCCTCTACTGAAACCATATGTCCCAAGAAAGCAATTGAACTCAACCAGAGTTCACACTTCGAAAACTTAGCATACAACTGACTATCTCTCAAGGTCTGAAGAACCACTCTCAGATGCTGCTCATGCTCTTCCCGGCTGCGGGAATAAATCAAAATATCATCAATAAAGACTATCACGATCGAATCCAAGTAAGGCCTTAACACTCGGTTCATCAAATCCATGAAAGATGTCGGGGCATTTGTCTACCCGAATGACATTACCAAGAACTCATAATGCCCGTACCGAGCACGAAAAGCTATCTTAGGGACATCGGATGCCCTAATCCTCAACTGATGGTAGCCAGTTCTCAAGTCAATCTTCTAAAATACCTTGGCGCCCTAAAGCTAATCAAACAAATCATCAATCCTTGGCAATGGATACTTATTCTTGATTGCAACCTTGTTCAACTACTGATAATCTATACACATTCTCATCAATCCATCTTCTTCTTGACAAACAACACTGGAGTACCCCAAGGCGAGACACTAGGTATAATGAAGCCTTTTTCAAGAAATTCCTACAACTGCTCCTTCAACTCTTTCAATTCAGTCGGAGCCATACGATATAGTGGGATAGAAATGGGTTGGGTGCCCGGTGCCAAATAAATGTAGAAGTCAATATCCCTGTCGGGTGGCATACCCGGTAGGTCTGAAGGAAATACTTCAGGAAAATCACGAACAATAGGCGCAGAATCAATCGAAGGAACCTCAGCACTAGAATCATGAACAAATGCCAAATAGGCCAAACACCCCTTCTCGACCATACGCCGATCCTTCACATTTGAGATAACACTACGGGTAGAATGACCAGGAGTCCCTCTACACTCAAGACAAGGTAGACTCGGTAAGGCTAAGGTCACAGTCTTGGTGTGACAATCCAAGATAGCGTGGTAAGGTGATAACCAGTCCATCCCCAATATGACATCATAATCAACCATGTCCAGCAGTAATAAGTCTAATCGGGTCTCAAGACCCCCAATCACAACTACACAAGAGCGATGAACACGATCTACTACAATACAATCACCCACTAGTGTAGACACATAAACAGGAGCACTCAAAGAATCGCTAGGCATGACCAAAGACAGTGCAAAATAAGATGACACATAAGAGTATGTAGACCCTGGATCAAATAGCACTGAAGCATCCCTACTACAAACCAGAACCGTACCTGTGATAACTGTATTGGAAGCCTCAGCCTCAGGCCTAGCTGGAAGAGCATAACTTCGGGGCTAGGCCCCACCACCTTGGACTACATCTCTAGGATGGCCTACAGCTAGCTGGCCTCCACCTCTAGTGGCCTGAGCTCCACCTCTAACACCTCTACCTCCACCTCTAGCTCCTCTACCTCCACCTCTGGCTGGCTGGGCGGGCTGTGGAACACTCGGTGCCTGAACTATGGCATGGGAACCCGGATGCTGAGAGCTGCTCGATGCTCGAGGACAATATCTAACAATATGCCTCGTGTCGCCACAAGTAAAACAAGCCCTCGGCCATTGGGGCTGACGACCCTGAAAACTTTGAAGCGAAGGTGCACTGATAGGAGTTGGTGGTGCACTGTAGGACTATTGATCGGAATACTGCATGTGATAACCACGGCCACCTGCGGCACTGAATCTTCCTGAATGACGAGGCCTCTTGTCATCCCCCTGACCACCTCCCAGCAACAGAACCATCTCAACTCTCCTAGCCACATTGACGCCTCTTGAAAAGAAATCTTACTCCCTACCTCCTTAGCCATATGAAGTTGAATAGGCTGAATGAGCCCCTCAATGAACCTTCACACTCTCTCTCTCTCAGTGGGAAGTATAAGTAGAGCATAATGGGCCAAACCAATAATCCTGGTCTTGTATTGAGTAACAGTCATACAACCCTACTAGAGACGCTCAAACTGCCTCCGATAGATCTCTCTCTGAGTAACAGGAAGAAACTTCTCCAAAAACAGCTGAGAAAACTGATCCTAAGTCAAAGTTGGTGACCCAACTGGTCTATCCAAACAATAATCCCTCCACCAAGTCTTGGCGGATCCAAATAAGCAAAACGTAGCAATGTCGACCCCATTGGTCTCCACTATCCCCATGTTCCTGAGAACCTCATGACAATTGTCTAAGTAATCTTGGGGATCCTCAGAAGATGCGCCGCTGAAAGTGGTAGTAAAGAGTTTGGTAAACCTATCTAATCTCCACAAGGGATCAATATACATAGTCGCTCTATCATTGGCCTGGGCTACTACACCCGGCTGAACTGCTCCACTTGGCTGAGCTGTTGGAGTCTGAAACTGGTGATCCATCTATTCCGGAGTGCGGGTAGCATGAGTCTGGGCCCCTCCTCCAGCCCGAGAGATGGCTGATGCTATAGGAAGCAAACCTGCCCGAGTGACACTTTCCATAAGGCCCACTAGGCGGACCAGAGCATCCTGGAGTACTAGGGTAGCAATGAACCCTTCTAGGACCTGAGCTGGTCTTACTAGAACTGCCTGGGCTGGAACCTCCTCGTCAAACTCAACCTGAGGCTCCGCCACTGGTGCTGTTGCTCTGGGCTGAGCTTTGCCCCTACCTCGGCCTCTAGCACGGCCTCAGCCTCGCCCCTGCCCCTCATGGGAGCTGTTGCTAGGGGCTCGCGCTGTTGATCAGCAGATGAGGAAGCGTATATTCTCGGCATCTACGAAAGAATAAAGTAGAAATCTAATCAGCATTGAGAAACCAAATCGCACGATAGGAAAGAATAGTTGTGAAGTTTTTTCTAACTCTATAGGCTTTGGGGGATAAATACAAACGTCTCTGTATCGATCCCTTAGACTCTACTAATCTTGTTTGTGAATTGTGAAACCTATGTAACCTAGAGCTCTGATACCAACTTGTCACGACCCGGATTTCCCACCCTCAGGAGTTGTGATGGCGCCTACTAGTGAAAGCTAGGCAAGCCAACCAACTGAACTATTTACCTTGTTTCCATTTTTAATCCGATAATAGTTAAGATCTAACAAATAGATAACAACAGAATTGAAAAAGCGGAAGGCTGCATTGTAAAGTTTTAATAATACTGCTAATACCAATCCATAACAAATCTACCCAAGAATGGTTTCACAACTTCACTGACTGTCTAGGAGTACTACAAGTAAAGGTCTGAAAGAAAAAAATACAACATTGTCTCTGGAAATACATGAAAGAAATAGGAATAGTAAATAGAAGGAGATGCCAAGGCCTGCGAACGCTTGCAGGACTACCTCGGGTCGATTGATGAACAAGAAATAGCAATCTCACTACGGTCAAAAGTCTACATCACTGGGATCTGCACAAAAGAGTGCAGAGTATAGTATCAGCACAACCGACCCCATGTGCTGGTAAGTACCTAGCCTAACCTCGGCGAAGTAGTGACGAGGCTAGGACCAGACAACCAAATAAACCTGTGCAGTTAAATCATATACAACAGAAATAGAAGCAGATAATTACAACTAAAGTTGGGCGGGGGATACATGCTACGGGGAGTAATAGATAACAACAGAACAATAGTAGAGAAATGTAAGGAATGCCATGAATCAATTACCAGCAGAGATGAGGAAAGAAGAAGAACAAGTACACATGTAATACCGTTGCAGGCGTGCAACCCGATCCCATTTCATATTGTACCGTTGCAGGCGTGCAACCCGATCCTATTTCATATATTACCGTTGCAGGCATGCAACCCACTCCCATTTCATATAATTACCATTGTAGGCGTGTAACCCGCTCCCATTTCATATATTTCCATTGCAGGCGTGCAACCCGCTCCCATTTCATATATTTCCATTGTAGGTGTGCAACCCGCTCCCATTTCATATATTTTCGTTGCAGGTGTGCAACCTGCTCCCATTTCATATGTTTTTGTCGCAGGCGTGCAACGCGTTCCTATTTCATGTATCAACACCAATCATAAAAGAATCTCGGCAAGGGAACAATAGCATAATAACAACATCCCGACAAGGGAACAATAATATCACAACAAACATCCCGGCAAGGGAACAATAATACCACAACAACAACCCGGCAAGGGAACAATAATGGTAATCCTCACATGAAGCACAATAAACCACAATGGAGTCATAACGATTACAATACAAGACTCACGGACATGCTTGACACCGACGTATAGATACTCGTCACCATGCCTATACGTCGTACTCCTCAGTTAGCACATAGCAGATAAGACACAACTCCTAATCCCTCAAGCTAAGTTTAGACCAAACACTTACCTCGATGCCACGAACACAATTCAAGCCTTAACTATCGCTTTACCTCTTGATTCCACCACCAACTCGCTCGTATCTAGCCACAAGTTACTTAATTATATTAATAAATACTAAATGAATCAATTATAATGCATGGAAATATGTTTTTTAAAGTTTTTCCCAAAAAGTCAAAAATTGACCCCGGGCTCGCTTGGTCCAAACCCGAAATTCGGACCAAAACTCAATTAACCATTCACCCCCGAGGCCGGATGTATAATTGGTTTTGGAATTCGACCTCAATTTGAGGTCTAAATTCCCAAATTTTAATATTCTTAGGTTTTAACTAAAATTTCCAATTCCACCATGAAAACCCTAGATTCTAGGATGAAATCTTGTAAAAAGAAGTTAAGGAGTAGAGAAAATGAGTTAGAAATCACTTACTAATGTTTTGGAGAAGAAAGGTTGTTTGAAAAATCACCTCTTATGTTTTTAGGGTTTTGAAAAGTGAAAAATAACTGAAAATCCCGTTTAAATAAACCTCTCTCAGACCCTCTGTGCGGACCGCACAAAAAGGATTGCGGTCGCGGAGTTCACAATGTTGACTACAGTGACATACTTTAGTATTTTGGCCATAACTTTCTCTACATATGTCCAAATTGTTATTTCTTTACTTTTCTGGAAACTAGACTCGAAGAGCTATAACTTTTGTTTTTGAAACAACTCAAAATTCCCTGCATATCAAAAGATATAGGCTTCCGAAGTCAGACCAGTGAAGTTGCGGATTCTTCCTCACCGCGGACCACACAAAATCGAATGCAGCCGCAAAGCCCCCCACCGTGGACAACACAAATCCTTGCGGACCATACTGGCGGGTTCAGAGATCTGCAACTTCTTTGAACTTGCAACAGCTATGTTTTAAGCCTAAAACATCCCGGAACCTAACCGAAACTCACCCGAGCCCTCGGGACCTCAAACCACATGTGCATACTAACTCAAAAATATCATATGGACCTACTCGTGTGATCACATCATCAAAATAACATGTAAAACCATGAATTAAACCTCAAAACTCATTATTTTCATCAAGAACACTTATAGTTCATAACTCTTCAACCGAAAATCCAACTCACGTCAAATAGACTCTATTTTTCACCAAATTTCATAGTTATCATTCAAATACTTTACAAGTTTATACCGGGCTCTGGAACCAAAATACTGGCCCGATACCAATGGTTTCAAACAATAATTGTTTTCTTCATTTCTTAGATAATTCAGCATAATATTTTCTTTCAAAAATTGATTTCTAAGGCTTGGGACCTCGGAATTCATTTTCAGGCATACGCCCAAGTCCCATATTTTACTACGGACCTCCCAAGATCGCCGGAACACGGATCCGGGTCCGTTTGCCCAAAATGATGACCAAAGTCAACCAAAATCAAATTTTTAACTCTAGAGATTTCTGTTTCTCATTTTTTCACATAGAAGGCTTTCCGGATATAGGTCCGGACCACACACGCAAATCAAGGTGAGGTAAAAAGTAGGTTTTTAGGCCTCAAAACAGTGAATTTGTTTCTAAAACAAGTAATGACCTTTTGGGTCATCACATTGCCTCTCGAATCGGCCTCCAATTGCTCTGAATCTAACCAAAGTTAGTATCATATCATTAATACACGCTAAAGGAAAAAAGACATGCAAAAATTATCAACTCAAAATCCCAAAATTGGCCAAACCCGACCCCCGAGCCCACGTCTCAGAATCCAACAAAAATCATAAAACTAGAAACTCCTTTCACTCCCGAGTCTATACATACCAAAACCATCAAAATCGGACCTCAAATGGCCCCTCAAATCCCCAATTTAAACTCTCTAATTTCAAACCCTAATCTCCCAATTTTCACCCTTAAATCCCACAAATTTCATGCTTAATCAACTGAAAATCACCATAGAATCGAGTTTTAGGTTCAAAAACATTGCCTCAACGAGTTTCCCCTTGAATCCTTCTTCAAAACCCTCCAAAATCTCCAATCCCATCTTCAAAAATGGTGGAAATGTGCAAAAATTCGCGAAGGATTTAATTTATACATTCTATCTAGGCATTTCCGCACCTGCGGACCATATCACGCTTTTGCGGACCGCTTCTACGGTCAAATCAACCGCACTTGCGATTTTTACTTAAAGTCCCCAGGACCGCATTTGCGACCAGGCGCCGCACCTGCGGTCCCGCAGATGCGCCCAACACTCCATACCTACAGTTCTTCTCCTAATGGCCAAATTACGCATCTGCGGTCTCCCTCATGCACCTGCGACCTCGCACCTACGGTCCCCAATCCGCAGGTGCTGTTATGGCAGAAGCGGCAGCCTCAATTGCTCAAACCAAGTCCAATCTTTCCGTTAACCATCCGAAATCATCCGAAGCCCCCGGAACGTCAACCAAACATGCCAACAAGTCACACATCACCATTGAAACTTATTCCAAACTTCGGAACACTCTAAACAATATCAAAACATCAAATCACCCTCGGATTCAAGCCTAATGATTTCTAAACTTCTGAATTCCGCAAACGATGCCAAAACCTATCGAACCTCGTCCGAATGACTTGAAATTTTGCACACACATCAAAAATACACAAGGGACCTACTCCAATTTTCAGAATTCAATTCCGACCCCGATTTCAAGATTTCCTCTACTGACCGGAAAACGCCAAATTTCCAATTTCGCCAATTCACGCCTAAATCTACCACGAACCTCCGAATTACATTCCGAACACGCTTCTAAATCCCAAATAACCTAGAGAAGCTATCCGAACCATCAGAATTCATATCCTAGATCTTCTACACATAAGTCAACATACGGTTGACTTTTTCAACTTAAGCTTCCAAATAAGAGACCAAGTGTCTCATTCCACCCTAAGACAACTCTGAACACAATACCACCAATATGATATGATGAAATACGACTGAACAACACATGAGGAAGCATAAACAGGGGAGACAGGGTGTTACTCATGAAACAACCGGCTGGGTTGTTACAAAATACTGCTAGCCTATTGTCTGAGGAAAATAGACAGAAAGTAAAACATAAGGAAGACTCCGGCTGGGTTGTTACAATATGATTTCCATTTTAGTCATAATTAACATACTCAAATTACGTTGAGGTTGTATGGCCTGGTCCAACATAACATTAAATTGTACACTGCCGGAGGGTCGAATGATGCGAACCATAGATACATCTATTTACTATCGAGGCACTCGGCCCGATCCACAAATAACAATTATTTTCAAAGAAAGCACAATTTTCACATTTATAGTCAAGCATTCCATTAGATCTTCAAATATGTGAATTTAACCTCTTACAATTCTTTCATGAAGTTTCCAATTCGACTTAAGTAATTGAATTAGCAAGTAAGGGAGCAAATTTCAAATAAGGCATGATATGGGTCCTAAACTACCCGGACAATAGCATATTAGTAGCTATATACGGACTCTCGTCACCTCGTACGTATGTAGCCCGCACAAATAGGTCCACACATTTGTCTAATTTACCTATGGGCTTAATTACCTCTTACAATGTTAGAAAGGAGACTTATCTCATCTCAAAGCCTACTTCCAAATTCAAGATTGCGCTCAAACCTCCAAATTCGATGCCAAACGACTCGTAACTAATCAAACATTATACAAACTAATCAATTTATGCTCAAAAGTTCATATTTATACTATTAAAATGATAACCCACCCCAAATTGCAAGATTCCTAAAATTCACCCCCGGGCCTACGTACCCATATTTCGGAAATTTTCAAAGAAAGTTGTTACCCATAGCTTTAAGAACATGAATATATAATTTTTACTAAGTTCCATAATCAATTTCGTGGTCAAATCTCATTTTTATGAAAAACCAAGATTTTCATCTAAACTCTTGATTTTCACTAATTTTTACATGTTAATCTACCTATAATCTATGTATTTAATTCATGTTATGTAGAAATTAGTTACCTCAAAGTGTTAGGTGAAAACCCTCTTCCAAAAGCTTCAAATATCGCCTAAGTCTGGCATTAAAAGAGTTGGACACAACCCTCTGATGTCGCATTTACGACACTAGGTTCGCAAATGCGACAAAAGCCTCGCAAATGTGACAAAAGCCTCGCAAATGCGACAAAAGCCTCGCAAAAGCGAAGCCTGGGCTTTAACTGCTGGAGTCGCAAACTCCACCAAAGAGTCGCAAATGCGACTTCAGCTAGGATCGCAATTGCGGCAAGAGTGTTGCAAATGCGAGCATTGCCTGGGTCAGGCTTCTTCGCAATTGCGAACAATCACTTGCATTTGCGAGATCTTCAGCAGTAGCCAACACCACCAGAAACCTGGTGTGCTTTCAACTCCTCCCACACGTCCGAAACTCACCCGCGCCCACGAGGCTCCACACCAAATACTCACACAAGTTTAACAACATCATACAAACTTGTTCGTGCGATCGGAACATCGAAATAACATCAAAAATCACGAATTGGACACCAAAATGCATGAATTTACTCATGAAGTATAAAAACTTCTAAAACACTTCCATGCGTCTGATTCCTATCAAATCAACTCGGAATGATGCCAAACTTTGCGTGCAAGTCTTAAATTACATTACAGACCTACTCCAACTTTCGGAACTGAAATCCGACCTCGATGTCAAAAAGTCCACCTACGGTCAAATTTTCCAAAAATTTCAAGTTCTAACTTTTGCCAAATGACTCCGAAACGACTTACGGACCTCCGAATCAACTTCCGGACGCGCTCCTAGGTCCAGAATCATCATACAGAGATATTCCCAGGCTCGGAATTCCAAACAGACGCCTAAAATGTAAAAATCCATTTTAACCCAAACTTATGTAATTTGCTCAAATTACCATCTTTCACTATTAGGCATTGAAATGCTCCTGGGTCATCCAAAATAAAATCCGAACATACGCCCAAATCCGAAATTATCATACGAATCTATAGGAATCGTCAAATCTCGATTTCGAGGTCGTTTACTCAAAGTATTGACCGAAGTCGAACTTGGCCTTTTAAGTCATCCTCAAGGAACCAAGTGTTCCGATTTCTACCCAAACTCTTCCAAATTCTGAACTACTCACCCCGCAAGTCATAAACCAGTAAAAACAAGTATGGAAGGTGTTATTTAGGGGAACGGAGTTCTAAAAAATAAAACGATTGATCGGATCGTTACAACTACTGAGTTCCAGTGACCTTGTATGTATTTCTTTGGATATACCCCTTATCATAATAGCCGTACAAATTTAACCTTCTTGTCATTTGTATTTTTAGAGTTTCACTTGTGAATTTTTTTCAAAAAATATGGTTGAAAGTGATCGGTGGTCACTATTTCTATATCTAATAGTCTTCTTGGCCAAGCTTCTTCAAGGTCAAAAGCACTTCTTTTTAAAATAATTTTTTTAAGACTAAGTACTTGGTCAAATATTAATTGTTGCTCAGAAATATTATTCACATTAATTAGCCAAACATAAACTATTTCTCATCAAAAGTAATTTTTAGAAAAGTGCTTTTGTAATAAGCTGATTTTAAGAATTTGGCCTAACAAACTATAAGTAAGAAAGGAGGAAAAGCTAAAAAAGCTTTCGACATAGGAGCAGCACTTGCTAAGAAAAGTTGTGTTAGGCAAGTGAGGAAAATCAAGAAAAAATTTCTTCATTTTTGAAGGTTCATCAATGGTGAAAATGTAAAACTTCATCGTGGGGAGAAACAGAAATAATGGGAGAGAATTAAAAAAGAAAAAAGAGAAGAAGGACAAAAGCAAAATGGAACGGCCACATGTTGCTCTCTAATTCGGTATTTTACCACATCAACTGCGTGTGTGCATTACGCACTTCAATTTTGGTAGGGCATTTTCAATGGTGTACTATTTTTTGCACCAAATCTAAATTTGGTGTAAAATTTGGTATTTTTTTGTTCCAATGGAACACCAAATCTTGCACCATTATAGTGCATGAATAGTATTGCACCAAATTTGGTGCAACACTATTCATCAACACCAAATTTAATTTATTATTATTTTATACATCTTTTTATTTTTGAACTTTTAATTTATCATATATTGTGTATATAATTAATTTTTATAGTAAGATCTTTATAATTTTAATTTTATATCCTATTTTTTGATATATTAATTTTTGTATATATTATATTTATATAAAATTATAAGTTAATTTTTTTATTATGATAATTGTATAAAAAGAAATATAATCATTATTTAAAAATGAAAAATGCAAATGTAAGATATCTAATGTGGCTAAAATTGAAAAGTAAAAACTAAAATTGAAAAAAGAAATTAACAATATATAAAATAAATATACATTATAATTAAAGTACATTAAAAGAGGATACATTAAAATTGAAGTTACATTAAAAAACATAAAACATAAGTTTATATAGTGCACCAACTGAAGATGCACGTGAATGTCCAGTTCCTACGGTAGAAATAACAGTAGATGAAGATCGCCGATTTGAACAATTTTTAGCTGGACACAAAAAAATTAAGGATAAAGATGCGCATTTCGCATTTTGTAATGCATTAATCGAGCACTTATTGGATAATAGAGGCAAAAGTTGAATATTTATGTGGTACTTAAATTAAATTTGACTATGATGTAATATTTATTTAATTATCTTTTATCTATAATTTCACTTTTAGTTGATTTATCCTTAAAAATAATTTTGTAATAAATGATTATATAAGCGGTGAATGTGAATTATATACGATAAATATGGAAAAAAAGAAGAAGATAGAATTTGTTTGAAGGAAATAAAAAATGAAACTTAAGTAGAAGATAATAATATAATATAGAAGAGAGAGATGAAATATTCTTTTTTTTTGGTGTAAAAAATAGTGTAATGGTTAAAGTAAATTTGGTGTTACACCATTTTGGTGTGAAATTTGAAAATGGTGAAACTATCAATGAGGTGCCTAATAGGCACATTTCAGACATACATTAAGTACCCAATAGGTAACCGACTAGTTAAGGTGTCTAAATCAAATATTCTGACAACTTGAACGGGCTATTTATGTATTTAACCTAATTACATTAACATGTACTACAATTTATCATTTACATACAAAATGAAAAAGGGTCAAAACTAGCCTCAAACTATTCGATTTTGGTACAAATATGTCATCTGTCCAGCTATTGAGCATAAAATCCTAATCGTTAACTTTCTAGTTTACTTATGCCCCTACGACTAACGGTCAATGACAAAACAAAAAAAAGTTTATTATTATTACATGTGGCAAATTTTTATTGATCCAATTTTAAACTATGACCTCAATTAAATAAACACACCCTAACCTTTTTTTTTACCCAACCCTAAAATCCGACCTATATAAAAGATAGCCAAACTTTTGATTGTTAAAAAAATTAGCTTCTCCATCTTTTCAACTCTACTATCACCATAGTTGCCACCACCCTTTTGCCTCCATAACCACCACGCAGCTACCACAACCATGAATCTGATGGTTGCTTCATTTCTACATTTTCGAACAATAATAGTGAGAATATTATGCTAATCAAAAAGGTCCGATTAGAAAATTTCTAATTTTTTTCGATTTGATGTCCTTTCTTTATTTAAAATTAGGATTTTGTTCATGGAGGAGTATCTAGCCCATAAAATTTATTTTTTACAATAAATTACCATTTGGGTCTAACAATTTATTAAGAGTTTTCAAAATTTACAAAAATTGTGAAGAAAAAACTAGATTCCGAAATTTAAAACCCATGAATTCATGATGGGTTCTTTGATTATTTTTTGTGATGAGAAATCTTTTTTTTCCTTTTGTAAGTGAAATTTGAATGTGAAAATTAGGGTTCTTTTGACGAACATTTTCGTGGAATGACAACTCCAATGATAAATGTAAAATGGAAGAGATGATAAAAATATAAAAAATGACCAAAACTAACCATAGACTAAAAATATGGTGGCCGCGTGGTTGCTATAGAGGAAACGGGATGGTGGCAACTAGGGGTGTACAAAGAAAACTGACAAACTGCACCAAACCGGTAAAAAAACCCGACTATGATTTGGTTTAATTTGGTTTTGTGTTGGCAAAAACAACCCAACCATAATTGGTTTGGTTTGGTTTTAACTAAAAAAAAAAAGTCAAACCGAACCAAACCAACCCGACATTACATGTATAGAAGTTTTAAATGTATTTAGTATATAAAAATATTTATTGTAGTGTAGATTATAAATATTTCTTAAATATTATAATTTTATCTTTTAACATATTATTTTAAACTTGGACTTATAATTCTTGAATGCTACTGTTGGGATATACTATTAACCATGCAGTTTAGACATAGTATTATATTTTATTCTTTATGGAACAATTGTTTATTTAATTTATTCAATTCAATAAAGTACTATTTTAAATAGATCATTTGTTACATGTGTGTTCTTTTAATTATGTAGTAGACAATTTAGTGTATGGAGTCTTAGCTCATGCACAGAAGATTAAATTGTTGGTTCTCATAATTAATAAATTATGTTCACAATCAAAGATATTGTTGGACAAAATATCTTGATGATTGTAGCACAAGATTATAGTATAATTTGTCTTGATTATGGGAGTAGTTTTACTCCAACTTCTTGTGCTAATATACTCAGTGTATATTGAACGGACCAAGTAGAGTAATATTTTCTCTAATTCATTAAATAAGCTTATACTCCTAATCTTAATATAATTATTATGATCAATGTAATTTGTTTATTGTTTTGATTTATCAAAAGGTACGACTCTATTTAGAGTTAGTGTATGCCTAATAGATTGGACAATAACGAATAACATTTGTGAATAATAATTAGTTGATAGAATCCATGACTCGTTTTGAGTTTGATGATACCCCTTTATGTAAGCTTATAAGTTTTCATGTGAAAACCCGGCCGGTGAATTTTGTATCCGTCACATGAAATGTTTTAAGAGGAATTATAAAGGATTTAATTAGTTGATTAAATTAAATTTTCAGTGATTTAATTTAATTAACTGGTATTTGAGATCTTAACATGGGGAGTATCATACACGTTTTTGGAGGAGGATTTTCGTCCAAAAAATAAGTCTATTAAAGGAAGACTAGTTTCACCTAATAACATACCTTTCAGTTGTATTGTTCTTGCCCACCCAATAGCAAAATCGTCCAAAGGTTTTACTAGACAAATAACAGAAGACTGCAGCCCTGGATTCTTGCTGCTTGGAAGGTTTGTGCAACTACTTTAAGAGGCTAGTGCTTCTAATCTCGTTATTATTGCGTTGACTAGTTCACATGTATTTGATGCATGATTAGTATGCTTGCTTCTGTTGCGCATGTTCTAACAATTGGTATCACACGCCGTCTTACATATAACTAGATAATGTAATACAACATGCATAGATTAATATTAAAACGTGTTATTTATTGATACATGTTTGGGATAATTATTCTATGTTAAAAACGTGATTGTATTTATTAGTATCTTAATTCTAAAATTATGAATTAATATACACATGTATAAACAGTAGTGTTATATTTAAATAACAGTCTGTTTAAATTACGTTTTTGCTGAATAGCAATTGTTTTGATAAAAACGTGGCTGTGTTTTTTTTAATGCTATTAATACTGTAATTATGGGTTAATATACATAAGCATAAATAGTGAATTAATACCAATAATTTGTTTTAGTTGCATTATGTCCATAATGACAGTGTTATATTAATAAAAACTTGCTGTTTTGTATGATATTAGTTCTGTAATTTTGGATTAATATACAGAATTATGAACAGTACCGTTTTTGACTAGTGAAAACATATTGTTTTTACAATTCTGTCTAAACATGGTTTTATTAAATAAAAAAAACATTATTTTGAGTTCTGAAATCATGTGTTAACATATATCAGTATATTATGTGATTTGAACAAGTCAAAATAATTAAAACCTTAAAACGCCAAAAGCAGAATTCTAGTCACGCGTAGAATTCTGAAATTTTGTCGAACTCCGATTGACCTCAAATTTGGTAGGTTCATCGGAAACGGCCCAACTTAAACAACTCATCAGCTTTGCTGATGATGTACATTATTTTTTGGGCATTCGGGGTCATTTAGATGGAGTTTTGGCCTTTATTTTCTATTTTCTAAAAAAGAATTATATATAAAAAAAATATTAATAGAAATCTGTGATGGTAGGGTTCAATTCCCATTGTTTCCAATCATGTTTTATGGTAATATAATGAATTTATATGTTGACATAGGTCTTCTTCCACATCGGATAAATTCATTATAGATGATTACTGTAGTTTTGTCTCTAGTTATTTCATTACTTGTATTAACTCTCCAACTGAGTTACATATTGATTGAATGAAACTAGAGTTTATAAAAGTGATATTTATCTATCTTAAATTAACAATTTATTCTCCATCTGAGTTGGTCCTGTTTAAATTTATGGGGTTAATATCTAACATCACTCATATATTTTGCATGAATAGTTAAGTTTCCCTAACGAATCTAACTGTTCAATGAGCATGGTTATATGGGTAATGTGTTGTTTTGAATTTAATCATTCTAAATACATAACTAATGATCTATTTAATGTAAATATCTCTCAGATTAACCATGTCTTCATTCAAGCCACTTACATCAATTTTGAACCAAAACAAGTTAGAAGGACCGAATTATGTTGACTGGAAAAGGAACCTTGATATTGTCCTAACTGCTGAGGGTTACAAATTTGTAATCACTGAGGAATGCCCAGAAAAACCTGAAAATGCTACTGATGATCAGGTTAAGGCCTATGACAAATGGGTTAAGGCTGATGAGATGGCGCGATGTTACATTCTTGCCTTTATGACGAATGTTTTGCAACATCAACATCAGTCTATGGGGTCTGCTTATGATATGCTCGAATGTCTCAAAGAGATGTTCAGTGAGCAAAATCGTGCAGCTATGCAGACAGCCATGAAAGCCCTTTTGAACACCAAGATGGCTGAAGGATCATCGGTCTGGGACCATGTTCTGAAGATGATGAGTCTTCTGAATGAACTGGAGGTCCTTGGAGCTGTGATTGATAAGGAGTCTCAAGTTGAGATGGCTCTGCAGACTCTGCCTGACAGTTTTCAACAGTTTCGCTTGAACTATAATATGAATGTCACGACCCAAAATCCCAACCCGGTCATGATGGCGCCTCTCGTTAGGACAAGGCCAGCCAATCAACAAAACAGTACATCTCTTTATAATTATTTAGCAGGAATAAGTCTAAATCATGGGCAATATAATCTTAAATGCGAAATAAACGTGATAGAACAAGGAAAACCCTCCCAACTCAGCTCGAAATCGGGGTGTCACAAGTCATGAGCTACTACAGAGTTTACTAATATTTTACAAAGTCTGGAATTATCATAAATAACAAAGATAAGGGAGAAAACGGGGCTGCAGACGTCAACAGCTACCTCGTTACTCCTAGTCACTGCCTGGTCTGGAAAGAATCAGCGCTCAGGAGCGAACTCAGCTCTGCCTGTATCTCCACACATGGTGTAGGGAGTAATGTGAGTACTCCGACCCAGTGAGTAATAAAAATAAATAACGACTGAAAACATGAAATCTCATAACGGCACAATATAGCGCTATCCCAAGCAGTGAAATCAGTTATACAGTAAAATAGTGAGTATCAGATAATTCTTCTTTTAAAATAGTAAAGACAAATAATTTCCACAGTAAGGATAAATCAAAAGCTTGCCCCTCGGGCTCAATATGTAAATATCAGTATAGTATCAGCCCCTCGGGCTCACTCCCAACTCACCAGCACACAACATCAGCCCCTCGGGGTCACTCCCAACTCACCACACACAAGCAACGACCTTTCGGTCACACTCCCAACTCACCTGGGTACCCTACGCTCACTGGGGGTGTGTACAGACTCCGGAGGGGCTCCTACAGCCCAAGTGCAATATCAATAGGCCTGAAAGCCTTCACACATCACCCACGAGGCCTGAAAGCCTCCTCATATAACACTCGAGGCCTGAAAGCCTTCTCATATCACTCAACATATCCTCACGTATGACCCTCGGCCTCAATCAGTCCAGAAAATAATCATAAGCCTCTTGGGCATCAGTAAAACAATAGTGCTCAGCTCAACAGCATTATAAATATCATTAAATCTCGAGTTGAGTATAAATATAGCTGAGTTCACAAAATAATATAATTCAATTGGACTGAGTTCAAATAATATTTCAATTTGTGAGGAAAATAGTGATGTAAATTCACAAAAGATTTCAGATAATTGGCATGAAGCCCAAATATGGCAATAAGCCCAATCATAGTGAAAAACAATAAATCTTTATCAATTACGCGATAAAATTATCAACTGGGATGGACCAAGTCACAATCCCCAATAGTAAATGACCCCGCGCTCGTCATACAATGCGTGTCTCATCTCAACATAGCAGTATGTTGTGCAATCTGGGGTTTCAAACCCTCAGTGCATCATTTAAAATCATTACTCACCTCAAGACGGTCCAACGTCTACTCCGCTATGCCCTTGCCTCTCAAATTTACCTCTTCGCGCATCGAATCTGGTCAAAACCACAACAAATACATTACAATAGGCTAAGGGAATATAACCCGATCGAAAAGACTCGAAAAATATCGAAATTCACAAAATTCGCAAAACCCGAGCCCCGGGCCCACTTCTCAAAAAATTACGAAATTTACATCACCGGATTCCTCGTCTCTCCACGAGTCCGTACATATAAATTTACCAAAATCGGAGTTCAAATGACCCCTCAAATCTTCAAATCTTATTTTCAAATCCCTAGGCCTAAATCTTCAATTTACTCCTCAAAAACATGTAATCTAGTCAGATTATTCGATGATAATTCAATATTTTGGAGTATAAATAATCATAAGTGACTTACCTCAAGATTTTCCAAGATTTCTTGCTAAAAATCGCCCAAAATCCGAGCTTGGAAGTAAAAAAAAAAGACCAAACTCGGACTGCTGGACATTAAATCTGTCAAGAAATTTTCGGTACTGTTTACGCGGGGCACTGTTCATGCGCATGAGGTCACTGTTCACTGTTCACCCGCGCGGTTACTGTTCACGCGCGGGTACTGTTCACTACTGCAGAAAATACAACAGCTTTTAAGAAATTTGCAGCACATCAATTTTTCACTAAAATGGCTCTAACTCCATCATACGAATTCAGAATTAGACGATTCTTGTTCCTATGAGTCACAAATAATAATACGAACACAACCCTTCAATCAAAACTCAATTTGGAGCTCGTTTGCCCAGTTCAATATCCATTTCGCTCGTTAAACAATTAACTCACATTTCACGTCAAAAACCCAATCGCGACTAGATGAAATTAAACCAAAATTTGCAGATCAGTCCTATAATTCATGATTTAAATTTTGGAAGTCTCAAAATCAAATTTGGATCTCTAGAACTAAAAATGAACCTTTAGATCATTACATTTATGCTAAAAACGGCAAAAATCTTCCAAAAATGACCCGTTGGGCATCCGAAACACACCCGAGGCCCCCGGGACCCCGACCATTAATACCAACCAGACCCAAAATACATTACGGACTTGCTTGAGGCCTCAAATCACATCAAACAACGCTAAAATCATGAATCAACCTCCAATCCAAGTTTTATGAACTTTAGAATTTCCAACTTCTATTTCTGATGCCGAAACCTATCAAATCACTTCTGATTGACTTCAAATTTTGCACACAAGTCCAAAATGACATAACGAAGCTACAAAAATTCTCGGAATTCCATTCCGACCATCGGATCAAAATTTCACCTTTCAACTGGAAATCGCCAAAACACTAATTTCTTCACCGGACCTCCAAAATTAATTCCGATTGCGCTCCTAGGCCTTAAATCATCCCCCAAAACTAACCAAATCATCGGAATTCAATTCCGAGCCTCCTAACTCACAAGTCAATGTCCGGTTGACTTTTCCAAACTAATTCTTCCTTAAAGAGACTAATTGTCCCATTTCATACCAAACTCGATCCGAATTGACTCAAATTCACCAAGTACACATATTGAAACATGAATAAGCATTTAACGAGGAATACGGGACAAAAATACAGGAAACGACGGTTCGGGTCGTTACATTCTCCCCAACTAAAACAAACGTTCGTACTCGAACGTGCCCAGAGTTGTCCCAATAGCCAAACAATCGCTTAGTAACCTCACCACGCATATACCCGGGGGTGATCCCACATCACCCTATCTCATATAGATCCGACAATACATTGTAACATAAATTTTGCAATCCAATCTAGCCCATAAGCCATAGGACCACGTTTCCACTTTTGAAATCTTTCATATGATTAGAATCCCACATTTATACTGTGAATAAGCCCGAACAAGTTGTAATAATCCACACCTGCAACCTCAGGTGCTATTACATGATAGACCACATAACTCAAATGCTTGTAGTGATAACTCCTAATCACAACAGCTGCACACAGCACCCGAATGCCGATAGAAAAACTCTTATCAACTAAAGTCTCATATCACACTTTCATATGTTGCCAATGATGACTAAATCACGCGGTAAGCCATAACCATTTCCCATATCAACCAAGCGCAATTTGATGTCTAGTACCACAAGAGAATCATCATGCCCATGGAGAAGTACATAATACAATTCCATACCAGTAAACCTCACTATTGCACCATCCGGTTACCCCAGAAAGGGAAAATACCTCAAAGAAGAGAGCCGCTTTGCAAGTTCCACAAGTACCACCCCAACGATATGCTATGAGCTCGTCAATCACAGTGGAACCAAGATATATGAATAGAATAATAATAACCTGCTCTTCTACAACTCACATTGACATTAACTTCACGAGCAACTTAATTGCCAATAACATAATCTACCTGGCACGGTCACAAACCTCCAATCCAAGCATATCATATAGAAGTAATCCAGCAGGTAAACATGTATATGCTAAGTGAAACAAGATTCTCATGCTCCTGGACTGGCATAAATAACACTCTATATCGTAGTCATGAGCAAACTATGCTGTCATACCTCAAATCAGCAAGTTAGCACAGAATTAGTAATTACCAAGTTTGTTCTGGAATTTAGCATCTTGGAAATCTCAAGTATAGTCCAGATAGTTCTTAACAGAGTTACGAATACGAGAAACATTATACCTTTAAGCTCAATATCCCACTCTAGGCATATCATAGCCTACGTATCTTTCGAGCACGAATATTGGCTCGGTGCTTGCACACATGTTCAAACCTCACATATATCTGCGCTCACAACGTATAGTTATCACCATCAATTAGCTTGACTACTGCATCCAATGAGTTAGATAAAATACTCTCCTCAACATGCCACAATCCCGAAATAGTATATTTTTGAGAATTCCCCGTCTCCAAATTCATAGATCACATAAATCACTGTAACTGATCACAACCTCAGCACCCAAATGACTGACACGTCCCTCAAGTACGATCATCCCAAGATAATTATTTTCAAAAAAATTCTAAATACATAACAAGATCGAAATATTGGTAGTCGATCAACCAACTGAGCGTTGAAACGCTAATAGATATCTGTTAATCAGAATGTAATGTGCATCCTTCTCAGGCCTTACCGAGCAGTTATAACATTCAATCTAAATATCTGAAACTGACTATTCTATCCAGAATTCATGTCCTTTTCTTCAAGAATGAACTGCCACCTCGTACATGAAAATATTAAACATGCATAACATACAACGTCTATTATGCCATCATTTTGCAAATGCAAGAATATCATTAGAATTTCGGGGCTATAGGAAAATTACATTCCGGCAGTTAGAAATCTTCTATTTTCTCCCATTTAAGAGGGGTTCATAATATACAATATGGTCCACGCACCGGTAAGATATCCGGCTCGAACCATGATAAAAACCATCAAGAAACTTTCAAATCTGTTCGCACATAACCAAGCTATCAATATGAGGCAAAGGGTACTTGTTCTTCACTGTTACTTTATTCAATTGGCTGTAATCAATGCACATTCTCATTGTGCCATCGTCCTTCTTCACAAATAAGACTGGTGCACCCCACGGGGACACGCTAGGCCAAATGAACCCCTTATCTAGGAGTTCCTGAAGCTGCTCCTTCAATTCTTTCAGCTCTGCTGGTGCCATACTGTACGGTGGAATAGAAATGGGCTGAGTGCCCGACACCAAGTCGATACCGAAATCAATATCTCTATCCGGTGTCATGCCCGACAGGTCTGCAGGAAATACATTGGGAAAAATCCCTCACAACTGTGACAGAATCAATACTAGGGGTCTCAGCTCCAACATCTCGCACAAAAACTAGATATGACAGACAACCTTTCCCAACCATACGCTGGGCTTTCAAGAAAGAAATTACTCTGCTAGGAACATAATCAGTCATACCACGCCACTCGATCCGCGGTACACCTGGCATAGCCAAAGTAACTGTCTTAGCATGGCAGTCTAGAATAACATGACATAGAGATAACCAATCCATGCCCAATATAACATCAAAATCCACCATGCTCAATAGCAATAGATTAGCTCGGGTCTTCAGACCTCAATAATCACAACACATGACCGGTACACACGGTCCACAACAACAGTATCGCACACTGGGGTAGATACATGAACAGATAAAGAAAGAAACTCCAGGGGCGTACCCAAATAATGAGCAAAATATGAGGACATATAAGAATAGGTGGAACCGGGATCGAATAATACAAAGGCATCTCTGTGGCAGACTGGACCAATTCCTATAATGACATCATCTGAAGCAATAGCATCTGTCCTTCCTGGAATAGCATAAAAATGGGCCCGGCCACTGCCTAATCGACCTTAAATCTCAATAAGCCATAACTGACTCACCAACCCGCCTCAAACTGGAACCAATATAGCACATAACTGTGCAATCGACTTAATTAATAGCAAACTCCCCAACTTGGATCAAAGCCATAGATCAAAACGCACTCAATAATTCACAACGCATATACTCTATTGATGCCGTAATACCATAATGAGATTTAAACTCACTCCTTCATAAGCTTGTGGAAACACGAATCATCTAGAATTTTATCTCTTCTGTAATTCTTGCATTCACTCACACAACAGTTAAGCCCACTCTTTAGGAGGCCCAATTTAGATTTCAATGCATATTCTTCACTTGTAAATGAGATATTCTAATAGACAACATAAGGATCGCACCACCTTAGGACACTCCTCAGGAGATAACCCACCTGCTTCACCTCCAATTAACATTTTTGTATACCTTCCACGGTCATACACATTACACAATCACTTAATCTTTCCGAGTCTAAACTCATACCGTAACATGAAATTCACTTCACTCCAAATAGGAGACATGAAAAGATTCTCCACGCGCCCATAATTCGGGGCTACACATCTAATCACAATGAAAATAAAACACTTAAATGTTCATCTATCATCCTGCAGCCCTTCCTCATCACTTCCAATTTCATATAGATACATCTCGCAGTACTAACATACTCCTCACATAGCTATCCAACCATCATTCCCACTAATAGGGACAATACCATACATATAAGTTCAAAACACTTGCTCGCACAATTAGCACCTCGGTGCTCAAGCCATAGGCAAAGATCCGTCCTCAAGTCCTTCAGACTGGCCCAACATCAACTCACAAAGGTCACATCTCTCCCTTCGATCAGGTAATCAAAAGCCATCAAGGCACATCTAATACTGAGCGCTCGTTCGCGCATACGAACACGTGGAAGGAATTATAAGAGTCACTTTTTGAAGCTGAATCAAAGACGCACGATAAGAATTCAAGAATATGAAGTCTTTCCTAAAGGTGCTGCAGCCTCTCGAGGATAAATACAGACGTCTCCATACCGATCCACGAGACTCTGCTAAACCTGCTCATGACTCGTAAGACCTATGTAACCTAGGCTCTGATACCAGCTTGTCACGACCCAAAATCCCAACCCGGTCGTGATGGCGCCTCTCGTGAGAACAAGGCCAGCCAATCAACAAAACAGTACATCTCTTTATAATTACTTAGCAGGAATAAGTCTAAATCATGGGCAATATAATCTTAAATGCGAAATAAACGTGATAGAACAAGGAAAATCCTCCCAACTCAGCCCAAAATCGGGGTGTCACAAGTCATGAGCTACTATAGAGTTTACTAATATTTTACAAAGTCTGGAATTATCATAAATAACAAAGATAAGGGAGAAAACGGGGCTGCGGACGTCAACAGCTACCTCGTTAATCCTAGTCACCGCCTGGTCTAGAAAGAATCAGCGCTCAGGAGCGAACTCAGCTCTGCCAGTATCTGCACACATGGTGCAGGAAGTAATGTGAGTACTCTGACCCAGTGAGTAATAAAAGTAAATAATGACTGAAAACATGAAATCTCATAACGGCACAATATAGCGCTATCCCAAGAAGTAAAATCAGTTATACAGTAAAATAGTGAGAATCAGATAATTCTTCTTTTAAAACAGTAAAGACAAATAATTTCCACAATAAGGATAAATCAAAAGCTTGCCCCTCGGGCTCAATATGTAAATCTCAGTATAGTATCAGCCCCTCGGGCTCACTCCCAACTCACCAGCACACAACATCAGCCCCTCGGGCTCACTCCCAACTCACCACACACAAGCAACGGCCTCTCGGGCCCACTCCCAACTCACCTGGGTACCCTGCGCTCACTGGGGGTGTGTACAGACTCCGGAGGGGCTCCTACAGCCCAAGCGCAATATCAATAGGCCTGAAAGCCTTCACACATCACACACGAGGCCTGAAAGCCTCCTCATATAACACTCGAGGCCTGAAAGCCTCCTCACATCACTCAACATATCCTCACGTATGGCCCTCGGCCTCAATCAGTCCAGAAAATAATCATAAGCCTCTTGGGCATCAGTAAAACAATAGTGCTCAGCTCAACAGCATTATAAATATCATTAAATCTCGAGTTGAGTATAAATGTAGCTGAGTTCACAAAATAATATAATTCAATTGGACTGAGTTCAAATAATATTTCAATTCGTGAGGAAAATAGTGATGTAAATTCACAAAAGATTTCAGATAATTGGCACGAAGCCCAAATATGGCAATAAGCCCAATCATAGTGAAAAACAATAAATCTTTATCAATTACGCGGTAAAATTATCAACTAGGATGGACCAAGTCACAATCCCCAATAGTAAATGACCCCGCGCTCGTCATACAACGCGTGTCTCATCTCAACATAGCAGTATGTTGTGCAATACGGGGTTTCAAACCCTCAGTGCATCATTTAAAATCATTACTCAGCTCAAGACGGTCCAACGTCTACTCCGCTATGCCCGTGCCTCTCGAATTTACCTCTTCGCGCGTCGAATCTGGTCAAAACCACAACGAGTACATTACAATAGGCTAAGGGAATATAACCCAATCGAAAAGACACGAAAAATATCAAAATTCACGAAATTCGCAAAACCCGAGCCCCGGGCCCACTTCTCGAAAAATTACGAAAGTCACATCACCAGATTCCTCGGAGTTCAAATCACCCCTCAAATCTTCAAATCTTATTTTCAAATCCCTAGGCCTAAATCTTCAATTTACTACTCAAAAACATGTAATCTAGTCGGATTATTCGATGATAATTCAATATTATGAAGTAAAAATAATCACAAGTGACTTACCTCAAGATTTCCCAAGATTTCTTGCTAAAAATCGCCCAAAATCCGAGCTTGGAAGTCAAAAAAATGACCAAACTCGGACTGCCGGACATTAAATCTGTCCAGAAATTTTCGGTACTGTTCACGCGGGAGTACTGTTCATGCGTGTGAGGTCACTGTTCATTGTTCACCCGCGCGGTTACTGTTCACGTACGGTTACTGTTCACTGCTGCAGAAAATACAGCAGCTTTTAAGAAATTTGCAGCACAACCATTTTTCACTAAGATGGCTCTAACTCCATCATACGAACTCGGAATTAGACGATTCTTGTTGCTGTGAGTCACAAATAATAATACGAACACAACCCTTCAATCGAAACTCAATTCGGAGCTCGTTTGCCCAGTTCAATACCCATTTCGCTCGTTAAACAATTAAGTCACATTTCACGTCAAAAACCCAATCGCAACTTGATGAAATTAAACTAAAATTTCCAGAGCAGTCCTATAATTCATGATTTAAATTCTGGAAGTCTCGAAATCAAATTTGGATCTCTATAACTAAAAATGAACCTTTAGATCACTACATTTATGCTCAAAACGGCAAAAATCTTCCAAAAATGACCCGTTGGGCATCCGAAACACACCCGAGGCCCCCGGGACCCCGACCAATAATACCAACCAGTCCCAAAATACATTACGGACTTGATCAAGGCCTCAAATCACATCAAACAACGCTAAAATCATGAATCAATCTCCAATACAAGTTTTATGAACTTTAGAATTTCCAACTTCTATTTCCGATGCCGAAACCTATCAAATCACGTTCGATTGACTTCAAATTTTTCACACAAGTCCAAAATGACATAACGAAGCTACAAAAATTCTCGGAATTCCATTTCGACCGTCGGATCAAAATTTCACCTATCAACCGGAAATCGCCAAAACACTAACTTCGCCAAAATGAGCTAATTTCTTCACCGGACCTCCAAAATTAATTCCGATTGCGCTCCTAGGCCTTAAATCATCCCCTGAAACTAACCGAATCATTGGAATTCAATTCCGAGCTCTCTAACTCACAAGTCAACGTCCAGTTAACTTTTCCAAACTAATTCTTCCTTAAAGAGACTAATTGTCCAATTTCATACCAAACTCGATCCGAATTGACTCAAATTCACCAAGTACACATATTGAAACATGAATAAGCATTTAACGGGGAATACGAGACGAAAATACAGGAAACGGCGGTTCGGGTCGTTACAATGAACAAAATGGATTTGTCACTAGCGAAATTGTTGAATGAGCTGCAAGCAGCAGAATCTATTATCAAACAACAAGCTCCAGTTCTGGCACTCAATGTTGAGAAAGCTTCGCTTTCTAAGTCGAAAGGCAATAAGAAAAAGAATAAGGCTCAAAAGGTTCTGGCACCTGGTGGTGCGGCTGGTATGAAAAAGCCCAAAGGCAAGTGCTATCATTGCAAGCAACCTGGGCATCACAAGAAGCAATGCCCTGCCTATCTGGCAAAGTTGAATAATCAAGGTAATTCAAATTTAAATGTTGTTGAAAATTGTTTAGCGGCTGTTTCTACCATGTTTTGGTGTGTAGATTCGGGAGCCACTAATCACATCTGCACTACTTTGCAGGAGTTTCAGGAAACGCGGTGGCTAAGTGAGAATGAAGTTTGTGTTTTTCAAGCCAATGGCAAGCCAGCACCAGCTTTAGCTTTAGGAGATATTAGAGTTTCGTTTAGTAGTGATAGAGTTTTAGTTTTAAAAGATGTTCTCTATGTACCTTCTATTAGAAGGAATTTGATTTCGGTTTCGAAAATAATAGATGTTGGTTATAATGTTTATTTTGCTAATAACTCTGCTGTTATTAAGTTTAATAAACGTTTTATCTACACTGCTGCTAGAGTACATGACCTTTTTATTTTTGATATATCTCCTCATGTGCTACAACAACCAAAAGAACTAAATAACATTAATCTACCACATAAAAGAAAATGTATTTCTGAATTGAGTCAAACTTATTTGTGGCACTTACGTCTAGGCCATATAAATCTAAATAGGATTTCGAGATTGGTCTCTGATGGACCTTTGAGTTCATTGAAAGTGGAGGCTCTACCAACATGTGAATCCTGTTTAGAAGGCAAAATGACCAAGAGACATTTCCCCTCAAAAGAAAATAGAGCCAGTGATTAGCTAGAATCACTCTGATTTGTGTGGTCTTATGAATATACAAGCAAGAGGTGGTTTTGAGTATTTTGTGACTTTCACAGATGATTACTCAAAATATGGATATATTTATCTGTTGCGACGTAAGTTTGAATGCTTTGAGAAATTCAAAGAATTTAAGACGGAAACGGAGAAACGACATGATAAATATATCAAAACACTGGGATCTGATCGTGGTAGTGAATACATTTCTGCGGAATTCATAAAATACTTATCAAATAATGGAATTACATCTCAATTATCTGCCCCAGGAACACCACAACAAAATGGTGTGGCAGAAAGAAGAAATAAAACCCTTATGGAAATGGTTAGATCAATGTTAAGTTGTTCCGATTTGCCTTCTTCCTTTTGGGGATATACTCTAGAAACAGCAAACTACATTCTAAATTTGGTTCCTTCAAAGTTAGTGCCTTCAACTCCAATAGAATTGTGGACTGGGCGCAAGCCAAGTTTACGTCATATTCGGGTTTGGGGTTGTCCAGCACATGTGTTGAAAGGTAAATCAGATAAATTGGAATCAAGGACATAAATTTGCATTTTTATTGGATATCCAAAAGGAACAAAAGGCACTTTGTTTTATTGTCCCAAAGAAAAGAAGGTAATTGTTACGACAAATGCCAGATTTTTAGAAGAGGACTATCTAACGAACCATATTCCTAGAAGTAAACTAGTTTTACAGGAATTAAACAATGGAGTAACTAAATACTCATCTCTGGAACGTATCCCGGAAGCTAGTATTGACATACCACTGCATTATCGTAGTGGGAGAAATGTCAATAGGCAGCAGATTGCACAAGAGCAATTGCCTGACATCTCACTACCCCAAAGTAGTAGGAGTAATGTTGAGCAACCTCAGATTGTTGAGCAACTTCAGATTCTTGAACAACCTGAAATTGTTATGCAACCTGCATTCCAGGAAGAAGTTAATGATATCCCAGCACCGCAAGGTGTGGAGGATAACATTGAGGCTTCAGTTCCAGGAAATGATGATGTGATTTAACAACAAAATCAGCCTCCACCTGTAGTGACTAGTCGTAGTGGGAGAATTATTAGAAAACCTCTCTGGTTTGCGCTCTTGGGAGAATCTTATGATAGAATCCCTAAAGAGCCTAATATAGAGCCTATTAATTACGACGAAGCACTATATGATGCAGATGCTGATAAATAGGTTGATGCTATGAAATCTGAAATGGAGTCCATGTACTCCAATCAAGTCTGGGATCTTGTAGAACCACCTACTGGAGTCAAACCCATAGGTTGTAGATGGATCTATAAGAAAAAGAGAGGAGTGGATGGAAAAGTGCAAACTTTTAAAGCTAGGCTTGTTGCAAAAGGGTTTACTAAAAAAGAAGGGATCGATTATGAGGAAACTTTTTCGCTGATAGCCATGCTTAAATCCATTAGGATTCTCTTATCCATTGCTGCTCATTACGATTATGAGATCTAGCAAATGGATGTCAAGACCGCTTTTCTAAATGGAAGTCTTGATGAGTGCATTTATATGGCACAACCAGTTGGTTTCATAAAAAAGTGGCAATGAGCACATGTTGTGTAAATTAAAAAAATCCATTTATGGATTGAAACAAGCTTCTAGGGCATGGAACACTTGTTTTGACGCATCGATTAAGACCTTCGATTTTGATCAATGTGAAAATGAGTCTTGTGTCTATAAGAAGTGGAATGGAGATAAAGTTACATTTTTGGTTTTGTATGTAGATGATATTTTGCTCATAGGAAATAATGTGAGCATGTTGAATTCAGTAAAGGAATGGTTGTCCTCACGTTTCGATATGAAAGACTTGGGACAGGCAGCACATATCCTTAGGATCAAGCTTTTGCGAGATCGCAAGCAAAGGATATTAGGCTTGTCCCAAGCACTTTATATTGATACTATTCTCACCAGGTTTAGCATGCAAGATTCCAAGAAAGGGTTTCTCCCCTTTAGACATGGAATCTCTCTATCAAAAGATCAGTCCCCAAAAACGACTGATGAGATAGAAAAGATGAAGGCGGTCCCTTATGCTTCTGTTGTAGGGAGTCTTATGTATGCCATGCTATGTACTAGACCTGATATCTACTTTGCTGTTGGCATGGTTAGTAGATTTCAGTCTAACCCTGGTCGAGGATACTGGACTGCTGTTAAGCATATAATCAAGTACTTGAAGAGGACTAAGGATTATATGTTGGTGTATCACTCAGGTGATCTTGCACCCATTGGCTATACTGATTCAGATTTCCAGTCAGATAGAGACTCTAGAAAATCTACCTCAGGATATGTTTTTACCTTATGAGGTGGAGCCATAAGTTGGAGGAGCATCAAGCAATCATGTATTGCTGATTCCACCATGGAAGCCGAATATGTGGCTGCATCTGAGGCAGCTAAAGAGGCTGTTTGCCTCAGGAACTTTCTGAAAGAGCTTCATGTGGTTCCTTCGGTTCAAGCACCAATTGTACTTAATTGCAAACTCGAAGGAACCAAGAAGCCATAAAAGGAGTAAGCATATTGAGCGTAAATATCACTTAATTCGGGATAACTCATAGAGGTAATGCAAGAGTGTTCAAGATTGCGTCAGAGGACAATTTGGCAGACCCGTTTACCAAGAGCTTGACACAGAAGATTTTTGACAAGCATGTAGAAGGAATGGGTGTTAGAGTACTAGACACATAGTTATGAGTCTAAGTGGGAGATTGTTGGGATATACTATTAACCATGCAGTTTAGACATAGTATTATATTTTATTCTTTATGGAACAATTATTTATTTAATTTATTCAATTCAATAAAGTACTATTTTAAATAGATCATTTGTTACATGTGTGTCCTTATAATTATGTAGTAGACAATTTAGTGCATGGAGTTTTAGCTCATGCACAAAAGATTAAATTATTGGTTCTCATAATTAATAAACTATGTTCACAATCAAAGATATTGTTGGACAAAGTATCTTGATGATTGTAGCACAAGATTATAGTATAATTTGTCTTGATTATGGGAGTAGTTTTACTCCAACTTCTTGTGGTAGTGTACTCAGTGTATATTGAACGGACCAAGTAGAGAAAAGATGTTTTTGTACTGAATATATAAAATATTTTCTCTAATTCATTAAATGAGCTTATACTCCTAATCTTGATATAATTATTATGATCAATGTAATTTGTTTATTGTTTTGATTTATCAAAAGGTACGACTCTATTTAGAGTTAATGTAGACTAATAGATTGGACAATAACGAATAACATTTGTGAATAATAATTAGTTGAGAGAATCCATGACTCGTTTTGAGTTTGATGATACCCCTTTATATAAGCTTATAAGTTTTCATGTGAAAACCCGACCGGTGGATTTTGTATCCGTCACATGAAATGTTTTAAGAGGAATTGTAAAGGATTTAATTAGTTGATTAAATTAAATTTTCAGTGATTTAATTTAATTAACTGGTATTTGAGATCTTAACATGGGGAGTTAAAATAAGTGTTATTGAATGTTTGAAATTTATATTGAGGAATTCAATTGCAGTTTTTTAGTGGAATAAATTGCAATTTGTTATAGTAAGAATTAATTCATGCTAATTTCGAATTAATACTATAATTGGTAACCTTTTATTATTTCTGTGGTCCCTACTATACCTAGTAAAAACCTGGACAAGACTTGGGTAAAAATGTGACTTGGGAGAAAAGTCATCTAATAGAGTTGGAGTAGGATTCTACTTGGAGAAGGAGAATCCTACACGTTTTTGGAGGAGGATTTTCGTCTAAAAAATAAGTGTATTAAAGGAAGACCAGTTTCACCTAATAACTTACCTTTTAGTTGTATTGTTCTTGCCCACCCAATAGCAAAATCGTCCAAAAGTTTTACTAGGCAAATAGCAGAAGACTGCAACCCTGGATTCTTGCTGCTTGGAAGGTTTATGCAACTACTTTAAGAGGTTAGTGCTTCTAATCTCGTTATTATTGCGTTGTCTAGTTCACATGTATTTGATGCCTGATTAGTATGCTTGCTTCCGCTGCGCATGTTCTAACAGCTACAATAAGTTTTATAGTCAATATTAATGCTTATAAAAAATATTCAAAAAATTGTACTAGGAATGACAACAATATTGGATATCTATTTTTTTTTAGTTTTTTCATGGTTTAGATAAAATGCACAACTTATTTTTTTATAGTGTTTACTCATGTAAAATTAGAACTTGTTAGTCGTACTTATTTTAGCAACTTAGTAGGAATGACAATAGTGTTGAATATCTATTTTCTTAGTTTTTCTATGGTTTAGATAAAATTCACAACTTATTTTTTATAATGTTTACTCATGTAAAAATAGTACTTGTTAGTCGTACTTATTTTAGCAACTTAGTAATTTTAGATTATTATTATTTTTATTATGGCTTATTAATAATATTTATTTTATGCAGTTTTATTATCTTTATTATTAAATATTTTGAATGCCATAGCTCACTATTATTTAAGTTATTTTCTTGAAAAATACCTTATATAGTTATGTCTTAATAGGATCAAATAAATATTTGGAGCACAAATTTTATGTTTTGTTCTTTGAAGACTTTATGAAAAAACCCCGAAATAACCCGAAAATCAGAGAAAAACCGAGATTAAAAAACTCGACTTTTATTGGTTTGGTTTGGTCTTTAATTTAATAACCCGACATAATTGGTTTGATTTGGTAATTGAAAAACCCGAACCAACCTAACCTATGTACACCTCTAATCGCAACTATGATAGTGGTAGAAATAGAAAGATGGAGAAGTTAATTTTTTTGACAATCAAGAGTTTGACTATTTTTTAAGGTGGGTCATATTTTTTGGTTAGGTGAAAAAAGTGTTAAGGGTGAGTTTATTTAATTTGGGTCACGGTTTAAAATTGGACCAATAAAAAGTTATCACGTGTAATTTATTTTTTTATTTGGCATTGACCATTAGTCGTAGGGGCATAAGTGAGTCAGAAAGATAACGATGGGGGCATTTTTGGCTCAGTAGGTGGATGGAGGATATATTTGTACCAAATCGAATAGTTTAAGGACAAATTTAACCCTTTTCCGTATACAAAATAGTGTATTAGACTTTTTTTTGGTCAACCGACGGAATTACTTTATATTAAAAGCTTGTAACATTACAAGGAGCAATTATAGAATTTTTCCCTGGGTTACAAAAAGAGCAGATGGGGAGATGGAGTTGCTGTTGTTGGCCTAAGGCTACAGAGATACATTCATTAGATGAATCATCTAGACAAAAAATGAGAGGATCAGGCTATGCCGCAAGAGATGTTTTCCTTAAGTAGTTAGTGCCTTGTTGATCTGTTTGTAGTGCTGTTTTCAAAAAAGTTGGTGCCTCCTGTAGTAGTTGCAATTTGGTTCCTCTGCTTAAAGATGCTCCATATTTTGCTAAGCTATCCGCTACGTTGTTTTGCTCCCTGTAATGATAAGTGCTGCATGTTATTATTCTTTAGCATAAAAATTACCTCAGTGGAATCGATATTGATTTCCAGTGGTAAGAGTTTACGTTGCTATGCTAGATGTAAGCCTTGGAGCAAGGCGTATAGTTCTATTAAAGTAGAATCTCCTGTAGGTATGCTTCCGGTGAATCCTAAGATTCAGTTACCTGCGGAGTTTCTAAATACCCCTCTTATCCTATAGCAGGGAGGATTTCTAGTAAAGGCACCATCTGTATTAAGTTTGAAAGGGCCATTTGTTGGTGGTTCCCATTTAATATAGAGACTCCTTATATGAATAGGTGGACAATGTGTTTGAATTAGATAATAATATTTGTTAGCAGGAGATACTATTTGTTGAAAAAAGCTTTGTGTATTAATATGCTGGAAAATGTATTTATTACGACAGTTCCATATGTGCCATAAGGTGAAACGTATGAGTAGGTGGGAGGGTGTGTGTGTTGGTGTTGGTATATTTGAGTGAATGAGTGTGTAGATGTCCTGGATAAAGAGGGTATTATTATCCTCATTAGTGATAGAATTGGGCATAATTCCTAGAGTATGCCATATGATGGTTGCAAATGTGCATTGAAATAATATGTGAGTAATGGTTTCATTATGTTGGTGGCAGAGAGGGCAGCTTGGGTTGGTAGTGATATTGAGTCTATGCAAATAGACAGTTGTTGGTAAACGATTATGACCAATTAACCACAAGAAGTATTTGATTTTGGGTGGTAATGATAAAGCTCAAATCCATTTAAAGTTCTCAGTTGCATGGTGTTGATTTAAATTTTTGTATAGGGACTTAACAATGAATTTTTCATATGGTGTTAGTCCCTATATAATTTTATCAAAGGTGTGTGGATTATGAAGAGGTTGTATATAAACGTTGTCGCGCCTCCTTTTTTCCCTTTTTGCGGGATAGTCCGGATTTCGACATTCATGGGGGAACAACTTGTTTCCTTTTGGAAATTTGGGTATTTGAAGAGTAGCCACCTAACGTATTATGGTGCGTTAGGGTACCTAGAGTAATTAACTCTTGTGACTAGTTTGCATCACCAGAGATTAGGGTAAGGGCTCGAAATAACCTTGAGGAGAAGGTGTTAGGCACCTCTCGCGGTCCACAATGATGGGTCTCGACCGAACTTAAACTATATGAATTATTCAATTATCAAACAAGCAAGTATTTGCAGATAAAGTAGCATTCCCCATGCATATATGATCAAGGAATTTCAAATAATAAAAGTAAAGAGATTTGGACTGCTTATGTATATGTAAAGGAGGTTCAAGGAATTTAAAAACATATGGGAATTGAGAAAGAGGAATCCTAGGTTGGTTAGCCTACAGGATCGTACCCATGCAATGCCCGGTAATCACTACTCAATGAGGGACTACACATGAAATTAGTGCGCATGTCATCATATCCTTACTACCCAATTCCCTCCCCTTGATCATGGCCTAAAGCGTTCTAGAAACCTTAAGATATGCCCTAGGCATGCACTACCTGTCCCTTCCTTGTGGCCCTGAGGTATTTAGGACCTCTAATTCAGGTAGTTCTAGACTATTTTAAGGTACTTAAAGGAGAAAAATCTAGGCGACAACTAAAACAATTAGGACTGGACCAAAGATAGAACAATTAAAGGCTCAAGTTTTACCTCCACAAACAGAGCAAGCAAGTGCACATATTAAACACAGTTTCAGACATTTAAGAGAAGCCCTAGAACAGGATATCTAGGTGAGCATAGAATATGCAGTATCGAGTTAAGACTAAAATGTCAAAAACCTATTAAGTTTGCCTACTGAATTTTTATAACATGTTGAATCTGGGCAGTCACAAATAACAAAGCGTAGTTTTTACAGTTTGTAGGATTTTAGTCATCCTACAGGCTTGCCTAAGCGTGTAATAGTGATGATCTATGAGCATGGTATCTAATCATTAATCAGGAATGTAGTAAACTAGTAAACAATTTCAAAGCGAGCAATTTGGATTCTATAGGCATACTTTCTAGTGATATTAATTAACACAGCGTTGAATACAATTAAAGAACAAGTAGGTTAGTTAACTAAACTGATTCAGAATTTACATGTATGATTTCTAATTAAAACTGATTTTAGATCCTATAGGCATAATTTCTAATTAAAACTGATTTTTAAATCCTATAGGCATGATTTCTATAATGTAAAGTAAAGTAAGCAGAACTTATTTCAACCAATGCAAACCCTATAGGCAGGTTGTCTAACACAACACATGTGAACCAAAATAAAACCTATATGCATGTTATCTACTCAGCACATGTAAACCAAATAAACTCTATAGGTATGTTATCTACCCAACTTTACCCATAGCATACAACTACCCTACCTTTTCACTAGTCACTCGGATATTTATTTACAATTAATTATTACAGACCAAGGGATTGAATAAATAATACATAAATATAACAGAAATTAAGCTATAGGGAGCCTGAAGTAGTCCTAAAGTAAATCCTGATATACCAGACCTTCAGTAATCTCCAATGCCCAAAGTTTATAGCCAATTTCATGTCTAGGTGTGTCAGAGTTCCCTAAGGACCTCAAGGATCCCGGGTAGTGCTCACACCCAGACCTTCCTCAAATAAGGACTGATTTATGTGCAGTGTGGAAGTGTCAGCCCTGACATGCCATAATTCAGAGAGATTTTAGGGACCTCTAAGAAGTACACATACCAAAGGGGTAGAACTTAATAACCTAAGAATAAGTGAGAGTGCTAAACAAGATTTGAAAGAGTTTGGTAAACAGTACAAAGAAGGGTCTTAGGAGTGAAAAGAATTTCTGAAAATCAGTACTAATTTAGTGGCAAAACAACAGTTAGAAAAGTATGGGAAACAATTTGCAATCAGAACACAAGTCACAGAACTAGCAGCTTTAGAAAAAAAAACTTTGGCAAACAGTTTCCACAGAAGGAAAGAGGGGTTGGGGACACATAGAATACACCTTGGTGGAGCACATAAATAATAGGGTGCATAAAGGTTACAAGGGGGTTCTACAGAACTAATAAGTTAGATATAATGTAGGTCATTGAAACATGAAGCAAAGATCACAGTTGAAACATGTTGAGGGCACATAAATAACATAACTAGAGTTGCACTGGAGAGACTAGATAACTTAGCAGGAGTAAGGCAGAACAAGCAAGAACTGAAATGGATATGCTAGGCAAGTATTAACAAGTGTAGACATGCTAATCACAAACTTACAAAAATAAAGTTTTAGGCATGCTAGATAAACAGTAGTCAGGCAAACAGGCTAGTCACATGTGGAATAAGTCAGTGTAAGACATGTTAAAATAGTAAACATGCAAGTAAAGTGGAGACATACTAATCACATAAGTCAGTATTTGGCATGCTAGATGAGCAGTAAACAGAAGCACGAATGAACTCAGGTCTGATGAACTAAGGCAGTAAATACACACATAGATTTAAATTCTTAAAAATGTAATCAGAAGCATACCAGTTAGAGAAACAAAACACAAGATGTGAGACATGTGTTGTGCAATTGCCAGCCTTGGCTTGCAGCTGGCTAGATTAACAATGATCACAAGTAGCAGAGAAAGCATAGAGCTTTTTTAGAGTGTAAAAAGTAGTGGTTGATGAACTAATGTTCGTGTTCAGAAGTGAAAATAAAGGAGAGTATATAGAGTAGTTAAGATTAAGGAGAATAAGGTAAAGGAGATCAATCATTCGGCAAATTGAGGAAGCCACAGAATAAATTACACACAAATTAGCATAATTTTCCATTAATTAAGGGTAATTACTCAACAGTAAAGGCAGAATATATTTAAAGAAAGAAGAATCGAGTGAAACTTAAGCATATAATGGGTAATTGGGGGTAAATAACAGGGGTTTAATTAAAGAAATAATTAGTAAGAATCAGCAAGTATCACAGACAATTCAAATAAGGAAAGAAAGGAATAGTTTTAAAACTCAACACATAGGTTTTAACGGACAAATTGGTAAATCAAGAATTCAAATCAACACTGATTTAAGAAGAAAAATATAGGTTTACCATGAATAGACAAAATGAATATAGACACATAGAATCAGTAGAGGAGTCGAACCAAGAACCTTAATAGAGTCACATTAGGATAAAAATGACAAGACGTCGAATTAAGCTAAAGAAAAGTCACAGGAAGCAAAGCATAGAACGAAGTCGGTGCACAAGTAACCCGAACAAGCTCAGAATCCAAACAAATGTCGAAAAATTGGGGTTTTAGCATAAACTAGTTAGGGTTGAAGCAAACTTTACGAAATTAGTTAAAACACATAAGAATAGAAGATTAAATACTCAAAATTAACAAAACGTTTTGAAGAAAGAATATTTGGGGAAATCCTAGTTTAGAAAAATAGAAAACCACTCAAAAATCAGAAGGTTTTTGTAAAACTCATGTGAAATAGGTTTGATCCATCTCAGATCTTGCATAGATCTGAGAAGTTCAAAGGATGAAATTAGGGTTTCAAGGAAAACAATACAGAGATGAAGAAATAGGCTTAGAAATCCTTAGGTCTAAGGCAAAATAGGAAGATTTTACTCGAAATCGAATCGAGACAGTCTGAAACAGGCAAGAAAGGGCCATAGGTGTAAGCGGACTGACCCTAGTCCCTCGAGGACCTTAGAGATGGCGATACCAGTATAGGAGAGGCCATTAGAGGTCTGATGGTGGTGAGACACCACCATGAACGACAGTAGATGGGTGGCGATGAGGGTGAGTTAGGGTTAGGATTTGAGAGCATTTGAGAGGAGGAGAGGTACAAATGACGGCGGTGAGAGGAGAGGAAATGAGAGGTTTGGGGGGAGGTCATTAGGGTTTAATTTAGGTAAGGGGAGATCTGGACCGTTGATCACATTGATCAACGGCCAGAATTTAACAAGAAATGGGTTGGGTTGATAAGGGGTTTGGGCTGGGTAGATTTTGGCCCTGGTTTAATTGAATTGGGGTTGAAATTGGGTTAGGTAATTAGGCTAAATCCGAAAATAAGAGGGCTATTTGTTAAATACCCATAAAATAATTTTTAAAAACAACTAATAGGTTGTAAAAAAATGATTTTCATGCCTAGAATTATTTAAAATAATTATTTAATATTTTAAAAATATAAAAGGCTATTTTCTGGTAAAATAATGTAATAATGCATAGGCTATATCTACAAAGTAATTGCAATTACCTCCTAAAAATACAAATATGGCTATTTGTGCAATAATTGAAACTTAGTACAAATGCAAATGATAAAATTAAGCCACAAAAATTATTATAAAACTATTTGTGATGCAATCAGTGATTGTTTTTATAAAATAAATGCTGGGATAAATTAAATAAAATATTTTAAAATGCAGAAATTTTATGAAAAAAATACTAATTGATGCCTGAGTATAGTTTTAAAAATATTATGAAAAAAATTGGTATCAACAAACGTTTTCCAATTGTTTTGCTAGATGGGATGGTAGTTCAAACGGAAGGGCTTGTATGTTAATTTATTGTTATGTTAAGTAATGTGAGAGAGTTGAATTTTGGTCAGTTTGTGGTAACGGACCTTCAATTTGTGTTCTTAATATGATATTTGGCCCTAGCTAAGGTTCTTTCCAGAATTTAATGTGCTGTCGTTTGCCACATGCCATACTAGTCCTTGTTGGCAAACTTTTCAGCCTAAGGTCACCACTTTCCAAATGTTTGAAAAGAGGTGGGGATTTGATTGTGTGTAATATATATTAATGAGGATAGATGCCCATAGAGAATTTGGAGATGAAAAAAGTCTCCAGGCTAATGCGCCTAATAAGGCATTATTTTTTTGAGCTAAATTATGAAACCCCAATCCCCCATTCTCTTTAGGTTGTTGGATTGTAGTCCAATTGATGAGGTGAAGTTTCTTTTTATACTCAGTTGTTCCCCATAGAAAATTTCGTTGGTATTTTTCCATTAGGTTAATAATGTTGCGTGGTAGATGAATGAGTTGCACTACATGTGTTGGTAGTGCATTGAGTGTATGTTTAATTAAAGTACTTCTTCCTGCCATACCGAGCATATGAATTTTCCATCCTACAAGCTTCATTTTGAAGTTGTCTAGAATAAATTGGTAGTTGCTTCGAATGGGTGTGTGATTGAATAAGGGATCACCTAAGTATTTTCCAAATTTTATACCCTCGCGCATACTAAATGTATCCAACACAAACTGTTTATCCATGTGTGTCGTATTTTTAGAGAAAAATATCTTTGATTTATCGTAACTAATCTTTTGTCCTGAGTGTTAGGTAAAGGATGTGAGAGTGTCAATAATAGCATGGACACTTTTGGAGGTGAGTTTTGAAGTTAGAGTTATGTCGTCGGCAAAGAATATGTGAGAAATGGAGGGTCCCTGACGTGAGAGTTGTACATGCAGCCATTTGTTAAGGTCAACCTCCGCTTGTATTTGGCATGCTAAATGTTCCATGCATAATATAAATATATAAGGGGAAAGTGGATCACCTTGTCGCAGTCCCTTTGTGGGCATAAAAAATTCAATTGGAGAGCCATTTAAGATAATAGAGATGGATGATGTGGTGATTCACGACATAATGAGTTTGATCATAAAGTGTGGTAAGTTGAAGAAATGTAGGGTTTCCTTGATGAATGCCCATTCCATTTAATCAAATACTTTTTCAAGATCTAATTTTAATAGAAAATTGGAATTTCTTCCTTTTTACGTCTGAAATGGGTGAGGAGTTCCTGTACTATGATTGCGTTGTCTGAGGCACGACGATATTAGAGGAAGGGAGATTGCTCCGGACTTATAATTTTATATAGAAAAGGTTTTAATTGATTGACGATAATTTTAGTTATTATTTTATAAAGAGTGTTACAGAGGCTAATAGGACGGTATTGAGTGATGGATGAGGGGTGTGCAACTTTTGGGATGAGACAGAGATAAGATTGTTTAACCAATGGGGAAATTACTTTGGTGCTAAAAATTCATTGCAAAAGAAGATTACTGTAGAGGCTGTGTATGTCCAGTATTTCTGATAGAAATATGGATGGAGACCATCAGGTCCCTGTCCCTTGAAAGGTTAGAAAGAATTAATAGCTGAAAGGATTTCATTCGTTGTTAAAAGCTTTGTCAATTCATTTTTGATTATTTGTATTTAGTAGTTGGTAATGTGCTGTTACATAAGAGTTGATAGAATAGGTGTAATTGGTTGTAAAAAGCATTTGGTAGTATGTTCTATCATTTCATTGATTTTTAATTGTTCAAAAACCCAATTTTCTCCAAAGTCTTTTAGTGCAGTGATGCGATTTCTTCTTCTCCGTTGTATAGTTGATAAGTGAAAGAATTTTGTTTTTGCATCACCTTCTTGTAACCAATTTATACGTGATTTTAATCTCCAAAAGTCTTCTTCTAGCCTAAGGATTTCATTATATCTGTTAATAAGGTCTATTTTTAAATAATATAGGAAAGTGCTGGTCGGGTAATTTGTTGATTTTGAATACCATTGATCCTGACTAGAATATTTCTTTTCTCCTTAAAGATTTTTCCAAACGTTGATTTATTTCATTCCTGGATATTTTTAGTGAAATCTTTAACTGCATCAATTATATTTTTATTCGGGGTCTAGTTTGCAAGGATCAGTGCATTAAATTGTGGGTGGGATGTCCACATTTTTTCAAATCTGAATATATTAGTTCTCCTAAAGCTTTTATGAAGATTTATAAGTAATGGGCAATGGCCGGAGTGTGTTCGAGGTAAATGTTGGATGTACACATCCGGAAAATTATTAAGCCATTCATAATTCCCCATGCATCTATCAAGATATTCTAGAATTCTTTGGTTGAGAATTCTTTTATTTGTCCATATGTATTTACTGCCTCTATAACCAAGATCTATTAATTGAAAATGATTTAGGCTTCATAGGACGTTATCACATTTTGTGTTATTAACTGCATTTCCCCCAAACTTTTCAGAGACCCTTATTATTTCATTAAAGTTCCCACCCACTAACCAAGGAAGCTTTATGGTATCATGAATTGATTGCTTGTTTTCCCATAGAATTTTATGTGCATTAGTATAATTTCTAGCATATATAGCAGAAAATAACCATGTATTAGGGTTTGGAGGTACCTGGACAATGGAGTATATTTCCTAATGTGTAACTCCCACCTAATCTAGTTGGAGAAGGTCACTGTGCCATAACAAAGCTATGCCACCCGACTGGCTTACTGCAGGTGCTTGTGCAATGTTGTTGAATCCAAAATCATCACGTAAAATGGTGTGATCTTGTAGGTGAGTTTTCAGTAGTGCAACTAGTGCAGGGTTGTGATAGTATAGTAGTGAGCGAAAGTTCCTTCAAAAATTTGGTAATTGAGCTCCTGGACAATCCCATATGATGAACTGCATCTTCTTATTGGTTGTTTGTTCCGCTGGAGGATTTGGGTGCCCCTCCCTCTATTGTGTCATCATTTGGATCATGGAGGGAATCAGTACTATCCCATATTTCCCTACTTCCGGATTTGTCATTGGCCTTATATTTAGGGAATAACTTCTTATCTCCTTTGGGCATATTATCACCACTTTTCTTTCGTACTGCTCTTTGAGGTCGTAATACCTGTTCTGGTTTAGTAAGCAAAGGATTGATCTTGTTTCCCTGATGTCTTCCATTGTTGCTACCACCTCTAGTTGTGCTATTTCTTCTAGTTCGTTGGGAATGTGAGGGGATGTTGGTAGTGGAGTCAGTGGAGGCGTGGTTGGTTGATATGAGGAGGCTTGGGCATGACGTGGTAGTGGTATCTCTATCACTGCTCGTGGTTGAATCCAAGGAACTAGAGAGTGAGCAGGAAGTTGTGGTGGATAAAATGGGAAGTCTATGAATTATGGTGGTGTTTGGTAGTGATTCTGGTGGTGGAGTGGTGGAGTGGGTGGGTATAGTGGAGTTAGGGGTGTCATGTGTTGGTAACTGTAGAGTGTTGATGGTGGATGCATTGCCCATAGGTATTGGTTGTAGAGGTCAACCCCCATTCTCATCCCTTCCGTAACTATTTGTGCTATGTCTGCCGGATTTTGAATCATAACTATCATATCTTGATTTTTGATTTTCATCGTAAAGGTGAGAGCATGATCCTGGAGACTCATTTCGAGCCAAGATTGTGGGTAAGCTTGCATGGGAGGGAATTTTGAGATGTAGATTGGGGGTGGGTGTGGAGTTTGGTTCGGAGTCTGCATGGTTATGGTGTTGAGTGTAATTGGATGCTGTAGGAGATTTGTGTTGGTGATGAAGTTGTTCTCCGATACTGGAAGTTTAAGGGACTATGGTTCATGATTTGTTGTAATATGTGTTGCAGTATTGCTTGTAGGAGTTAGATTTGGTGAGGCAGAGGCATGTGTTTGTTGAAAGGTTGGTTTGTGCGGTTGATTTTATGTAGGCTGGGGTGGGCTATTAACTGAGGAGATGGCACATGAATGGTCTATGGGTTTAAGGTATGATTGTGCTTGGGCCTTTGTGTTTTATGTATTAGATTTCTGAAGATGGATGGATGTAGAAGGCCCAACTTCGTTGGGTAATATTGTGGTGTATGTGTCTGCCGGTATTTGGGGAGGGATAATTTGCAAGGGAGTGATTGGTAGTATGGGTGGTGGAACTGATGAGGAGTCATTTGAGAGTTGCTGAGTAAGTTCCTCATCCACGTGTTTGTTTTTTAATGTAGTAATAGGTGAGTTTTGTGCTGACGGGGAGTGACTAGTGGAAATAGGTAGTGGGGTTGTTGGAGCATATGTGTGTTGGGCTTGTGCTTTTTGGTTGCTGAGTACTGGTTGAACTAGCCCAGTGTGAGAGAGGGAGGGTACTGGGTTTGAAGAAGAGGGTGTTTGATCGAGCATGTCACTATCTTCAGGGTCTTGGACTAAGTTTATCGTATTTTGGTTAAAAAACTTTGGTGGGGTAGTATAGTCTTTTTCTAATGTTATTGGTTTAGGGTTTGGATAGGGTGCGTGGGTTGGTTTACCTGAGTGGGTTAGTGTGGTAGCCGTCATTGAAGAAAACTACTCTTGAGGGATTGGGGAGTAGGGTGCGGGGTAACGATGGGATATATGTTGAGGTCCTCATTTAATAGGGCTTTTATTCATATGTCTTGGTGGGAATGTGAATGTTTGCCATTCACTTGATGCTGATGTTTTTGATGTTAAGATTTGTTGGTCATATGTGCTAACAATTGCAGCAGGATGTGTGTTGTCGTTTGGAGTTACAGATAGTGTTGTGGGGGAGGTGCTTAGTGGTGTAGGATAGGAACATAGATTTGTTGTGTGACCAAGTCGACCACATAGCGTACATAACATGTTAAGGCCTTCTTAGAGAATTTTTTGACGATACATGCCTATGAAAACATGAGTTTTGAGGGGTTTTTCTAATGCTACTTCAATACAAATATGCGCGTACCTTCCTCTGGTGGTGGCACTGGTGCATGTATCTATTTTAAGGAGTATGCCCATCTTTGCTCCAACTTTTGGAGTATATCAAAATCATAGAATTCTATAGGTAATTCAGGGAGTCGGATCCAAATGACAGAGTAAGTTAGTTGGGTAGAGGACGCAATGAATGTTGGTTCCCATTTTCAAACGGAGGAAAAATGATTAAATATAAACTATGGGCTTTCATGCAAGGCCTTATTCATATTTTCTTCTTTTTGAAATTTTATAAGGAAGAAATCTGAGCCTAGGTCAATAAGAGGAAGGTTTTCAGTAGGTTGCCATAATGTTTGGTGTCCAACCTTTCGTCCAAAAACATTGATTATGATAGAGTACTTCCAGGGGGAATACAGTCGAGTTTTGTCAGTAGTAGAGAGTGGTATAAAAGTATCTGGATCAGCTTCATTGGTTGTCTCATCTGTTAAGTCTATGTTGAAGTGTTGTGGTTGACTGTTAGGTTGGATATGGTGAAAAGTGGTATTCTATAGTAGTGTTTGTTTAAACGACTGGGGATGTTGTTGTGGAGTTTGAGTGCTGGGAGTGTCAATATGCATGAAGCTTAGATTAGCGGGTTTAAGTGGGTTGTTATCTAGGGTTGTCATTGTGTGTGTTTGGATGAAGACTTCATTCTTCTCTATTTTTCTTTTCTATATAGATATCCTCTCTAAATTTTGATTCGGTCCACTGAACAAAACAAATAATTTGATTGGGCTAGTCATGACATGGTTTCAAGCTCCATCTCCATGGCTTAGCCTGAGACCTTAGCGAACCCATTTTTGAAGATTCCAAATTCTGCTATCATGGCGTACGCTCAAAACTCCATGGTAGTTCTGTGACGACCCGACCCGTTATCTCATGAGTTACCACTCTGTTTTTCCTATTTTCAGCTTCTTTATGCTTCATTGTCCGTATCTTGTGTAATAGAGTTGAGTTGGAGTGGTTTTGATAAGAAATGAGACACTTAGTCTCTTTTAAGAAGGCTTAAGTTGGAAAAGTCAACCGGACATTGACTTATGAGTTAGAGGGATCGGATGTAAATTTCGATGGTTCGGTTAGCTCCGGGAGATGATTTGACACATAGGAGCGTGATCAAAACTTATTTTGGAGGCCCGGTGTAGAATTAGGCTTGAATTGGCGAAGTTAGTAGTTTGACGATTTCCGGTTGATAGGTGAGATTTTGATTCGGGGGTCGGAATAGAATTCCGAGAGTTGCTGTAGCTTCATTATGTGATTTAGGATATGCGTACAGAATTTCAGGTTATTCGGACGTGGTTTAGTTGGGTTTTTGATCAAAAGCGTGCTTCGGAAGTTTTAGAAGAACTTAGGCTTGAATTTGAGGTAATTTGATGGTTTTGGTGTTGGTGAGGTGTTTTGAGGATTGGAACGAGTTTGGAGGATGTTTTAGGATGCGTTGGTGCTTTTGGTGGAGGTCCCGCGGGCCTCGGGGTGATTTCGGATGGCTAATGGGAAGTTTGGAGTTGAAAAATATAACAGAAAAATGCAGCAGCTGTAGCAGGTCCAAGAGGACTGCAGGGGCGTAGCCGCGGTAGGCGTCGCGCGGACCGCGTTGGCTTGCGCGGAAAGGACGCGGCTGTAGTAGGCATCGCACGGACCGCACAAAAATAGGTGCGGCCGTGGTAGGTGTCGCGCGGACCGTGCTGGCTTGTGCAGACCGCGGTCAATTGGTGCGGACCGCAGTCGATTTGGTGCGACCTGCGGTGAGAAGACCTGAAGGGTACTCTATATAAATACGAGGTTTTGGGTTTTATTTGATATTTTGACCTAGAGAGCTCGGATTTTGGCGATTTTTCGAGGGTTTTTCAAGAAATTCATCGGGGTAAGTGAGTTTAACTCAGATTTGGCTAGAGTACATGAATCTATCATTGAATTCATCATTTGATTCGTGATTTGGGATGGAATTTGGGAAGACAATTGTGAAAACTTTCAAAAATATAAAATAATGATTTGAAGGACCAAATGGTATCGGAATTGGATAATTTTGGTGTGGTTAGACTCGTGAGGGTATGAGGATTCTAAAAATGTAAATTTTACATGATTCCGAGATGTGGGCCCGAGGCTCGGGTTTTGCTAATTTCGAGATTTTTTCGAATGTTTTCGCTTGGGCTATGTTCCATTAGCATATTGTGACCTATTCGTTCTGATTTTGGATAGATTCGACGCGCGTGGAGGCCAATTTGAGAGGCAAGGGCATAGCGAGCTAGAGTTTTGGCCAGTTTGAGGTGAGTAATGATTTTAAATGATGTCCTGAGGGTTTGAAACCCCGGATTTGCACAACTTAGTGCTATACTAAGTTGAGATACACGCTCTGTGACGAGCGTGAGGTTCAATGCTATGGGGGTTGGGACTTGGTCCATCCCGAATGATATTTTACTACATTTTTGATTGAGACATATACTTTATTGTTGTGAATTGAGCTTGTTGCCATGCTTGGGGCCTTGTGCCGACCTGTAGAACCCTTAAGGGATTTTTGACTGGTTTTCCTCACTTATTTTGTTAAAGAATTTATATCCTCAGTCATGTTTCCAATTGTTTAAGAATGATATGAACCAAATTTTTTGAAATGTTAATCATAAATAGGAAGAGTATGAGGGCTGAGATCCCACCGTACATTATGCCTGAGAGGCTGTGATTTTTAAATGACTGAGTGGGGTCGAGGACCCAATAGTGAGGATAGTTTATATGATATGGATCGGGCTGCACGCCGCAACAATTACTTATATGGATCGGGCTGCACGCCGCAACAATTATAAAGCGCTTGGGCTGAAGGAGCCCCTCCGGAGTCTGCACACCCCCAGTGAGCGCAGTAGACTATTATTGTTATGGATCGGGCTGTACGCCACAGCGATATACGGATCGGGCTGCACGTCGCAGCGCTATATATATATTTTGATTCGATTATCGTGAGAAGTATATGAATTGGGAACTGAGGATAAGAACGAATAAATGAACTGAAATGCTTGAGGAGCTGATTTATACTGATTATATCTGTTTTACCCGGTTTAAAGAATTTCACATGATTTCCTCATTCACTGTTGCTTAAATGATTTTACTGTTTTGATATAGAACTGCTTAGTACCTTTACGTGATTTCATACTGTCAGCCATTATTTATTGTTATTACTCACGGGGTCGGAGTACTCACATTACTCCCTGCACCATGTGTGCAGGTACAGGTATTCCTGAGGCATAGAGCGAGCTTTCCTGCCGTTCTGTCTTTATCGGAGTTATCGAGGTAGCTACATGGCATTCGCAGACCCGATTTCTCCTTCTATCTCCACTTATCATTCCGCATTTTAGACATATTTCTGTATTAGATTGTTGAAACCTTGTATTATAGGCTTAGACTTGTGACACCAGATCAGTGGACTGTTTTACAGAGATTTTTCATGATTATGGTTTCCGCACATTTCATCTGTTAAATTCGTACTTCTATTTATATTAAATTGGTATTAAATCCCGAAAATTGGTATTGAATTATAAAGAAATAGATTGTGAGATGTTAGTTGGTCGGGCTTGCCTAGCATTGTGTTGGGCGCCATCACAGCCGGGGTTGGGGTCGTGACAAGTTCTTTTCATCTCCTTCAATTTCGTCTCCACCTCGTTGAATATATACTTGATGTTAAGCTAAAATTTAAAATAAACAACTAGATTAGACTGTAAAAATATGAGTTATATAGGGTCAGCCTCAATAAATAAAAGAGAAACAAAAAAGCTAAAGGAAAATGTGATTAGTGGAGAAGAAAGCAATGGTATGTGGCAGCTAGTTTTGTTGAACAATTATTTTGGTATTGCAATTTTTAATATGCAAATTGCATATGCAAATATGTTGATTGGTTGGATTTGCGACTGGGTGGTGGAAGAATTTGCAAGATATGCAAATTGTCAAACTGGTTGTAATTGTTAGATACAAAACAATTTTGATTGGTTAAACTGTCGGCTCTTCTTGCTATAAATAGAGGCCCTCGTTACTCATTTCAAATACACCAAAATAAGAAAAAAACAATAGAAGCTAGAGAGAATAATCAACATATTGTAATTTGTGAGATAAATAGTGAGGGTGAGTTATATTGTAGTGAGGTGTTTAAAATAAAGAATGTTATTTCTTTTGAAGTTGTAGTAGTCTCTTGACACTACTAGTTGTAATATTATAGTGGTAATATTGCTCCATCCGAATATTGTATTTTAATCCGTTAAAAGCATTGGTGTTGTTGTTACTCTCTTGTGTTATTATTATTTACTGTGGACAATATTCCTGGGCAAGATTATTTTTTTCCAACAACGTGGTATCAGAGCCATGGAGAATAATAGTCCGCTGCTTTTCAGTCCGCTGTCTCACAAAAGATAATTATGAAAAATGGTGTCTACATATGAAAGTCATTCTTGGCTCCCAGGAATGTGGAAAATTGTAGACAGAAGGTATGCAAAACGCAATAATGAGGAAGCTCTGCCTCAAAATGAAAAAGATGTCTTGGCAATGACTAGGAAGAAGGATCAACAAGCCCTCACGCTCATCTACCAATATTTGGATGATGTCATATTTGAGAAGGTGGCAGATGCTACCAACTCAAAGGAAGCTTGGTAGATTTTACAAAATTCTGTTCAAAAAGTCGATTAGGTGAGGAAGGTAAGACTTCAAACTCTAACAGCTGATTGTGAAGTTTTAAAAATGAAAGAATCCGAATGCATTTTGAATTATCATTCAAAAGTGAAGGTTGTTGTAAATCGATTGAGAAGATACAGGGAGGACATAGAAGATGTCCATGTGGTAGAAAAGATCCTTCGCACTTTAGTACCTAAATTTGATTTTGTGGCGTGTATTATTGAGGAGTCTAAAGATTTAGATTCTATGATTTTAGAATAATTGGAGGGTTATTCACAGGCCCACGAAGAAAAGATCAAAACGAGACAAGAATTGTCATTGGAGCAACTTTTTAAAAGTCAGGTATCCTTCAAGGATTATGGAGGTGAAAAAAGTTATCGAGGGAACGGACGAGGACGAGGCTGTGATGGTCATGGAAGAGGATGAAGTAATGGTATGAACTTAAAAAATGAAGTTAAAATCCACCAAACATTCAGATGTCGTGTTCATGGACAAAGAAGAAGAAGAGGACGTGGCTACTACAAAGAAAATAATGGACAAAGGTATGAAAAATTAAAAATAGAGTGTTATAATTGTCATAAATTTGGCCATTACTCTTGGAAATTTCGTAGCAATGTTGAAGAAAAAGCTAACCTTATTGATGACAAGAAAGAAGAAGATGGGTCAACATTGTTATTGTCACTCAAGGAAGAAGACATGGATGATTGTAGCTCGTGGTATTTGAACAATGGAGCAAGTAATCATATGTGTGGATGCAAAGAGAAGTTTGTGGAGATTAATAAAATGGTGAGAGGTAACGTGTCCTTTGAAGATACCTCAAAGATTCAAATTGAAGGGATAGGTACGATTCTGATCTCTTGTAAAGATGGTAGTCACAAGTTAATTCAAGATGTTTATTATGTAGCAAAATTAGAAAGTAATATTTTGTGTTTGGGCTAACTTCTTGAAAAGGAATATGATATCCACATGAAAAATATGCATCTTGGCTTAGAGATTTAAGTGAAATTCTAATTGCTAAAGTACATATGGAAAATAATAGATTGTTTTCTCTAAATCTTAAGACAATTGATGCAAAGTGTTTGAAGGTTAATGTGCAAGACGAATCATGGTGTTGGCACATGCAATTTGAGCACTTGAATTTTGAAGCACTCAAATCAATGGGAGAAAAGAACATGGTGCGTGGGATACCATCAATTAACCATCCCAATCAATTGGGTGAAGCTTGTCTTCTTGGAAAACATGCAAGGAGGAATTTTCCAAAGGAGGCCATGTCAAGAGATCAACCAAACTGCTTCAGCTTGTTCACACTGATGTGTGTGGACCAATCAATCCACCTTCCTTTGGTAAAAGTAAATACTTTCTTCTGTTCATAGATGACTTTAGTAGAAAGACTTGGGTTTATTTCTTGAACCAAAAATCTGAAGCTTTTGTAGCTTTAAATCATTTTAAAGTACTTGTGGAAAAAGAAAGTGGCTATGAAATAAAATCTTTAAGGTTTGATGGAGGAGGCAAATTCACTTCAATAGAATTTAATGACTTTTGTCAGTCTCATGGAATTCATTGCCCTCTAACGGTACCTTATTCACCCCAAGAAAATGGAGTTGCAGAGAGAAAGAATCGAACGATTTTTAATATGGTTAGATGTACGTTGAAAGCTAAAAATATGCCTAAGGAATTTTGGGCCGAAGTTGTTTCTTGTGCAGTTTATTTGAACAACAGGTCTCCAATAAGAAATGTTAGAGATCAAACCTCTCAAGAAGTATGGAGTGGAAGAAAACCAAGTATCAAGCACTTGAGAATCTTTGGGAGCACAGTTTATGCTCATGTGCTACATCAAGGGAAAGCAAAGCTTGACGATCGAAGTGTCAAGCTTGTGTTTGTTGGCTATGATACAAGTTCAAAAGTCTACAAGTTATACAACCCAAGTAGCGGCAAGGTGGTGGTAAGTCGCGATGTTGAATTTGATGAAGAATTGGCATGGAACTAGGAAGCCCAAGAAGAAACTTCATATGATTTTCCCCCATACTTTGGTGATGCAGAAGAACCAGAGACCACGGAACATGTGCAAGACACAACTCCACCTCCTTATCCAACAAATGTTGTATCTCCCTCTTCTTAAGAAAGTTCAAATGAACAACCGCAAAGGACAAGGATTATTCAAGAGCTCTATGAGGACATAGAAGAAGTTACTAATTTTGATTTTTTATATTATCTCTTTCTTTTAGTAAATCAATAAACTTTTATGAAGATGTTACAGACAAAATGTGGAGACAAGCCATGGAGGAGGAGATCTAGTCAATAGAGAAAAACAACACTTGGGAGTTAACAACTCTTCCCAAGGGTCATCGAGCAATTAAAATAAAAAGGGTATACAAGACAAAGAAGAATATTGGTGGAGATGTGGAGAGATACAAGGCATGACTTGTGGCTAAAGGCTACAAGAAAATGCAAGGCATTGACTATGAAGAAGTCTATGCACCTGTTGCCCGCATAGAGACAATTTGTTTGCTCATCTCTTTGGCGACACAAATAAAGTGGAAGATCTATCAACTAGACGTCAAGTTGGCCTTTTTAAATGGCTATATTGAGGAAGGAGTATATGTTGAACAACCATTGGGCTTTGTGGTCAAAAACCATGAAGATAAAGTTTTGCGGTTGAATAAAGCTTTATATGGATTAAAGCAAACCCCACGAGCATGGAATATTTGCATCGACAAGTATTTTAAAAATAATGGGTTTACTCGTTGACTCCATGAATATTCTCTTTACCTTAAAGTTTATACTAATGGAGATATCTTACTTATTTGTCTTTATGTTGATGATCTTATTTTCACGGGTAATAACCCAAGTTTGTTTGAAGCTTTTAAGAAAGATATATACTGTGAGTTCGAGATGACAGACGTAGGGCTCATGTCATACTACCTAGGCCTAGAAGTGAAGCAGATGGGGGGTGTAATTTTCATCTCTCAAGAAAGCTATACAAAAGAGATATTGAAGAAGTTTAACATGCTCTATTGCAACCACATGAACATACCGATGGAGAGTGGGACAAAATTGTCCATGTTTGATGAAGGAGAAAAAGTGGATCCCACATTTTTCAAAAGTCTTGCAGGAAGTTTGAGGTACTTGACTTGTACCTACCAGGCCAGATACAATCTTTGCAGTTGGAGTAGTAAGTCACTTCATGGAAGCTCCGCTCCACTCACTAGAAGATCGCTAGAAGAATTCTTCGTTACCTAAAAGGTACGATTAACTTTGGGCTATTTTATTCTTCTTCTAGTGATTTCAACCTTATGGGATTTTATGATAGTGATTATGCAGGAGATATTGACAATAGAAAAGCACAACCAGCTTTGTGTTTTTCTTGGGTGATTGTGTTATTTCTTGGAGTTCAAAGAAACAATCCATAGTTACTCTCTCGACTTTTGAAACTGACTATGTAGCAGCAACATCATGTACATGTCATGCTATTTGACTAAGAAGATTATTAAAGGAGATCAATTTGCCATAGATTGAAGCTACAAAGATTTGTATTGATAACAAATCTGCATAGGCACTCACAAAATATCCAGTGTATCATGATCGAAGCAAGCATATAGATATGAGGTATCGCTTCATCAAAGAATGCATTGGCAAGAAGGAAGTCGAGCTCAAATATGTGAAGTCTCATGATCAAGTTGCATATATCTTCACAACGCCTCTCAAGTTGAAGATTTTCAAAGATTGAGATCAAGACTTGGAATGAAGAAAAAAATCAAAATTAAGGGAGAGATTTGTAGGGTCAACCTCATTAAATAAAAGAGAAACAAATAACTAAAGGAAAAGTGTGATCGATGAAAAAGAAAGCAATGGTTGGTGGCAACTGTTTTTGTTGAACAATTGGTTTTGGTATTAAAAATTGCATATGCAAAAATGTTGATTGGCTAGATTTGCGGCTGGACAGTGGAAGAATTTTCAAGATATGCATATTGTCAAATTGGTTGAAATTATCAAATACCAATCAATTTTGATTGGTTAAATTATCGGCTGTTCTTGCTATAAATAGAGGCCCTCGTTCCTCATTTCAAATACACCAAAATAAGAGAGAAGCAATAGAATTAGAGAGATGTAATGATCCAGTTGGTCGTTTTTATAGTTAGAGCCTCGATCCCCAATTAACTGCTTTCCCCGTATCGTTTTCTGCTATTGTGACTTGCCGGGATGATTCATTTTGAGTTTCGGAGTGTTTTGGGACACTTAGTCCCTAAATGGGAGCTTATGTCTTAAAATTTGGACCGTAGTCGGAACTGTGCGAAGATGACTCCGGAATGGAGTTTCGTCAATTTTGTTAGCCCCGTTGGGTATTTTGGACTTAAGGGCGCATTCAGATTGTGTTTTGGAGGTCCGTAGCTTATTTAATCTTGAAATGGCGAACGTCGAATTTTTAGAGTTCTGGGATGGTAGTGGATTTTTGATATCGGGGGTCGGAATATGATTCTAAAAGTTGGAGTCGGTCCGTAGTGTTGAATATGACTTGTCTGCAAAATTTGAGGTCAATCGGACGTGGTTTTATTGGTTTCGGCATCAGTTGTCAAATTTGAAAGTTTCAAGTTCTTTAAGGTTGAATCGGAGGTTGATTGATATTTTAACGTTGGTTGATGTGATTTGAGTGCTCGATTAAGTTTTTATGGTGTTTTAGGATTGGTTGGTATGTTTGGTTGAGGTCTCGACGGCCTCGGATGAGTTTCAGGTGCTTAACAGATTGGTTTGAGACTTATGCAAATTAATGAAGTTGTTGCACCTGGTTTTTTCGCACCTGTGCACTTTGGGCCGCAGGTGCGGAGTCGCAGAAGCGGCTGTGGAACCACAGAAGCAAAAATGGGAAGGATGTCTATGATCGTAGGTGCGAGGGGAGTTCCGCATCTACGATGCCCGCAAGTGCGAGAGAAGGAACCGCAGGAGCGGTCTAGGACTGCAGAAGCGGACAAGGGTCCGTAAGTGCACACACGCAGGTGCGAACTCTTGATCATAGATGTGGACGCGTGCTTTAAGTGAAAGCCGCACCTGGGATGGAAATTCTGTAGGTGCCGGACCGCAGATGTGATCCTTGGCCCCCATGTGCAATAATTGCTAGGCAAAAAAGGGCAGATTCGAGGGTTTGAAATTCATTTCACAAAATTCGATTTAGAGCTCGGAGGAAAGCGATTTTTCGAGAGTTTTTCAGACAAAATCATTGGGTAACGATTCCTAATCCTATTTTGATCATATTTCATTAATCCATAGTTGTTTTCTTCATTAAATTAATGAATTTGAGTGTGGAAGTTGGGAAATTAGGGGAAAAGTTCCCCAACCAAAAATTTGAGATTTGAGTGGGATTTAGGCGTCGAACTTAGATGATTTTTGCATGAGTGATCTCATGAGTGAATGGGTGTTCTTATTTGGTAATTTTTACCTGATTTCAAGGCATGGGCCCAGGGAGGATTTTTGGGCGTCTTAATAATTTTCTTGCCTTAGCTTTGATTTCATTAGCTAAATTAGTTGTTTGTAGCTATATTTATGTTATGTAATTAATTTGGCTATATTTGGGCCATCTGGAGCCTGGTATCCTTGGAAAGAGCATTATTTCGGATTGATTTGAGCTTGGTTCGAGGTAAGTGTCTTGCCTAACCTTGTGTGGGGGAACTCCCCTTAGGATTAGGTACTATTTGGTATATGAGCACCGTGTACGTGAGGTGACGAGTGCGTACATGGGCTATTTGTTGAAAAACCCTGTTTTCATTAAGCAAATATCTGTTATCCTTTAATTGAGAAACACTAGTATATGTAACTATCTTGTTTAGCTTAGGAAAGCATGCCTACGTGCCTTAACTGTCTTAACTGCATATCTGAACTCTGTGCTTGTTTTAGTGAAAATTCATGTTCTTCCTTGACTCGAACTTAGCCTAAATATTGGTTCTTGCTGTAACTGCAATCTCTGTTTGGTTGAGCTGCATATATATTTTGGGACTACGGGACAGCGTTCTGGGAGATCCCCCTGTACTGCATAGTTATTTTTGGGATTACGGAACAGTATTGCAGGAGACCCCCCTGCACATTTACGTTTGGGACTATGGCACGGTATCCTGGGAGATCCCCCTCCACATTTACGTTTGGGACTACAGGACGGTTCCCGGGAGATCCTCTGTTGTTATCTTTGTGTATTGAGCTGTTGTTTTTCTGTGATTTCATTCTCGTTAAATTTAGGTATTTATCTTTATATTGATATTTCATTCTGTCTTATTTTGTTATATATATACCAGTAGGGCCCTGACCTAATCTCATCACTACTCGATCGAGGTTAGTCTTGGCACTTCCTGGGTACCGTTGTGGTGTACTCATGCCCTTTCCTGCGCATGTTTTTCGTGTGCAGATCCAGGTGCCTCATATCAGTTGCATTACTAGTGAGGCAAGCTAGCTGTAGAGGCCGATGATGCGCATGTGGTGCAGCCAGAGCACCTGGGTGAGCTGCTATAGAGGAGCTACCAGTAGCTCAACCGAAACACAGGAACCTGATACGCCTACTACTACTACTCTAGCTCTCCAGAAGACCATTGCACATTTTTGAGCATGTACATCACTCTAGATCAGGCAAAGTTGATTCTCCTTGCTGCATCCACATCTCATGCTGGGGGAGGAGCATAGACACCTCCCGCACGTACCTCAAATCAACGGGTCAGGTCGATCAAATCCCAGAGGTTACACCTATACTGCCTGTAGCCCCAGTTCAGCCCGAGGGTAGGGCAACAGCTTCAGAAAAGGAGTAGCGGAGGGTTGAGAGGTATAAGAAGCACAACCCTCCTATATTCAGTGGCCTAGCATCAGAGGATGCTCATGGATTTGTAGAGGAGTGCCACCGTATCCTCCGCACTATGGGCATAGCAGTGGGGTTTCTTTCACTGCCTTCCAGCTACGAGGGGCAGCATATTAGTGGTCGCAAACTTTTGAGTTTAACATTCCGGCTGAGGCGGTTTCCCTTACATGGACTCGGTTCTTGGACATGTTTTTGAGAGAGTATGTCCCTCAGAGCATCAAGGATGCATGGCGCGCAGAGTTTGAGTAGTTGCGCGAGGGTTCTATGACTATTTCAGAGTATATCGTCCGTTTTAGTGACTTGGATAGGCATGAACCGGCCTTGGTTTCTACAGTTTGAGAGAGGGTTCGCCAGTTTATTGTGAGGCTCATTCCCATCATCGGGTCCAACATGGCTTGGGAGATAGAGATGGATATTGCGTATCAGAAGGTGGTGAGTATTGCTAGGAGAGTAAAGGGCATACTTGCTCGGTATAGGGAGGAGAGAGTGGCCAAGAAGTCTCCAGAGTCGAGCCATTATTCTTATGCCCGTGCCCCAGCTGCAATTCGTCATGGTAAGGGCTATGTGAGTCACGCCGTTCATTTAGCTCTTCCAGCCGCCAGTAGTATTCCAGCTCCTCCTAGACCTCACGAGCCTTATTATGCACCTCTAGTATCTAGTGTGCCTGCTGCACGGGGTGCTTCAATTGTCAGTTTAGCAGACTTGGCCCGAGCTAGTCATAACCACCATGACCTCCCAGAGATTGTTTTGAGTGTGGCGACACTCGCCATATGGTGAGGGATTGTCCCAGGCTTAGGAGGGGTGTACCTCCATAGACATCTCAGCCACAGCGTGCCCCACAGGGTTCCTAGGCTATGGTTATAGCACCAGCTGCCACTCCACCATCTCAGCCAGCTAGAGGTAGAGGTCGCTGTTGATAACCAATTTTTCCCTGTATTTTTTAAATATGAAAAATACCTTCAAAATAGCCTATATATGCATATATAACTATATCCCAAGGTTACATTATTTTCCCTTTAATGTTTTTTAAAGATTTTTCAATCAATTCATTGCCCTATTTTATCAAGAAAAACCCAATAATTATCCTCACAATAATCATTTTGGTGATTCATTTATTGGAGTCTCATGTTTACACTAAAATATAGCTAAGATATTTTTTTTTACATATTTATTTAGTATTTTTAAGGTTAAAATTGCATAATTGCAATATTAGCCATTTTTAGGTTTAAATTTGTCTCATATTTATAAAATGGGATCTTATATTTTTAAATTGATAATTATATATTATAAACTATTTTAGTGCTTTCAATTTGTTTTTAGAAATTTATTTACTATTTTTTCTATAAATTAAAGGGGAAAAAAGGGGGCTATTTAACTTGTACCCAAATTTGGCTTTCAAATTTAGCCTAAAATCAAACAGATCCCAACCCAAATTAAACCAGCCCAAAGACCCAAGCGCAATCCCTAAATCTACCCAACCCAACCGGATTAAATCTTGGTCGTTGATCAATTTTGATCAACGACCCAGATTTGTTCTTACCAAATTAAACCAAATGACCCCCCAAACCCCTCTCATTCCTCACTCAATCGACTCTCATATCTCTATCTCTATCTCTGGTTCTCTCTAGAATCTTCCCCCTCCCCCTCCGCTCTGATGAGCTTCACTCACCTTCTCCAGCCATTTTCTTGCCTGAATCCATGGTGGTTTCACCACCCACCAACCTTCTATGGCTCCTCCATGCTTGGTTACTGAAGTCTCATGACCTGACCATGAAGAAGCTGGGTCCAGACCTTGCTTGATTCATGTTCCATGGCCATCTCCGACCTTGCTCCGGCAAGCCATGTCTGTTCGAGCATGGCCTTGACTCCTCCTGCTTAGATCAACGACTATCCAAGCCTTTCTCACCGTTGGGGTTCCTCTGAAACCCTAGCTTTTGAGGTTCTTCTGATTTCTTTAGATCTGTTCTAGATCCATGTTTTCCCAAAACTTTTAAATGATTTCTTGATATTTCTTTCAAAACTATGCTTTCAAAACCTTTATTTTTTCCGATCTAGGGTTTTTGAGTTATTTAGATGTTTCTCTGATTTTTTTTCTATCTTGTGTGTTTCTTCTACTATGTTTCTTCTACTGTGTTCTTTATGTGTTTCTTCTACAATGTTTCTTCTGTTGTGTTCTTGTTAGGTTTCTTTTACCACGTTCTTATCAGTTTCCTCTACTGTGTTTTTATATGTTTCTCCTACTGTGTTCTTATTAAGTTTCTTCTACTATGCTTCTTTATATGATTCTCCTACTGTGTTCTTGTTAGTTTCTTCTACTAGGTTTCTTATTAGTTTCTTCTACTATGTTTCTTTACTGTGTGTCGCATGTTGTTCTTTTACTATGCTTCTCATGAGTCATGCTACTAAAAGAGCATGTCAAAGGTCTCAGTTCCTTTCTAAGACCTCTGAACTGTCTCGATTAGTATCTTTTTCCTTGATTACTTGTCCTCTCATCTCTGCACTCGATTGATGGTAAAAACCCTAGAATTTGGGGGTTCATCCGAGTTTTGAGACCATTGGCTATATGATTTGCTTGAACTTGTTTGATTCCAGAAACCCTAACTCCTTTAGACCTATTTCGAGTCTCTAAACTGAGTCTTGAATTATCTGTTTCTTTAAGCGATTCTGATTTTCTACTAAACTCTTCTAAGGTCCTTATATTGGACCTTTTGTATGCTATTTGATATTATCTCTTCTACATTGCTGACCTATGTGACTACCATGATCTTACAGTCTATTACCTACTGATTTTGCAATGGCATGACGTTTTTTCTTTGCCCTAAATTCAGCCTAGCATATTTGTGTGCTCTTTATATGTGCTGAACTTCCCTCTAAAAATGGATTTCAATTTTGATTGATTTCAGACTTCCTTTGTATAGGTTTGATTGATTTCTTTCCTTGTCTGCTGACTTCCCTGTTACTCGATTTGAGTCAAAAACTTTCCTTAGCTTTTCTGACTTGGTTAATTCATGGACCAATGATTATAAAAATCTCTAACCCCTTAATTTACTGTATACTGATTGATCCTTACCTTATTTTTTTTAACCGTGTATTTCAAAATTCTTCCCTTAATTAAACCCCTATGTATTTAACCCTAATTGCCTACTTTGCACAAGATGCTTATTTGATTTATGTCCTTAAATAGATTTTACCATTTAAGTCTGAATTCCTTAATTAAAGGAAGTCTTGTATTGATTGATTTTTAATTGATATCCAGTTCCTTAATTGTTTTCTTACCTTATTTCTGCCTATTTTTTCACACTATAAATACACAACTCTTTCATTAGCAAAAGCATCCATCACTCCTAGTCTTTATGAACTTACACTTACACTCAAAAGTATTCTCTCTTGTTACTTGTACTGTGGCCTGCTCACAAGACCTACTGCCTGCCTTTGTTTATTTGTTTCTTTGAAACTGGTATGTCCTGATTTAAGCTTTTTAGCACCACAACAATGTGTTTATTTACTGCGTCTGTATCCTTATCTGCTTACTGCTTTGTGTGTTTCAACACTACTGATTTCATTCTGCCTGTCTGTTATGAATCCCAAACCCCTGCCCCCCTATGTGTTCATGCTATGGTTTGAGGCATGGAAATATGAAAATTATTGTCCATGAATTAAACTTGATCCCCTGGGATCCTAGCCTCTAATAATGTGTGTTCTAGCAGGCTTGTGTGCTAGCCTCCTCCATTGCTGGGCATGCCTAAAGCCTGCCCTTGCCTAAGCAATAGGCTCTTTACAATCTCCCCATTCCCCTGAACCCCTCTATGTGTGTTTGTTAGTAGTTATTTCCCTCTACCTTTCCCCTTTAGCATTCTATTCTGCACTTGACACTTAGTCTTTAAGTTCTGCCCCCCTCTTGCGAGCCTTGACTTGGGACCCTTTAAGTTCCCTCTGAACTTGGACACTTGGGGGCTGACCCTTCCATACTGCACTTATCCTAATCTGATTATACATTTGGGTATGAGCATTGCCCGGAGTCCCTTTGAGGCTCTTAGGGAACTTTGACACACTCAAATGGGAGAAAGGCTTTGGATCATGATCTCATGGATTTGGTTTACCTCATATTTCAGACATGAAGTCTGAATCAGGCTCTCCTTTGGTTGTACTTTTATTTATATTTTCTAATGTATTTTTTACTTTATTCCGGGCTATAATAATCTGTAATAAACTCTTGGGGGTGGTTAGTGAAAAGAGGTAGGTAACTAAGTATGCAAAAAGGGTAGATACCATATCTATAGGAATTTTGAATCTGCATATAGAAATCATGCCTATAGGGGTTAGGAATTCTACATATGCATATAGAAATCATTCCTACAGGATTGTCTAAGTCTGCATAATCAATTGCACCTAGATATCATGTCCATAGGTCTTAAACAACTTTCTGCACCTAGATATCATGCTTATAGGACTTAAACATCCAATTTCACCTGGATATCATGTTCATAGGTTTAAAACGAGTTTTCTGCATTTTTATACCATGTCTACAAAGTTCAAAATCAACTACGCATGCAAAGCATGTCTATAGGAATTACTAATCGAATATGAATCGTTTCATTCACGTATAGAGCTAAAGCCAGTAATAACAGGTACCATCAGTTGCAGAACTTATAACCTTCGTTAAAACTTGCCTTTCTTTTAATAATCTCACTACCCCTTTTAACCAGTATGTATTTAGTTTATTTTGCTTTCTAAATTCAGTAGATACCATGCCTATAGGATCTTTGTCCAACACTTAGGCAAGCCTTGGGGTAAAGTTATAAACTGAATCTGTTCTATTAAGTACAACCAGTAGGCAGGCCTGATTCGGGCTTCTTATCTGAACTATGCAATAAATTAGTCTGCCTCAACCTTTAAGTTCCTTCATGTCTAGTATTTAATCAGACCCTAAATAGTATATGTAATTCATGCTAACTACATGCTTCTTAGTGTAAGGAGGTATATCTGAGCCTCTCTTGTTATGTGCTTTCCTCAACTTGCAATACGTGTTTTGTATGTCGCCTTAGAATTTTTGCTTTTGAAACTACAAATAAGCCTAATATCCCTCCCCTTTAGGATTAGTAGTCCTAAATGTCTCCGGGACTGATAGGATTGGGATGGGTAATAACATGCAATAAGTAATCGAGACCATTCTGTGCTTTAATACCTTAACGGGGTGGGAAGGGTAGATATGGATATGATGATCACCCGATAATGTCACGTGTAGCGCCTCATTGAGGAGTGATTACCGGGCATTGTGTGGGTTGATCCATATTATTAATAAACCTAGGACCCCCCTTTACCTTTGTTTCTTTGTTTCTTCTAAAGATTTCAAACTATTTCTTTTAAGAAAAATCAACTTTCTTTTAGTTCTTTCCAACTTTGTTTATTTGTAAACCATTACGTGAAAATCCCCTCTTATTTGAAGTTTCATTTGCCTACATGTTATTTGCACCTAAATTCACAACAGTCTTGCCGAGAATCACACTAGTGGATCCTGAGGGGTGCGTAACACCTTCCCTTTGGGATAATTTCAAGCCCTTACCCAATCTCTGGTTACTCAAATCAAACCCTCTTGGTGTCCTAATGCACCTTAATCATTAGGTGGCAACTCTTCAAGTCAAACCCATTTCCCAAAAGGAATGAGTTGTCCTCCCAAATGTCATAAACCCGATTTCGTGAGAAAAATGAGGCACGATAGCATGGTGACTCCACTGGGGATTTCTTTTAGACTTTTACCATTTCAGACTATTATTGTGAATTTATGCTTCTTTATTCACAATTATCTGTTTATTTCTTTCAAGCATTCAATTTTCTTTTCGATTGCAAAACTGACTTGTCTTTTGTTTCATTTATTACCTTTCTTTACTGCTTTCCTTTACTACCACTTTCAGTTATAAAAAACTGTTGTATTTACTGCTTTCCTAACGTGAAAATACGTGACAACCTGCTTTAATTGTTGCATAATCATGCTCAACATCGTATTCCACTTTTGCCAAACAAAATACTATAGCAACACTTATAATGAGTGGTTGCGCTCTTCCGATATTATCACCCCCTAAATCCAGAAAAGGCGTATTTGCGGTAAAACCAGCCAATCAACGGTGTAGTCGACAGTTTTGTGCCTTTCCCCCTTGAGTTGTCCGCTTAAGGGTACCAGTCTAAAACCCCATAGAAACCTTACTCTGTTTAACTGTGCATGCATCATGGTCAAACCTAGCCGAGTCAGTTATGTTGTCCGCATAATGACTCTTTAAGATAGCCTTGTCCAAAGTCCATTAGGTTTCCCCAAAACCCAAACGGACACTACCATTTTTTATGCATTAATTTGGAGAACTAAATGTTTTTATGCCAATTGTTGATATTAAATAGTCGAGTCCGGTGGGGGTAAGGGCCTAACCTTGTTTGTCTTGCAGAAAATGAAGAACGAGGTCCCTAGTTTGGGTATGGTTAGAATGCCCCCACTCTTGCTAGACTGGTGGAGAAGTCTTCCATCAGATGACCAAATCAATGAGTGGAAAGAGAGGGCCGCCAGATCTAGTAAAAAGTTGGAATATTTGGAATATAGTCTGCTGAAATTAGAAGGAAAAGTGAGGAAGAGAGTCACCGACTGCCAGAACGCTGAGGGAAACGAAGGAGAACACTTGACAAAGACATTTTTACTGACGAACCTACGTGAACTGGAGGATTTGATCCACGAGAGCATTCAACCTGAGGAAGGTCCTTCTGGGACCAAGTAAATAAGAGTTTGTCCTTTTTCGCTTTACAAAATGTAATAAGGCCAACGACCACTAGTGCTACTTTACTTCCTTTTATTTAGTGTCGATTTAGGATTCGTCTATTTTTAATCAATGAAATGGGGTATTTAGCATTCTAAGTTCTCCAAATCAACTTGTCGCCAGGCCTACCTCGGGCACAAAGAGGTTCCCAAATAGGACACGATTTACATTCTTGTACTATATGTTTAATATCACAATATTTTCTTATAATCCTCACTAACTTGTTATCTATTTTTCTTTTTACTTTTGTTTTATTATTCCACTCCCTAAAGCATTACTATTACTTATCTTGATGAACCAATGACTGTGACATGCAACGAGACAACGCAACAAACAAACATAGATTCAGAGGAAGATGATATACCAGAAGAGATTGTTAAAGAAGTCAAGAAATTTGAGAACAGGCCGAAGTCCAACCTGGACGAGACTGAGATTGTTAACCTGGGAGATGCAGAAAATGTCAAAGAAACACGAATCATCGTTCACTTATCATCGTCAGAAAAGGAAGAGTACACAGAATTTCTAAGGGAATATGAGGATATATTCTCCTGGTCATATGATGATACGACTGGTTTGAGTACATCTATTATGGCCCACAAACTGCCAACCGATCTAGCATGTCCGCTTGTAAAGCAAAAGCTCAAGAAGTTTAAGCCTGATATGAGTTTAAAAATCAAGGAAGAAGTCACTAAGTAGGTCAAAGCTAAGGTTCTCAGGGTAGTGGAATACCCAACATGGTTAGCTAACATTGTGCCAGTGCCAAAGAAGGACGGGAAGGTTAGGGTCTGTGTCGACTATCGGGATCTCAACCGGGCCAGTCCGAAAGACGACTTCCCTCTACCAAATATACACATCCTGATTGACAATTTCCCCAAGCATGAGTTGCAGTCATTTGTAGATTGTTTTGCTGGGTATCATTAGATTTGGATGGATGAAGAAGATATTGAGAAAATGGCTTTCATCACGCCATGGGGGCTGTACTAAATGATGCCGTTTGGGTTAAAGAATGCAAGGTCCACCTACATGAGGGCCATGACTACCATCTTCCACGACATGATACACAAGGAGATAGAAGTGTACGTAGATGATATTATTATCAAGTCCAAAAAAGCCACTGGTCACATGGAAGATTTGAGGAAGTTTTTCAATAGATTGCGAAGGTACAAACTGAAACTGAATCCTGCGAAGTGTGCATTTGGGGTTCTTGTCGGAAAACTACTTGGGTTTATCGTGAGTCACCGAGGGATAGAACTGGATCCATCAAAGGTCAAAGCTATTCAAGAATTGCAACCGCCAAAGAACAAGAAGGACATGATGAGTTTCTTGGGGAAACTTAACTATATCAGCAGGTTCATAGCACAATCTACAATTATCTGTGAGCCAATCTTTAAGATGTTGAAGAAGGATGCCGCTACCAAATGGACTGATGACTACCAAAAAGAATTAAGGAGTACCTATCAACACCACCAGTTTTGGTCCCTCCTAAGCCAGGTAGACCTCTATTACTCTATCTCGCAGTATTGGGTAGAGCGTTAGGTTGTGTTCTGGTGCAACATAATGAAACGGGGAGGAAGGAGCAGGCCATCTATTACCTCAGTAAGAAGTTTACCCTATACGAGGCTCAGTATTCTCTATTAGAGCGCACCTGCTGTGCTTTGACTTGGGTAGCTCAGAAGTTGAGGCACTACTTCTGTGCCTATACTACATATCTCATATCAAGGATGGATCCTTTGATGTACATCTTCCAGAAGCCCATGCCCACTGGAAAGTTAGCCAAGTGGCAAATCCTATTGAGTGAATTTGACATTGTCTATGTAACCCAGAAAGCGATCAAAGGACAGGCACTAGCAGATCACCTTGCTGAAAAATCCCGTGGACGGAGAATACGAACCCCTAAAAATGTATTTTCCTGACGAAGAGGTATCATTCATAGGAGAAGATATTGCAGAATCCTATGACGGTTGGAGAATGTTTTTCGATGGAGCAACAAATTTCAAAGGAGTTGGCATAGGAGCAGTCCTAGTATCAGAAACTGGTCGGTATTATCCGGTGTCAGCCAAACTCATATTTCCTTGCACCAACAACATGGCCGAGTATAAAGCCTGCATCCTAGGGCTTAAAATGGCCATTGACATGAACATTCATGAGTTTCTAGTAATTGGGGATTCAGACTTGCTCATACATCATGTCAGAGAAGAATGGGTAACTAAGAACTCCAAGATACTCTCGTATCTGCATTGTGTACATGAATTGAAAAAGAGGTTCACAAAGATAGAATTCCAGCATGTTCCCAGAGTCCAGAATGAGTTCGCCGATGCATTGGCTACCCTATCATCCATGATACATCATCCAGACAAGAACTTCATTGATCCCATTCCGGTGAAGATCAATGATCAGCCAGCTTACTATGCTCATGTTGAAGAAGAAGCAGATAGAAAGCCTTGGTTTCATGATATCAAGGAATACTTGGGGAAAGGAAAATACCCGGAGCTTGCAAATCCTACTCTGAAATGCACCCTTCGGAGATTCTCCAACAATTTCTTTCACACCGGGGAAATCCTGTATAGGAGGACTTCTGAGTTGAGATTGCTAAGGTGTGTCGACTCAAAAGAAGCATCCAGGCTATTAGAGTAGATTCACACTGGGACCTGCGGTCCACATATGAATGGTTTTGTCTTAGCAAAGAAGATACTCCGATCTGGTTACTTTTGGATGACTATGGAGACGAACTGCATCCAGTATGTCCGAAAGTGCCACCGCTGCCAGATACATGCAGACATGATCAAGGCCCCCAAATGAGCTTACTGTAACAAGCTCACTGTGACCGTTTCCTGCCTAGGGAATGAATGTTATTGGACCAATCAAGCCTGCCGCCACTAATGGGCACAGGTTTATCCTAGTAGCAATCAACTATTTCACCAAATGGGTCGAGGCAGCATCTTAACGAGCAGTAACCAAGAATGTCGTGGTAGACTTTGTCCGCGACCGCATTGTTTGTTAATTCGGGATTCTAGAGTCAATCATTACTGATAATGGCTCTAACCTCAATAGTGACCTGATGAAATCCATGTGTGAAACCTTTAAGATAAAACACAAGAATTCTACAGCCTATAGACCTCAGCTGAACGAAGCCGAAGAAGCCGCCAATAAGAATATCAAGAAGATACTAAGGAAGATAATAGAGAAGCATAAGCAGTGGAACGGGAAGCTATCATTTGCTTTATTGGGGTACTGCGCCATAGTCTGCACATCAACAAGGGCAACCTCCTACATGCTGGTATATGGTACAGAAGCGGTTATTCCTACCGAAGTAGAAATCCCTTCCTTGAGGATCATACAAGAAGCTGAGCTCGACGATGCAGAATGGGTGAAGAGTCGTTACGAGCAGCTAGCTCTTATAGACAGAAAGAGAATGAATGCAGTTTGCCACGGTCAGCTCTATCAGAACAGAATGTCCAGAGCCTTCAACAAAAGAGTCAAGCCGAGACAATTCACACCGGGGCAGCTGGTGTTAAAGAAATTTTTTCCACAACAAGATAAAGCCAAAAGGAAGTTCTCTCCCAACTGGCAAGGTCCGTACATGGTTCACCGGGTTCTAACAGGAGGAGCCCTCATACTTGCGGAAATGGACAGGGAAGTCTGGCCAAAGCCGATCAATTCAGATAAAGTCAAGCGATACTATGTGTAATCTATGTGCTTTCCCATATGATGTAATTTGAACTACGCCTGAACTGATTCCCGTTTAATAGGGGATACATAGGTAGTCCTATGGGTTCGGTCACAATTCAATAAAATTTTCATTTCCCCCGTAATTGGAAACTGAGGAAGAATTTTGAGGAGGACCCTCAAAATTCCATAGTAATTTCAGCCAGTCATCGTAAGCAGCTGTCAGAAACATCAACTTATTAAACTGGGGCAGAATTTTGAGGATAACCCTCAAAATTCCGAAGCAGGAGAGGTGGCAATGTACTGAACCACGTCACAGTCGTCGGTTCATCTAAAAAACTATTTTTTAAAATATGTACTTATGTCATATTTTTACAAACTCATGCATGTTTATTATCGAAATCGCTTTGTTCAGCAACGCTACCCCAATGATACATACTGTATCACTAGATCAAAGCCGAACAGGTCGGACCAGGCCAGCAGGGATACGAACTAACCTCCCTTCTACAAAACTCACGATTTTTCTTTGGATGCAGACATTTGGATTGCGAAAGCATCTGACATGCTATACATTCACGTGATAAACATTGCTCAGGAATACAACTCTCATAATTGTTCGTGTTTACCAGCATTTACTATCCACGCACGCCGGCGATATTCCCTATATCGCAACGTCCCCAGCAGTCACAACGCCGCAGCCTGCTATCAGCTAAGAAACTCTATTACCATTTTCCATTTTATTTTTTATTTTTGCATTGCATAAGGCTACCATTCTGCCTTCCGAGACTAAACACTGTCTCCATCTGCATTTTCTGCATTGCATAAGACTACCATTCTTCCTTCTGAGACTAAACACTGTCTTCATCTGCATTTTCTGTATTGCATAAGGCTACCACTCTGCCTTCCGAGATGAAACACTGTCTCCATCTGCATTTTCTGCATTGCATAAGACTACCATTCTGCCTTCCGAGACTAAACACTGTCTCCATCTACATTCTGCATGGCTAAAATATCGCCATCTTATCTACATTCTGCATGGCTGAAAGATCGCCACATTATTTACATTTTGCATGGCTGAAAGATCGCCACCTTATTTACGTCCTGCATGGCTGAAAGATCGCCAAATACTGCATCTCATGGGCTGAAAGATCACCAAATCATCCAAAGGCGTCATTGTTCGGAGGCACCATTTTCATAGCCCGAGAACGCCATGTCATGGCCTGAGGATTCCTTTTATCTTTTGCATATCATTATTCAAAGGCATCATAGTTCGGAGGCATCATTTCATGGCCTACTAATCCTTTATCATACGCTTCTTGGCCTAGGATGTCATGGTCTGAGGACGTCATCCTAACCGTCCAAAGACAACATTCATAGTCCAACGGGAACTTGCATCACGCTTAAATTTATGCACAATATATGCTCGTATTGCTCATTTGCAGGTAAACCGATGAGCAACGACCATCTCAGCAGGAGCGATCCCGCTCCAGTTCCCATAGCCCTATTAGACCATAACCACTCATCCCGACCTGAATATTGCGTCCGTTCTTGAAAAGGTCTCCATCGGCATATTCCGCCGACGGATCCTGAACTACATATGACCTGATTCCTGTAAGACTAGGGATATGTAGGCATCTCAGGAGCCAGAGCAGGGCCAACCTCTTCAAACCACTTCGTTCGGTCAAAATTGGCCATCATATCTTTACCCGACAACTCTTTCATCCTTCCCGGGTAAAGAAGGGCAGCTGTTGATACCCAATTTTTCCCTGTATTTTTTAAATATGCAAAATACCTTCAAAATAGCCTATATATGCAGATATAACTTTATCCCAAGGTTACATTATTTTCCCTTAAAATATTTTTCAAAGATTTTTAAATCAATTCACTGCCTTATTTTATCAAGAATAACCTAATAATTATCCCTAAAATTATCATTTTTGTGATTAATTTATTATAGTATCCTGTTTACACTATAATATAGGTAAGCTATTTTTTTTACGTATTTTTTACAAATTTATTTAGTATTTTTAAGGTTAAAATTGCATAATTGCAATATTAGCCATTTTTAGGTTTAAATTCGTCTCATGTTTATAAAATGGGATATTATACTTTTAAATTGATAATTATATATTATAAACCATTTAGTTCTTTCAATTTATTTTTAGAAATTTATTTACTATTTTTTTATATAAATTAAAGGGAAAAAAATGGGCTATTTAACTTGTAGCCAAATTTGGCTTTCAAATTTAGCTTAAAATCAAATAGACCCCAACCCAAATTAAACCAGCCCAAAGACCCAAGCCCAATCCTTAAATCTACTCGACCCAACCAGATTAAATCTTGGCCGTTGATCAATTTTGATCAACGAACCAGATTCGTTTTTACCAAATTAAACCAAACGACCCCCCAAACCCCTCTCATTCCTCACTCAATAGAGTCTCATATCTCTATCTCTGGTTCTCTCTAGAACCTTCTCCCTCACCCTTAGCTTTGATGTGCTTCACTCACCTTCTCCGGCCATTTTCTTGCCTGAATCCATGGTGGTTTCACCACCCACCAGTCTTTTATGGCTCATCCACGCTTGGTTACCGAAGTCTCATGACCTGACCAGGAAGAAGATGGGACCAGTTCTTGCTTGATTCAAGTTCCATGGCCATCTCCGGCCTTGCTCCGGCAAGCCATGTCTGTTCGAGCATGGCCTCGACTCCTCCTACTTAGATCAACGACTATCCAATCCTTTCTAACCGTTTGGGTTCATCTGAAACCCTAGCTTTTGAGGTTCTTCTAATTTCTTTAGATATGTTCTAGATCCATGTTTTCCCTAAACTTTTAAATGATTTATTGATATTTCTTTCAAAACTATGCTTTCAAAACCTTTATTTTTTTCGATCTAGGGATTTTGAGTTATTTAGATGTTTCTCTGATTTTCTTTTTCTCTTGTGTGCTTCTTCTACTATGTTTCTTCTACTGTGTTCTCTGTGTGTTTCTTCTACTATGTTTCTTCTTCTATGTTCTTGTTAGGTTTCTTCTGCCATGTTCTTATCAGTTTCCTCTACTGTGTTTTTATATGTTTCTCCTACTGTGTTCTTATTAAGTTTCTTCTACTATGCTTCTTTATATGTTTCTCCTACTATATTCTTGTTAGTTTCTTCTACTAGGTTTCTTATTAGTTTCTTTTACTATTTTTCTTTACTGTGTGTCGTATGTTGTTCTTTTACTATGCTTCTCATGAGTTCCTGCTACTGAAAGAGCATGTCAAAGGTCTCAGTTCCTTTCTGAGACCTCTGAACCTGTCTCGATTAGTATTTTTTTCCTTGATTACTTGTCCTCTCATCTCTACACTCGATTGATGGTAAAAAACCCTAGAATTTGGGGGTTCATCCAAGTTTTGAGACCATTGGCTATATGATTTGCTTGAACTTGTTTGATTCCAGGAACCCTAACTCCTTTAGACCTATTTCAAGTCTCTGAACTGAGTGTTCAAATCTCTGTTGCTTTAAGCGATTCTGATTTTCTACTAAACTCTTCTAAGGTCCTTATACTGGACCCTTTGTATGCTATTTGATACTATCTCTTCTACATTGCTGACCTATGTGACTACCATGATCTTAGAGTCTATTACCTACTGATTTTGCAATGGCATGACGTTTTTTCTTTGAACTAAATTCAGCCTAGCATACTTGTGTGCTATTTATATGTGCTAAACTTCCCTCTAAAAATGGCTTTCAATTTTGATTTCTTTCAGACTTCCTTTGTATAAGTTTGATTGATTTCTTTCCTTGTCTGCTGACTTCCCTGTTACTCGATTTGAGTCAAAAACTTTCCTTAGCTTTTCTGACTTGGTTCATTCATGGACCAATGATTACAAAAATCTCTGACCCCTTGATTTAATGCATACTGATTGATCCTTACCTTATTTGTTTTAATCGTGTATTTCAAAATTCTTCCCTTAATTAAACCCCTATGTATTTACCCCTAATTGCCTACTTTGCACAAGATGCTTATTTGATTTCTTTCCTTAAATAACTTTTACCGTTTAAGTCTGAATTCCTTAATTAAAGGAAGTCTTGTATTGATTGATTTTTAATTGATATCCAGTTCCTTAATTGTTTTCTTACCTTATTTTTGCCTGTTTTTTCACACTATAAATACACGACTCTTTCATTAGCAAAAACATCCATCACTCGTAGTCTTTCTGAACTTACACTTATTCCTCTCTTGTTGCTTGTACTGTGGCCTGTTCACAAGACCTACTACCTACCTTTCTTTATTTGCTTCTTTGAAACTGGTATGTCCTAATTTAAGCTTTTTAGCAGCACAACAATGTGTTTATTTACTGCTTCTGTATCCCTATCTGCTTACTTCTTCTGTGTGGTTCAACACTACTGATTTCTTTCTGCCTGTCTGTTATGAATCCCAAACCCCTGCCCCCTTATGTGTTCATGCTATGGTTTGAGGCATGGCAATATGCAAATTATTGTCCTTGAATTAAACTTGATCCCCTGGGATCCTAGCCTCTAATAATGTGTGTTCTAACAGGCTTGTGGATATGCTAGACTCCTCCATTGTTGGGCATGCCTAAAGCCTGCCCTTGCCTAAGCAATAGGCTCTTCACAATCTCCCCATTCCCCTAAACCCCCCTATGTGTGTTTATTAGTAGCTGTTTCCCTCTCCCTTTCCCCTTTAGCATTCTATTCTGCACTTGCACACTTTCTTAGTCTTTAAGTTCTTCCCCCCCCCTCTTGCGAGCCTTGACTTGGGACCATTTGAGTTCCCTCCGAACTTGGACACTTGGGGGATGAACCTTTCACACTACACTTGTCCTAATCTGATTATACATTTGGGTATGAGCATTGCCCGGATTCCCTTTGAGGCTCTTAGGGAACTTTGACACACTCAAATGGGAGAAAGGCTTTGGATCATGATCTCATGGAGTTGGTTTACTTCATATTTCAGACATGAAGTCTGAATCAGGCTCTCCTTTGGTTGTACTTTTATTTATATTTTCTGATGTATTTTTTACTTTATTTCGGGCTGTAACAATCTGTAATAAACCCTTGGGGATGGTTAGTGAAAAGAGGTAGGTAACTAAGTATGCAAAAAGGGTAGATACCATGTCTATAGAATTTTGAATCTGCATATAGAAATCATGCCTATAGGTGTTAGGAAATCTGCATATGCATATAGAAATCATGCCTACAAGATTGTCTAAATCTGCACGATCAATTGCACCTAGATATCATGTCCAGAGGTCTTAAACAAATTTCTACACTTAGATATCATGCTCATAGGACTTAAACATCCAATTGCACTTGGATATCATGTTCATTCAACATCTAGATATCATGTTCATGGGTTTAAAATGAGTCTTCTACATTTTTATACCATGTTTACAAGGTTCAAAATCAACTACGCGTAGAAAACATGTCTATAGGAATTCCTAATTGAATCTGAATCACTTCATCCATGTATAGAGCTAAAACCAGTAATAACAGGTACCATCAGTTGCAGAACTTATAGCCTTCGTTAAAACTTGCCCTTATTTTAATAATCTGTCTACCCCTTTTAACTAGTACATATTCAGTTTATTTTGATTTCTAAATTCAGTAGATACCATGCCTATAGGATCTTTGTCCAACACTTAGGCAAGCTTTAGGGTAAAGTTATAAACTGAATCTGTTCTATTAACTACAACCAGTAGACATGCCTCTGTGGGGCTTCTTGAACTATGCAATAAATTAGTCTGCCTCAACCTTTAAGTTCTTTCATGTCTAGTATTTAATCAGACCCTAAACAATATATGTAAGTCATGCTAATTACATGCTTCTTTTTATAAGGAGGTGTATCTGAGCCTCTGCTTGTTATGTGCTTTACTCAACTTGCAATACGTGTTTTGTATGTCGCCTTAGAATTTTTGCCTTTGAAACTACAAATAAGCCTAATATCCCTCCCCTTTTGGATTAGTAGTCCTAAATGCCTCCGGGACTGATAGGATTGGGATGGGTAATAGCATGCAATAATTAATCAAGACCATTACGTGCTTTAATACCTTAATGGGGTGGGAAGGGTAGATATGGATATGATGACCACATGATAATGTCACGTGTATCCCCTCATTGAGGAGTGATTACCGGGCATTGTGTGGGGTGATCCATATTATTAATAAACCTTGGAACCCCCTTTCCCTTTGTTTCTTTGTTTATTCTAAAGATTTCAAACTATTTCTTTTTTAAAAAAATCATCTTTCTTTTAATTCTTTCCAACTTTGTTTATTTGTAAACCATTATGTGAAAATCCCCTCTTATTTGAAGTTTCATTTGCCTATATGTTATTTGCACCTAAATTCACAACAATAGTCTGACCGGGAACCACACTAGTGGATCCCGAGGTGTGCGTAACACCTTCCCCTTGGGATAATTTTAAGCCCTTACCCAATCTCTGGTTACTCAAATCAAACCCTCTTGGTGTCCTAATTCACCTTAATCATTAGGTGGCGACTCTTCATGTCAAATCCAATTCCCAAAAGGAATGAGTTATCCTCCCAAATGTCATAAACCCAATTTCGCGAGAAAAAGGGGGCACGACAGTCGTCATAGAGGGGGAGGCCAGCCCAGATACTATGCCCTTCTTGCTTGTACAGAGGCTGTTACTTCCAATTTTATCATTACATGTATTGTTCTGGTCTGCCATTGAAATGCATCAGTTCTACTCGATCCAGGCTCCACTTATTCCTATGTGTCCTCTTATTTTGCCCCGTATTTGGGCGTATTTCGGGATTCTTTGAGTTCCCTTATTTATGTGTCTACTCATTTGGGAGATTCTCTTGTTGTGGACCGCATTTATCAGTCGTGTCTAATTGCTCTTAGTTGTTTTGAGACCAGAGCCGATTTATCATTGCTCAACATGGTAGATTTTGATGTTATCTTGGGTATGGACTGATTGTCACCCCATTATGCTATTCTTAATTATCACGCCAAGACCGTAACACTGGCTATACCAGGTTTTGCCGTAATTAGAGTAGAGGGACACCTTAAATTACACTCGCAACAGAGTTATTACATTTCTTAAAGCTCAACAAATGGTTGAGAAGGGGTGTGACACATATGTAGCCTATGTGAGAGATGTCAGTATTGATACCCCCATAGTTGATTCAATCCCAGTAGTGAGGGATTTCCCAGATGTGTTTTCAGCTAATCTTCCGGGCATGCCGCCCGACAGAGATATTGATTTATTACCGGGCACTTAGCCCATCTCTATTTCTCCTTAACGTATGGCCCCTCTCGAGTTGAAGGACTTGAAGGAACAGTTACCGAAATTGCTTGATAAGGGCTTTATTCGGCCCAATGTGTCACGTTTGGGTGCTTCTGTCTTTTTTGTGAAGAAACAATATGGTTCTATGCGTATGTGCATTGATTATCGCCAGTTGAACAAAGTTACAGTGAAGAACCGGTATCCTTTGCCTCGTATTGATGACCTATTTGATCAGTTACACGGTGCCCAAGTGTTTTCCAAGATTGATTTGCATTCAGGTTATAACTAGTTGAAGATTCGGGAGCCAGATATCCCAACGATTGCTTTCAGGACTCGGTATGGTCATTACGAGTTCCTTGTGTTGATACCCATTTTTTCCTCATATGTTTTAACATATATATATACTTTCAAAATAGCACATATGCAGTTATAAGCATGCATAAGTATTTTTATGATTTTTTTACAATTTTTTAAAAAAGCTCCAAATTGATTTATTTCTTCCCTTTTTATTTATAAAATTTCCAGTAATTATCCTTCAAATTATTTTTGTGGTGATTTAGTCATCTAAATTCTTTATTTATGCCAAAATATTGTTTAAATATTTTAGTGCATTTTTTTATAATTGCATTTATATTTTTTAGGCTAAATTGCATATCTTTGCTGCCCTACTAATGCATAATTACATTATTGATGCATAAAATGATCTTTTATATTTTAAAAATATTAAAAAACTATTTTAAATTATTTTAGTACACAAAAATATTTTTTTTGGAAATCATTTATTATTTTTTCTAAATTATATAACTATTAAAAGTGGCTATTTAAAATCTAGCCTATTTTATTTTCAATTTCAGCCCCAACCTAACCCAATTACCAGCCCAATTTTAATTAAACTACCCAGACCAAACCCCAGCTACCCGATCTGGCCCCCAAAATCTTATAATCTCGGCCACTGATCATAAAGATCAACAACCACAAATGACCATTCCTAAAATAAACCCAAAATACCCCCCAAACCCTATCATTTCATACTACCCGCCGCCCTGAAACCCCTCTCTGCTCTCAAACGCTCTCAAAACCTAACCTTAAAACCTCACTAACCCTCGTCCATTGCCATATCCGATGATTTCTCACCACCTCTCAAGCCCCCTATGGCCTCCCTCACGTTAATCTTGCCATCTCCAGGGCCCTCAAGGGACCAGGGCTAGTTGGCTTGCATCTATGGTTCCTCTCTCGCCTGTTTCAGGCCATTCTAGTGTGATTTCGAGTAAGATCAACCTATATTGACTACGATATGTGGTTTTCTAAGCAGGTTTCTTCACCTCTATATGGTTCTCTTCGAAACCCTAATTTCTTTTCTAAACCTCTTAGATCTGTACAAATCTAAGATGATTTGGGTTTATTTCATGTGAGTTTTATAATAACCTTACGATTTTTTACAAGAATCGTATGATTTTCAAGCGATCTTCATTTTTTCCTAAACTAGGGTTTCCGGAACTTCTTTTTACAAATTGTTTTATGACTTTTTGTGTTTAATCTTATGCTTCTAATATATTTTGACTGATTTTGTAAGTCTTCTACAACCTTAGCCTGTTTGTACTGAAAGCCCTAATTCTTTTTGATGTTCTTCGTCTGGTTTCTAAGTACTAGTATATTGACTGGTTCTTGCTTTGGGTTCTTGTGATTTCTCATGACTTTCTTGCCCTAATATGCTTCTACTAAATTTATTAGTTTGACCTTTCACTGATTCTGTGTGCTTGTGTTCGTCCTGACTATTCATGTTAAGACCTATAACATTCTCCTTGAATCAGTGTCGTTCTAACTATTTGTTTTGTTAAAGTTATGAGGAATCCTGAGTATTCATGTTCTACCTTATTTTATATGTTAAACACGCTGGCTCTTTCATGACTTTCTCCTTGATTATTCTGAATTGGTTTGATTTGAACACTTTCCCTTAAACTTTCGATTCTTACCTCTCCACTCGATTTGATTGAATTGTTTGCCTTAATTAATTTTACTTTGCCTTGTTTGTATTTTGCTGATTCTTACTGATTTGTTTCCTTAATTAAAACTTCTTTTAATTTACCCCTAATTACCTACTCTATACTAAACCTTAGTTGATTCTTTTCCTTAAATACTTAGCATGCTTTTACCGTTGATTTAAATTGTCACTTGATTAAGGGAAAGACATGCTGATTTACATGTGACTTCCCTGATTTGCTACTTAATTGATATCTTACCTTATTTGTTAAGATTTTGATTACTATATAAACCCCATCTTATTTTAATTTCTAAACAACGAACACTAGTTCATCTACACTATTATACTCTAAAAAAGCTCTCTACACTCTCCTATTCCTTGCAATTCTTATTAGTCCAGTCGGTTGTAAGCTAAGGCTGGCTATTGGAATCATCTCTACTCTGTATTCTGTATACTCTCCCTAACTGGTATGTTCTGATTCAATTCACATTCCAAACTATGTGTTTCCTTTGTTGCTGCAGTTCATCAATTTGTGATTTCCAGTTTTATGTGCTATTCTACTTAATATGCAATCAGCATGCCTAGATTACTGTATCACAAAGCATGTTTAAGCTTATAGCTATTATACTGTTTGGCATGCCAATATTACTTTAAATAATTAGTTCATTAGCATGTCCCAAGATGCATTGTGTGCTTATGATTTCACCCAACATGACCAAATTCTGCCTGTTCTGTATATGATTAAAATTTCTAAAACCTTGAATGTTTCATGAAGTGTTTGTCTAGTCTAGTTTGTTCTATTTCACTAATGAGATCCTATTTGTGTCTTAAATCTATGTGTTCTCAACTTAACTTTGCAACTACAATTTGTGTATTTGATTGCCATCACTAAGGTGTATTCTAGGTGTTCCCCCTACCTCTTTCCCCGTGTGAGGTATATTCTGAAACTATGTGTTCTCTCACTTGCATTTTGATTGTTGTAAAAATCCTCTTCATACTATTCCTACTCTAACTATGTTCTGATTTTCATAAAATTCTTTCAATTACTAAGACCTTCTTTCTCTATTTACCAAACTCTTTCAAAGTCATTATGCACTCTCACATTACTCTTAGAATACTAGGTTCTGCCCCTCTGATATGTGTATTTCCTTGAGACCTTTTGAGGTCTCTCTGAACTCTGGCATGTCAGAGCTGGCCTTTCCACACTGTACCTAAATCAGTTATCTTTTGAGAAAAGGTCTAGGTGTGAGCACTGGCCGGGATCTTTGAGGTCCTTAGGGAACTCTGACACACCTTGACATGATATTGTCTATGGAACTTTGGCATTTGAGGCTATTGGAGGCTGAGAAGTCATTTGGGCCTACTGTAGGCTCCCTATAGATTAACTCCTATTTATTTAATGTATTTTTATTCATTGGTCTGTAATAATTTTGTAAACAAACATTGGGGTAATTAGTGAAAAGGGTGGGTAGTTATATATATGTTGGGTAAATTGGGTAGATACCATGCCTATATGGTCGTGTTGATTCAAATGTGTTTTCTATGTTTGCTTTACTTCCACAATCTTAGAAACCATGCCTATAGGACCTAAAAATGGCTTTAATAATAGGGATCATGCCTATATGGTTAAAATCAGCTCTATAGATACCATGCCTATAGGGGTTTCACTTTGGTTAAATGAATGTTGTTTGTTTTTACCTTGCTTAACTAGAGATCGTGTCTATAGGACTTAAAACAGTTCGGTTAAGTAAATCCAAATTCATGTTTATTTATTCTAAATTGGCTTAATTAATTAATCTGTCCGTTTCTTTAATAAGTTTTCAAACACTGCCTTAAAACTAATACTGCTAGAAAGCATGCCCATAGGATCTCAAGTTGTTGTTTAAAAAAATCATTCTACTATTTTATTGCATTCCCAATCAATATAGATACCATGCTTTTAGGACGTCATTATTATGCATATAGGCAAGCCTCTAGGGCGATTAAAATCCTGCAACTATAAAACTGCGGTTTGCTATTTGAGATTGCTCACATTCAACAGGTCCAAAATCAGTAGGCAAGCTAAATAGGTCTTTGACGCTTGGTCTTAATCCATGTTGTATACTTCCTGCTCATCTAGATATCATGTTCTAAGTTTTCTTAAATATCTGAAACACTTGGTTGAGACGTGCATTTATTTGTTCTACTTGTAGAGGTGACTGTGAGCCTGTAATTTACTCTCTTTAGATGCAGTCCTAATTGTTTTTGATTGACGCCTAGACTTTTATCATTTAAACCCTTAGAAAGTTCTAGAACTACCCTAGTTAGATGTCCTAAATACCTCCAGGACCACAAGGAAGGGACAGGTAGTACATGCATAGGACATCTGTCAAGGTTATTAGAACACCATAGGCTATGACCAAGGGGAGGGAATTGGGGTAGTAAGGATATTATGACTACGCGCTAATGTCACGTGTAGCCTGTTATTGAGGAGTGACTACCGGGCATTGCGTGGGGTGATCCTGTAGGCTAACCAACCTAGGACCCCTCTTTCCCAACTCCCGATGTTTAAACTTTACTTTTTCTCTATATATGCAACTTGTTTTCTTCTTTTGTCTCATTACTTGAGTCATACAATGTCCAAAACATGCCTTTATTTGCAAGTATGTGTTTAAACTATTTATTTGTTAAAAGGATTAATTCATATAAGTATAAGTTCGAACGGGACCCACCGTTGTGGACCGAGAGGGGTTCCTAACACCTTTCCCTCAAGGTTATTTCGAACCCTTACCCTAAATCTCTGGTCATGCAAACTAGTCTAAGAGTTAATCGCTCTAGGTGCCTTAACACACCATAATCCGTTAGGTGGCGACTCTTCAAAAACCCAAATTCCCAAAAGGAAATGAGTTATTACCCCCATGAACGTCGAAACTAGGATTTCTCTCTCTCTACGGAGGGAAAAAAGGGGGCGCGACAGCATGGCGACTCTGCTGGGGATATTTTAGGCTCTTACCATAACGAACTTATCTTTTGTGAATTAGTCCAAGCATGCCTTATCCCGTACCCTTTCCCCTTATTTGAATTTAACTGCCTATTCTAAGCATTTTTGATTCTTTTATTCCTAAAACTGACCTGTCTCTTTGTTTTCTTTTTCTGTAACTGTCTTTTAATTTTTTAAATACTGTATTTATTTTACTACGTGCAAATACTTGACTCCATGCTATTTATTGCTGCATAAATCATGCTCCGCATCATATTCCACTAGTGCGTATTAAATCCTATAGCAACGCTTGATGAGTGGTTGCGCTCTTCTTATTTATTACCCTTAAATTTGAAAAGGCTTATTTGCGGTAAAAATAGTCGATCAACAGTGCAGTCGACGGTTCCGTGCCTTCCCCCTCAAGTTGTCCGTTTGAGGGTACCAGTTTAAACCCCTATAGTAACCTTACTCTAATTGAAATTAAGCATGCATCATGGTCAAACCTAGTCAGATTAATATGTTGTCCATATAATAATCCATTAAGACGAGCCTTATCCAAAAAGTCCACCGGGGTTTCCATAATCCCAGCGGACACAACCACGTGCTGTGCATTAATTTGGAGAACTAATGCCAATATGCTAATCATGAATGTATAAATAGTTGAGTTTGGTGGGGGAGAAGGGCCTAACCCTTTTATTTTGTAGAAAATAAGGCACGACGTCCCCAGATTTGGTATGGTTAGAAATATCTCACCATTGATGCTAGATTGGTGGGAGGACCTTTCCTCAAGAGACAAGAAACACGAAAGAAGTACCTGGGTAACATGCCTTCTCTACTAGACATTGAGCCAAACAAAAGATTGATCGAGGCTGCCACTTTATTCTGGGATAGTGAAAGGGCTGTGTTCCATTTCGGTGACATAGAAATGGCACAACTTCTAGAAGAAATTGGAGGTCTTGCTGGATTGACTTGGGATATCCCCGGGTTATTGGTGCTGGAGAACCATACTGGTAAAGGGTTTTTAAAGATGATGGGGCTAAAAAAAATGCTGACTTGGTATGGATGAAGGAATCTTACATACCTTTTGAATATCTATGTAAAAGGTATGGCCATAGCAAGTATTACCATACCTACCATGATGAGCTCTCTCTCACTTCTCTGGGCCACATCCACCGCAGAGTGTTCGTGTTCATTGTATGCTTCTTGGGCTTGATAGTGTTCCCAATGAAAAAGGAAAGAATCCACAATAGGTTGTCCATGGTTGCCAAGACTTTGATGGAAGAGATCAACGGACAGACATACACCATAGTCCCCGTAATCATAGCCGACATCTACAGGGCACTAGAGCGCTGTCAAAGAGGGGTCGAGCATTTTGAGGGTTGTAACATGTTGCTGCAGTTGTGGTTATTAGAACATCTTCAAAAGGACCAGTATCGCTAATAATTTCCGCGAAGGGCTTGGAATGACCATATTGCCTTCCATCACCTGAAGCGGATGACCTACATTCCGGATAGGTTTGCTCAGCCAAAAAGTGTCAAAGAGTGGGTGGAGTTCTTCAACAATCTGACCGAGGAGCAAGTGCAATGGATATTTGAATGGTTCCCAACAAACAAATTCATCATCAAATCCAGGGACTCCCCACACCTAGTGCTGATCAGGTTGAGAGGGATATACCCTTATGTCCCTATTCGAGTTATGAGGCAAGCAGGTAGGAAACAAGTTGTACCAAGGGTAGCCAAGATGACGACGTCCCTTACAAGTGCCAAGCTTAGAACATGTGGCACTGCAAGATCATTGTTGAAATGAACACCATCGAGCCCGATAAGTATCACGTAGGGTGCGAACCCCTCTACCCAGCATGGTTAGAAGACAATCTGAAGGGAATGGTGATACTAGGAGCCGGTCGAGGGAATAGAATCATAGATGAAGAGGCTGAAACTCAAGTCAAATGCAACAGGCTGCGCAAAAGGGTCCACGACTCTAAGAATGAGCACCGGGAAATACATGAGAGGAATGTGAGGTAGATCGAAGAATGGAAAGAAATGGCAGTCACTTCCAACAAGAAGTTGGAATATCTGGAGCGAGGAATAGTGGAGCTGGAAGGTAAAGTCATAAAGAGGATCGAGGATTGCCAGAACGTTGAAGGAGCTGAAGGAGGGCATCTGGCCAGAGCCTAATTGCTGCTGGGTCTGCTCGAGTTGGGGGACCTGTATGATGGAGTTAGGAAGATCGAAGGTCTTTCTGGGACCAAATAGACTAGATTTATTTGCTTTCCTGAAATGTAATAAGGCCAAGTGCCAGTAGTGACTTATTTTTCTATTATCTTAGTGTCGTTTGGGATTCGTCTATTTTTCATGTTATGAAATGAAGCATTTATTGGCATCTAAAGTTCTCCAAATCTATTTGTCGGTAGGCCTACCTCGGGCGCAACGAGGCTCCCAAATTAAGACATGAATTTATATTTTCGCAATATGTGTTTAAATACTGCAAATATTTTAAAATTCTCACTTACTTGTTACCTTTTGTTTTTCCTTATTTTGATTATTCCCATCCCCTTAGGTTGGTTCACTCATACTGGCCTCATCAACGTATCATACTAGATCTAGAGACCCTCCACCACCTCCTCCTCCAATCAATACAAAAGGCAGAGGAAAACCAAAAATGGACGACTTAAGTGGTACCCTAAAGGAGAATGTTGAGAACGCAGAAACTTCAGATGGACGGAGTACTCCGGCACTAAACGACCTAGTCTTAAGATTGGAACAAAAGATACTGGAACTGCAAGGAGAACTTGAGCAGGTTCGCAACTTGGCAAACTTGTCACTCACCCTGAATGTACCTGACATCAACCAACAGAACACAAAGAATCCATCACCTCCCCAAAACACACAAAACCAACATCCAAAAAATCCTCCTGCACCAAATTAATATGCAACTCCACCCCAAAATCTCAATCCATTACCAATACCAACTCCGCCACAACATCACCACCAACCAATTCAATACCCACCAACCACCACTTACAACACTCCCCAAGACATACCACAACCCATTACTGATCCTCAAAACTCCACCAATAACCATCATTACAACCAAGTCCCTGGCACCCATCAAAGTAACCTTATATATGTAGAAACTGTGCCTCACTCTATCCAACCAATCTCCTATACACCGAAATCCTCGGAGAAGGACCTGCTCATTAAGAACATGGATGAAGAACTTAAGAAGTTGACGAGGCGAGTTCAGCGTATCAAAGGTGAAAAAGGAATAGAAGGTTTGAACTATGAAGACCTATGTATACAACCAGATGAATAACTGCTAGAGGGGTACAAACAGCCCAAGTTCGAGATGTTTGACAGTACAGGTGATCCCAGGGTTCATCTGAGGACCTATTGTGACAAGCTTGTCAGGGTCAGGAAAGACGAAAAGATCTGAATGAAACTCTTTATGAGGAGTCTTATTGGGGATGCTATGCCTTGGTACATCAGCCAAGATCCCAAGAAATGGTCCAATTATATGAGTATGGCATCAAATTTCATGGACCGGTTCAGGTTCAATACAAAGAATGCACCGGATATTTTCTATATTCAGAATCTTATGAAGAAACCTACTGAGACTTTCCGCGAGTATGCTACTCGTTGGAGGTCAGAAGTGACCATGGTCAGGCCATCTTTGGTCGAGGAGCAGATGAACAAGTTTTTTTTCAGAGCATAGGATCCGTAATATTATAAAATGTTGATCGTTATCGAAAATCATGAATTCTTTGATATCATCAAACTCGAAGAAAGAATCGAAGAAGGAATCAAGAGTGGGATGGTAACGAATTTTGAGGCACTACAGGCCACACATAAGGCATTACAATCAGGCGGCAGATCAAAGAAGTGAGATGTAGGGGCAGTAGTGGTGGCTCAGGGCCCGAAGTCTCCACTTACATATCAAACACCTCCATCCACATATCAAACACCTCCACCCACATACCAAGCACCACCGCCCACATATCAGCCCTCATCTCCCATATATTCCCAACCAGCCACTGCGCATCACACCTATAACTCCCAACCATCCCATTTCCAATCACCTCCAACTCGCCAAAACTTTCCGAGACCAAGAACCAATTTCGATCGCAAGCCACCCAGACAATACACCACCATTGCTGAACCCATCGACCAACTGTATGAGAGGTTGAAAGCCACTGGTTATGTCACCCAATTCCTGTTGTAGCATTAGAGAATCCGTCCTAATGGGTCAACCCGAATAAAACTTGTGTGTACCACTCCGGTATAAAGGGGTACACCACTGATGAGTGCCGAACATTAAAGGATAATATCCAGACGCTAATTAACAACAAGGTCATACAAGCAAAGGAAGCCGAACCCAATGTTCGCAACAACCCCCACTCTGATCATAGAGGTGGTGGGGTACATGAGATAGAGATGAACGAAGAATGGGACCCTGAGGGGTCGATTGGGCTTATTAAAGAAGGAGATGACTTTAAAGTTGCAGTCACACTTACTCCTATTATGGTACAGACTCAGTGACCAACCGAGGTCGAGGTAGCTGCACTGGTTCCATTTGAGGTAGAGGTAGCTCCACCTGCGGCCACCCCTGCTCCATTTGAAGTAAAGGTGATCACACCTTTCATGGTGACATTATCAACTACACCTCCTTTTGACTCCAAAGCAATACCATGGGATTACGTTGTCGAAGCTCGGCGAAAGGGAAAGGCAACGATAGAGGAATCCGTTGCTGCACAAGGAATGACTAGGACTGGAAGAGTCTATACACCTGTGTTGCACCCCTTTTTCCCCCTCCGCATAAAGAGAAGTCCAGGTTTTGACACTCATGGGGGGGGGTAATAACTTATTTCTTTTTGGAAATTTAGTTTTTTGAAGAGTCGCCACCTAACGGATTATGGCGCATTAGGGAACCTAGAGTGATTAACTCTTAGACTAGTTTGCATTACCAGAAATTTAGGATAAGGGCTAGAAATAACCTTGAGAGGAAGGTGTTAGGCACCCCTCGTGGTCCACAACGGTGGGTCCCGGCCCAACTTATACTTATAAATTAGTCCTTTTAACGAATAAATATTTTAAACACATACTTACAAATAAAGGCATGTTTTGGACATTCTATGACTCAAGTAATGAGACAAAAGGAGAAAACAAGTTGCATATATAGAGAAAAAGGAAAGTTTAAACATCAGGAATTGGGAAAGAGGGGTCCTAGGTTGCTTAGCCTACAGGATCACCCCACACAATGTCCGGTAAACACTCCTCAATGAGGGGATACACGTGACATTAGCACATGGTCATCATATCCTTACTACCCAATTCCCTCCCCTTGGTCATAGCTTAAAGCGTTCTAATAACATTGACAGATGTCCTACGTGTTCACTACCCGTCCCTTCCTTGTGGCCTTGGAGGTATTTAGGACCTGTAACTAGGGTAGTTCTAGAACTTCCTAAGGTTTTAAAGGATAAAAGTCTAGGCGTCAATCAAGAACACTTAGGACTGCATTTAAAGAGAACAAATTGTAGGCTCACAATCACCTTCACAAATATAACAAGTAAATGCACGTCTTGAAATAACAATCAGGTATTTAAGAGAAAATCCTAGAACATGATATCTAGGTGAGCAGGGATTATACAGTATTGAATTAGGACAAAGTGTCAAAGACATATTTAGCTTGCCTACTGATTTTAGACCCGTTAAATCGGAACATTCTGAAATAACAAAGCACAGTTTTATAGTACAGAATTTGAATCGCCTTAGAGGATTGCCTAAACACATAACAGTGGTGCCCTAAGAGCATGATATCTATTAGGAATGCAGTAAAACAATGATCAATTTTTAAGCGGACAACTTGAGATCCTATAGACATGTTTTCTAGCGGCATTAATTAAGGCAATGTTTGAAAACTTATTTAAAGAAACAGACAGTTAATTAAACCAATTCAAACATGAATTAGACTGATTTTTTCAACTAAACTGATTTTAACTTCTATAGGCATGATTACTATTAACGCCGAGTTTAATCCCTATAGGCATGGTATCTAGTTATTAAACCTGACTCTTGAACTTATAGGCATGATACTTAAGAAGACGAATATGAATACATGCTGTGACAAAACTAAACTTTAATTACTTTATCTCTATAGGCATGATATCTAAATATTAAAGCAATTTAGATCCTATAGGCATGGTTTCTAATACTGTGAAAGTATAGCAAACATAGCAAATACGTTTGAATTAACGCAACACTATAGGCATGGTATCTGCCCGATTTACCCAACATATATATAACTACCCACCCTTTTTTCACTAATTACCCCAATGTTGTTTACAATAGTTATTACAGACCAATGAATAAAAATACATAAATACATAGTAGTTAATCTATAGGGAGCCTACAGCAGGCCCAAATGACTTCCCAAGCCTCCAATAGCCTCGAATGGAAAAGTTCCATAGACAATCTCATGTCTAGGTGTGTCAAAGTTCCCTAAGGACCTCAAGGATCCTGTGCAATGCTCACACCTAGACCTTTTCTCAAATAATAACTGATTTAGGTGTAGTGTGGAAAGGCCAGCTCTGACATGCCAGAGTTAAGAGAGATCTCAAGGTTCTCAAGGCAGTACACATGCCAGAGGGGCAAAACCTAACATTATAGGAGTAATGTGAGAGTACATGATGACTTTGAAAGAGTTTGGTAAAACTATTAGAAGTGAAAAGATTCAAAAATAGTTTTCTTTTAAAACATACTGGGAGTGACCAGTTTTTGAGAAGAATGCTAGGAGTGGGAGCAGCAGTTTTGAAATCATTCTGAGGAAAGCACACTTAGCAAACAACCCAATTAATCCAGGACTACCCAGATTCACTTAACAAGCAGGCTTACAAGCAAAGGGTGAAGGGGATTGGGAAACATATAGGGTTGAGACCACATAAATAGGGAAACTGGTACAACAAATGTCCAGAACAACTAGGAGTATACTGAATAAGTTAGTCATAGAAAGTTAAGACGTAGAGAAAGAATGTAATAGAATCATGTTGAAAATAAAGATGTATTGAACATAATTGGACACAATCAGGACCAATTGAATGCAGTAGAAAACTAAATAACTAACATGGTCATACCAGCTAAAGGTAGGGATAAGGGAACTAAGTAAACTAAATGAAGTCAGTCATGTTAATTACGCATAAGGCAAAATTTAAACATGCTTAATAACAGCAAATAGAGAAACCAAATCGAATAACCAATACAGGAACAAGCATAGATGTATAGGCATAGAACACATAAAGTTGAGTTTCAAAATCTAACTGGAGCATACTAGTTGGAGAAGAGGATGCAGAATATAAAGCAAGTAAAGTTCAAATATCTAGCCTTGGTTTTCAGCTGGCTAGACCAATGAGTAACAAAAGTAGCAGACAAAGAGAACTTTAGAGTGTAAGGAGTAGTGATTTTTGAACTAATAATCGTTGTCCAGAACTTAAAATAAAAGGGGTTTATATAGTAATCAAAGCTTAACAAATAAGGTAAGAGATCAATTAAGTAGCAAATCAGGAAAGTCACATGTAAATCAGTAAGTCTTTCCCTTAATCAAGGTACAATTAAATTAATGGTAAAAACATGCTAAGTATTTAAAGAAAAGAATCAAGTAAGGCTTGGTATAGAGTAGGTAATTAGGGGTAAATGAACATGGCTTTCAATTAAGGAAACAAATCAGTAAGAATCAACAAAAATACAATCAAGGAAAGGGAATATTAATTAAGGCAGGCAATTCAATCAAATCAAGTAAAGAGGTGAGAATCGAAAGTTTAAGGGAAAGTGTTCAAATAAAACCAGGAAATAAGGAATTCAGAATAATCAAGAGTTCAATCAAAGAGAAAGTCATGAAAGATTCAACAATTTTAGCTTATAAAATAGAGCAAGACATGAATAGTCAGAAATCGACACATAACTTTAACAAAACAAAGGTTAAACGATACTGATTCAATGAGAAAAGTACAAGTCTTGACCTGAATGTTCAGGATGAACACAAGAATATAGAATTAGTGAAAGGATTAAACTAGGAGATTCAGTAGAAGCATATTAAGAAAATCACGAGAAATCACAAGAACCCAAAGCAAGAACATAGTCAGATTTACCAGTACTCAAAAACCAAACGAAGAACCCTAAAAATTAGGGCTTTCAGCATCAGCGAGTTAAGGTTGTAGTAGGCTTACAAAATCAGTCAAAATATATGAGAAGCAGAAGAACAAACACAAAAAGTCATCAAACAAATTGTAAAAAGAAATTTCGGAAACCCTAGTTTAGGAAAATGTGAAAATCACTTGAAAATCGTGCGATACTTGTAAAGAATCATAAGGCTGCTATATAACTCACATGAAACAAACTCAAATCATCTAAGATCTATACAGATCTAAGAGGCTTATAAAAGAAATTAGGGTTTCGAAGAGAACCATACAGAGGTGAAGAAACTTGCTTAGAAAACCATAAATCGTAGTAAAAATAGGACGATCTCACTCGGAATCACACTGGAATGGCCTGAAACAGGCGAGAGAGGAACCATAGATGCAAGCCAACTAAAACTGGTCCCTTGAGGGCCCTGGAGATTGCAAGAATAACGTGAGAGAGGCCATTGGAGGCCTGGGAGGTGGTGAGAAGTCATCGGAGATGGCCATGGACGAGGATTAGTGAGGTTTGATTAGGGTTAGGTTGAGAGTGTTTGAGAGACGAGGAGAGTTTCCAGGGCGGCGGACGGGTGAGAATGAGAGGGTTTGGGGGTCGTTTAGGACTAAAAAGGGAAGGGATTAATGATGGCCGTTGATCTATATGATCAACGGTCAAGATTAGATGAGATTGGGGCCGGATCGGGTCTTCAGTTTTTGGGCTGGGTAGTTTCAATTGAAAATTGGGCTTGGTATTGGGGCTGGAATTGAAATAAAATTAGGGCAGATTTTAAATAGCCATTTTTACTACTATATAATTTATAAAATAATAATAAATGATTTCCAAAAAATATTTTCGTATACTAAAATGATTTAAAATAGTTGTTTAACATTTTTAAAATATAAAAGATCATTTTATGCATCAATAATGTAATTATGCATTAGTAGGGCTATTATTGAAAGATATGCAATTTAGCCTAAAAATGTAAATGCAATTATAAAAAAAATGCACTAAAATATTTAAACAATATTTTGGCATATATAAAGAATTTAGATGACTAAATTACCACAAAAATAATTTGAAGGATAATATTAGAAATTTTATAAATAAAAAGGGAAGAAATAAATCAATTTGGAGCCTTTAAAGATTATAGAAAAATTATAAAAAAGGCTTATACATGCTTATAACTGCATATGTGATATTTTAAAGTATATATATATATATATATATATATATATATATATATATATATATATATATATATATGTGTGTGTGTGTGTGTGTGTGTGTGTGTGTGTGTGTGTGTGTGTGTGTGTGTGTGTGTGTGTATCAACACTATATATATATATTTATATATATGTGTGTGTTAAAACATATGAGGAAAAATTGGGTATCAACAACTGCCCCTTTTTACCGGGAAGGATGAAAGAGTTTTCGGGTAAAGAAATGTTGGCCAATTTTGACCTGGCGGGATATTTTGAAAGATAGAGGCTGGACTCCGGTCTTCGAGTTGCCTACATATTCCTGGTCTTACAAGAATCATACCATGTGTAGTTCTGGATTCATCGGCGGAATATACCGATGAAGCATTGCAAGAACGGACACGAGATGCAGAAGCGATTAAGGTTTGAGACAGTTGAAGGAACTGGAGCAAGGTCGCTCCTGCTAGAATAGCGGTTACTTGCTTGTTACCTGCAGATGAAAAGATGTTGCCGACATGTATTTGTGCAAAAATTTAAACATGATGCAGATTCCCTTTGGACCATGAAGGTTGTCTTTGGACGGTTAAGGATGACGTCCTTAGACCATGTTGTCCTGGGCCATGAATTATTTAGTGAGGGATTCGCAAGTCGCGAAATGTTGTTCTTGGGCCATGCAGATAGTGCCTCCGAACCATGACGCCTTTGAATAATGATATGCAAATTTGAGGGATCCTCATGACATGGCATGATGTCTTCCGGCTATGAGGATGATGCCTTTTAGACTATGACGCCTTTGGATATATTGGTGATATTTCAGCCCATGATATGCAATAATATGATGTTAACAAGACAAGGCTTTGTCTTTCAAAATGAAGGGCAGAGCTTAGCCCGATAGAAAAGCAAATAGATGGTACTAGAAAAGAGCAATATTTGTGCAAAGAGGGACAGTTCTTAGTCCTATGCAGATGGGGATGCAAGGATTAGCCTCATGAAAATATGGAGGCAAGGATTAGCCTTATGCAGATATGGAGGCAGGGATAAGCCTCATGCAGATACGGAGGCAGGGATTAGCCTCATGCAGATAAGGAAGCAAGGATTAGCCTCATGCCAGTGGGGAGGCAAGGATTAGCCTCATGCAAGCAGGGAGGCAAGGATTAGCCTCATGCAGGTATGGAGGCAGGGATTAGCCTCATGCAAATATGGAGGCAAGGATTGGCCTCATGCAAATGGGATGCAAGGGTTAGCCTCATGCAATGTGGAGGCAAGGATCAGCCTCATGCGAACACGGAGGCAGGGATTAACCTCATGCAAGTACGGAGGCAAGGATAAGCCTCATGCAAATATAGAGGCAAGGATCAGCCACATGTAAATATGGAGGCAGGGAATAGCCTCATGCAGATATGGAGGCAGGGATTAGCCTCATGCAAATATGGAGGCAAGGATTAGCTTCATGCAGGTACGGATGCAAGGATTAGCCTCATGCATGTACGGAGGCAAGGATTAGCCTCATCCAAATTGGGAGGCAAGGATTAGCCTCATTCAAATACGGAGGCAAGGATTAGCCTCATGAAAATACGGAGGCAAGGATTAGCCTCATGCAAATACGGAGGCAAGGATTAGCCTTATGCAAATAGGGAGGTAAGGATTAGCCTCATGCAAATACTGAGGCAAGGATTAGCCTCATGCAAATATGGAGGCAAGTATTAGCCTTATGCAAGTACGGAGGCAAGGATTAGCCTCATGCAAATATGGAGGCAAGGGTTACCCTCATGTAAAGAGCAAGTAGCAAATAAGAGTAGCATATGTCTTAGATGGAGATATATTCGGTGTCTGATGTTCTGATTGATAGCGAATTTTGTTATGTTTATATATTTGTGGATGCTATCGCTACATCAGATGTGCCCGCATTCAAAGAAAAATTGTAAGTCTTGTGAGGGGATGTTGGTTTGTGCCTTCGTCTATTGGCCTTGCTTTTCTCCATTTTGGAGGCCTTTACGAGTTTCCCTAGGTAACACCTGACTGTCACGGAATTAGAGTTTTCGAAAATATGCAATTATTGATAAAAATAGAATCATTTTAGAAATGTATTGATATATCAAGTTATTTTTGACGAACTAATGACTGTAACACATATCAGAGACATTGCAGCTTTCTCATGTTAGAATTTAGAGGGTCCTCCTCAAAATTCTTCCCCAGTTTGATAGATGATTCTTCGGTTATTTGCAGGTAATAGGCCTTGTTGCACCTTCTTCGAAATTTTGAGAGTCCTTCTCAAAATTCTGCCCCAGTTTCTTAGCCGATTAGTGACCGTCTGACACATGTTGGCATTGGGTGGACTTGCTCAGGAATTTTGAGGGTCCTCCTCAAAATTCTGCCCCAGTTTCTGATCTTGAGGGAAATGAAAATTTTATTATGATATGACCAAACCCATAAGGCTGCCTACGTATCCCCTCTTAAACGGGAATCAGGTCAAACGTAGTTTAATTACATTTAGATGAGGAAATGTAAGTAATCTAAGCATAGTATTTCTTGACTGCGTCTGAATTGATTGGTTTTGGCCAGATTTAGCCATCCATTTCTGCAAGTGCTCCTCCTGTCAGTACCTTGTGAACCATGTACGGACCTTGCCAGTTAGGAGAGAATTTCGCTTTGGTTTCATCTTGATGTGGGAAGATCTTCTTCAGCACCAACTAACCTGGTCCAAATTGCCTTGGTTTGACCTTTTTGTTGAAAGCTCTGGACATTCTGCTCTGATAAAGTTGGCTGTGACATACTGCGTTCATCCTCTTTCCATCAATAAAGGCCAATTATTCATAGCGACTCTTTATCCACTCTGCATCGCTGAGTTTAACTTCCCATATGACTCTAAAAGAAGGAATCTCTACTTCGGCTAGGATGACAACCTCAGTACCATAAACCATCATGCAGGGAGTTGCCCCGGTTGATGTGCGAACCATAGTGCGGTATTCCAATTAAGCAAAAGGTAGCTTCTCATGCCATTGTTTGTGGTTCTCTACCATCTTCCTTAGTATCTTCTTGATATTTTTGTTGGCGGCTTCTACAACTCCATTCATCTGAGGTCTATAGGCTTGGAATTCTTGTGCTTGATTTTGAAAGTTTCACACATGTGTTTCATCAGATCACTGTTGAGATTGGTGACATTATCAGTAACAATGGACTCAGGAACTCCTAATCGGCAAACAATGCGATCTTTGACAAAATCTACGATGACTTTCTTGGTCATAACTTTGTAAAATGCAGCCTCTACCTATTTTGTGAAGTAATCAACGGCTACCAAAATAAACCTATGTCCGTTTGAAGCAGTGGGCTCAATTGGACAAATAACATCCATTCCCCAGGCAGCGAATGGCCAAGGTGATCTTGTTGCATTGAGCTCATTTGGTGGCACTTTTATCATATCGGCATGCACCTGGCATTGAAAGCATTTGCAGACATACTGGATGCAATCCGTCTCCATGGTCATCCAAAAGTAATCGGCCCTGAGTATCTTCATAGCCAAGACGAAACCATTCATGTGAGGGCCACAGGTCTCAGCATGTACGTCCTCAAGCATTTGAGAAGCTTCTTTTGCATCGACACATCTTAGCAATCCCAAATTGGAAGTTCTTCTATACAGATTTCCTTCACTGTGGAAGAAGTGATTGGACAATCTCCAGAGAGTTCATTTCTGAGTGTGGTTTGCGTGCTCCGGATATTCTCCCTTTGACAAATACTCCTTGATGTCATGGAACCAAGGCTTTCCATCTGTTTCTTCTTCAACATGAGCACAATATGCTGGCTGATTATGGATCCTCACCGGAATGGGGTCAATATAATTCTTATCTGGATATTGTATCATAGATGACAAGGTAGCCAATGCATCGACAAACTCATTCTGAATTCTGGGCACATGTCAGAATTCTATCTTCATGAACCTCTTTCTCAATTCCTGCACATGGTGCAAATATGGTAATATCTTGGAATTCTTGGTGGCCCACTGTCCTTGTACCTGGTACACAAGCAAATCTAAATCACCGATCACCAGCAACTCCTAGATGTTCATGTCGATTTCCATGTTGAGCCCTAGTATGCAGGCTTCATACTCCGCCATTTTGTTGGTGCAAGGAAATCTGAGTTTAGTAGATATCGAATAATGTTGACCCGTTTCTGATATCAAACCTTCTTCAATAGCTACTCCTATGAAATTTGCAGCTCCATCAAAGAACATCCTCTAACCGTCATATGCTTCGGTAATGTCTTCTCCTACAGATGATACTTCTTCATCAGGAAAATACGTTTTCAAGGGTTCGTATTCTCCTCCCACCGGGTTTTCAGCAAGATGATCTGCCAATTCCTGTCATTTGACCGCCTTTTGAGTTACATAGACGATGTCAAACTCACTCAACAGTATCTGCCACTTGGCTAACTTCCCAGTCGGCATGGGCTTCTGGAATATGTACTTTAGAGGATCTATCCTGGATATAAGGTAAGTGGTGTAGGCATAGAAGTAATGCCTCAATTTCTGAGTTGTCCAGGTCAAAGCACATCAAGTGCGTTCCAACAAAGAGTACCGTGTTTCGTAAGGTGTGAACTTCTTACTCAGGTAGTATATGACTTGCTCCCTTCTTCTTGACTCGTCATGTTGTCCCAGAACACATTCGAAGGCTCCATCCAACACAGATAGATAGAGTAGCAAAGACAGTCTTGGTTCAGGCAGGACCAGAACTAGTGGGGTGGATAAGTACTCTTTGATTTGATTTTGTCGAAGGCTCTCTGACAATCCTCTGTCCAACTTGTCACGACATCTTTTCTCAGCATCTTGAAGATGGGTTAACATATGACTATAGATTGTGCTTTGAAGCAAGTGATGTAGTTGAGACGTCCTAGAAAGCCCATCATGTCCTTTTTGCTCTTAGGTGGTAGTAACTCCTGAATAGCTTAGACCTTGGACGGATCAAGTTCGATCCCTCGAGGACTGACAATGAATCCCAGTAACTTTCTTGCAGGAACCCTGAATGCACATTTTGCGGGGTTCAACTTCAAGTTGTACCTCCTTAGCCTGTCAAGGAATTTTCTAAAGTCCGCTATGTGATCCACGGCCCTCTTGGATTTAATAATGACATCATCTACATACACCTCTATCTCCTTGTGTATCATATCATGGAAGATGGTTGTCATGGCTCTTATGTAAGTAGCCCCGACATTCTTTAGACTAAATGGCATCATCTTGTAGCAATATACCCCCAAGGTGTAATGAAAGCTGTTTTCTCCGCGTCTTTTTCATCCATCCAGATATGGTGATAACCCGTGAAGCAATCTACAAAGGATTGAAGTTCATGCTTGGTGCAGTTATTGATCAAAATGTGTTTGTTTGGCAATGGAAAGTCGTCCTTGGGACTTGCTTTGTTTAAATCTCGATAGTCAACACATACTCTAACTTTCCCATCCTTCTTTGGAACCGACATAATGTTAGCTAACCAGGTTGGGTACTCGACCACCCTGAGAACTTTGGCTTTGATCTGCTTGGTAACTTCCTCCTTGATTTTTAAGCTCATGTCTGGTTTGAATTTTCTGAGTTTCCGCTTCACTGGCGGACACATGAGATTTGTAGGACACTTGGAGCCACTATGGACATGCACAAACCGGTCATGTCATCATGTGAAAATGTCCTCATATTCTTTTAGGAAACGGTTATACTCTTCCTTTTCCGCTGATTACAAATGATTGCTGATGTGAGTCTCTTTGACGGTCTCGGCGACCCCCAAGTTTACTGCTTTGGTTTTGTCCAGATTGGACTTAGGTTTATTCTCAAAATTTTCAACTTCCCTGACAACTTCCTCGGGTATCTCATCTTCTTCATCTGAATCACTATCCTCATATTGTGTTACCTCATTACATGTCACAGTCACCAGTTCATCGGGAAAAGTAATAATTACGTTGTAGAAAAGAAAAGTATAGAAAATAGTAGTGAATAATAAAGAGCAAATACATTTGATTAAAATTAAACAACATCCAGACAAGTGCGGCTCGATGAATCGAGCATTTATTTTGAAACGAGTAAGTCTTTAAATCAAAATTACTGAAAATCTTAAATTCCTAAGATGGATATAGAAAGAAAATCTACCAAGCTACTTAGGGACTCGGCGAGTCTAGGATGGTGTGGCGGTCAAGTTCCTGAGAACAACTCCCTTCTTCACTTTCTGAATGGTGAGGCCTTCTTCCTCCTCCTCCTCGATTATGGCACTGCAGTGCATGTCTTCATCCTCCAAGAATAGATTTTTCAACCCAGCTAATGCTTCCTCTTCTGCAGTCCCCTATATTGTGTTAGCCTGGTGAAAAACTTGTTCTAGACGAAGCACTAGTTGCTCGAGAGGGTAATACGGTTTGCGCCATGGAGGTGACCAATCATTGTATTCTTGCCTTGTGTATTGATATCTGAGCCCACAGGTAGTACCATAACCTTTCAGCCGTATTGGTTTAGTGATACCTTGTAAATTCTTCCCCAGCCCTTTGCCGGGCTCATACCCAGACCATGCCAGTATGCTTTCTATTTTACTACTCCACCATTTATCTTTCTTGATGGTATTGACACGTTCAATGTCATGATAGGTTTCCCCTCCAAGCCTTCTTCTATGCCCAATAGCCGGGATGGTTTGACTGGTGTAAATGGGGTTACTCCCATCCCCATGAATGATCACCTCCTGATGATTCCATTCGAATTTCATGGCTTGATGTAGTGTGGAAGGCACGGCCCCGACGACATGGATCCATGGTCGGCCCAACAGAAGATTACATGAGGCTGGTATGTTAAGCACCTAAAACTCAATGTCGAACCAAGTTGGCCCCATATGTAAACAAAGGTTGATTTCCTCGATTGTGGCTCTTTAGGACCCATCGAAAGCTTTCACATTCATGCTTACTACCCGTATTTCATGAAAAACTTTGTCCAACCTTTTTAGAGTGTCCAACGGACAAATGTTGAGGCTTGAACCTCCGTCAACCAAGACCCTGTCAATGAATTTGTCTTCAAATTGCACTGTAATATGCAATGCTCGATTGTGATTCAACCCCTCAGGTGGCAGCTCATCTTCATGGAAGATGATCTTATGACTTTCCAGTACTTGTCCCACCATGTTGGCCATTTTATCGCCACTGATGTTATTGGGTACATAAGCCTCACTCAACACCTTCATTAAAACGTTCTTATGTGCCTTTGAGTTTTGCAACAGTGACAAGATGGATATCTGAGCTGGGGTTTTGTTCAGATGGTCAATTATGGAATTCTCATTTGCTTGTAATTTCCTCCAGAGTTCATCTGACCCTATTTCAATGATAGGCTGCCTGGTAGTGGCATCCTTCCTTGGTCCTCCCAAATGTTCAAGTGTGTGCAACATCTGATTCATCTATTTTTGCCTTTCCCTTTCGCCGAGTTTCGGCAACGTAATCCCAGGGTATTGCTTTTGAGACGAATGTAGGTGTGGTTGATACTATCACAATGAAAGGTGTGACCATTTCTACTTCAAATGGAGCGGGGTGGTCGTAGGTGGAGCCACCTCTACCTCAAATGGAACCAATGCAGCTACCTCAACCTCTATTGGTGACTGAGTCTGTACCACAATAGGAGTAAGCGTAACTGCAACTTTAAAATTATCGCCTTCTCGAATAAGCCCAATCGACCCCTTCAGGGTCCCATTCTTCGTTCGTCTCTATCACATTACCCTACCACCTTTATGATCAGGGAGGGGATTATTGCAGACATTGGGTGCAGCCTCTTTTGCCTATATGACCTTGTTGTCATCTAGCGTCTAGATCTTATCCTTCAATGTTCGGCACTCATCAGTGGTGTTCCCCTTCATACCGGAGTGGTACGCACAAGTTTTGTTCAGATTGACCCATTGGGATGGATTCTCTAATGACACAGTAGGAATAACGGTGACATAACCAGTGGCTTTCAACCTTTCATACAGTTGGTTGATGGGTTCAACAATGGTGGTGTATTGTCTGGGTGGATTGCGGTCAAAATTGGGTCTTGGTCTTGGAAAGTTTTGGCGAGTTGGAGGTGATTGGAAATGGGATGGTAAGGAGTTATAGGTGTGATGAATAATGGCTAGTTGGGAATATCTGGGAGATGAAGACTGATATGTAGGTGGTGATGCTTGGTATATGGGCGGAGGTGTTTGATATATGGGCGAAGGTATTTGATATGTAGGTGGAAGTGTTTGATATGCTGGTGGTGGTGTTTGATATGTGGGTGGAGGTGTTTGATATATGGGTGGAGGTGTTTGATAGGTAAGTGGAGATTTTGGGCCCCGAGCCACCATTACTGTCCCAACGTCTCTCTTCTTTGATATGCCTCCTGATTGTAATGCCTTATTTGTGGTCTGTAATGCCTCAAAATTTGTTATCATCCCGGTTTTGATGCCTTCCTCAATTTTTTTCCCAAGCTTGATGATATCAGAGAACTTATGGTTTTCAATGACCATCAATCTTTCATAATACTGCAGATCCTGTGCTCTGACGAAGAACTTGTTCATCTGTTCCTCATCCAAAGATGGACTAACCTTGGCCGTTTCTGACCTCCAACGAGTAGCATACTCGCGAAAGGTTTTGGTGGGTTTCTTCTTAACATTCTGGATATAGAAAATGTCTGGTGCATTATCCGTGTTGAACCTGAATCGGTCCATGAAATTGGACGCCATACTCACCTAATTGGACAATTTCTTGGGATCCTGACTGATGTACAGGGACAAAGCATTTCCAGTAAGACTCCCCATAATGTATTTCATTCAGATCTTTTCGTCTTTCCCGACCCTAACAAGCTTGTCGCAATAGGTCCTCAGATGACCCCTGGGATCACCTTTACTGTTGAATATCTCGAACTTGGGAGGTTTGTACCCTTCTGGCAGTTCTACATCTGGCTGTATGCATAGGTCTTCATAGTTCAAATCTTCTATTCCTTTGTCGCCTTCAACACCTTGAACTCGGCTCGTCAACTTCTTGAGTTCTTCAGCCATTTTCTTAGTGAGCATGTCCTTCTAGGAGGATTCCGGTGTATAGGAGATTGGTTGGATAGAGTGAGGTGCGGTTTCTATATATATAGGGTTGCTTTGATGGGTTCCAGGGACTTGGGTGTAATGATGGTCATTAGTTGAGTTTTGGGGATCAGGAATAGGTTATGGTGTGTTTTGGGGAGTGTGGTAAGTGATGGTTGGTGGGTACTGAATTTGCGGATGGTGATGTTGTAGCGGAGTTGGTATTGGTAATGGATTGAGATTTTGGGGTAGAGTTGCGTGTTGATTCGGTGCAGGAGGATTTTGTGGGTGTTGATTTTGTGTGTTTTTGGGGAGGTGCTGGGTTCTTTGTGTTTTGTTGGTGGATGTCGGGAACATTTAGGGTGAGTGAAAAGTTTGCCAAGTTGCGAACCTGCTCATGTTCTCCTTGCAATTCCAATATCTTTTGTTCCAGTCTTAAGACTAGATCATTTGGGGCCGGAGTACTACGACCATCTGAAGTTTCTGCGTTCTCAATATTCTCCTTTCGGATACCACTTAAGTCATCCATTTTTTCTTTTCCTCTACCTTTGTATTGCTTGGAGGAGGAAGAGGTGGAGGGCCTCTAGATCTGATGTGATATGCTGATGAGGCCAGTACGAGTGAACCAACCTAATGGGATAGAAATAATCAAAATAAGGAAAAATAAAAGGTAACAAGTCAGTAAGGATTCTGAAATATTTGCAGTATTTAAACACATATTGCGAAAATGTAAATTTGTGTCTTAATTTGGGGGCCTCATTGTGCCCTAGGTAGGCCTAGTGACAAATAGATCTGGAGAACTTTAGATGCCAATAAATGTTTCATTTCATAACATGAAAAATAGATGAATCTTGAACGACACTAAGATAATAGAAAAATAAGTCACTACTAGCACTTGGCGTTATTACATTTAGGAAAGCAAATAAATCTAGACTACTTGGTCCTAGAAGGACCTTCCCCAGATTCGATCTTCCTAACTCCGTCATACAGGTCCCCTTGCTCGCACAGACCCAGCAGCAAGTAGGCTCTGGCCAGATGTCCTCCTTCAGTTCCTTCAACGTTCTGGCAATCCTCGATCTTCTTTATGACTTTACCTTCCAGCTTCACTATTCCTCGCTCCAAATATTCCAACTTCCTATTGGAAGTGACTGCCATTTCTATCCATTCATCGATCAACCTTACATTCCTCTCATGTATTTCCTGATGCTCATTCTCAGAGTCGTGGACCCTCTTGCGCAGCCTGTTGTATTTGACTTGAGCTTCAGCTTCTTTGTCTATGATTCTATTCCCTCGATCGTCTCCTGGCATCACCATTCCTTTTAGATTGTCCTCTAACCATGTTGGGTAGAGATGTTCACATCCCGTATGATACCTGTCTGGCTCAACGGTGTTCTTTTCCATAATGATTTTCCAGTGCCACATGTGCTGAGCTTGGCACTTGTAAGGGACGTCGTCGTCTTGAAAGTCTGCCCTGAAATGACTCATCTTGGCAACCATTGGTACAACCTGTTTCCTGCCTTCTTGACTCATAACTCAGATAGGGACATAAGGGTATATCCCTCTCAACACAATCAGCACCAGGTGTGGAGCGTCCCTAGATCTGATGATGAATTCATCTGTTGGGAACCATTCAAACATCCATTGCACCTGTTCCTCGGTCAGATTGTCAAAGAGCTCTACCCATTCTTTGGCACTTTCTGGTTGAGCAAACCTATCTGGAATGTAAGTCATCCGTTTTGGGTGATGGAAGGCAACATGGTGGTTCCAAGCCCTTCGCGGAAATTCTTGGCGATAGTGACCCTTTTGAAAATGTTCTAACAACCACAAATGTAGCTGTTGCGCCCCTTTTTTTCCATCCGCGTAGAGAGAGAAGTCCAAGTTTCGACATTCACGAGGGTTATAACTTATTTCCTTTTGGTAAGTTGGGTTTTTGAAGAGTCTCCACCTAATGGATTATGGTGCGTTAGGGTACCGAGAGTGATTAACTTTTAGACTAGTTTGCATTACCAGAGATTTAGGGGAAGGACTAGAAATAACCTTGAGGGGAAGCTGTTAGGCACCCCTCTCGATCTAGAACGGTGGGTCCCAGTCGAACTTATACATACGAATTTGTCCTTTTATCAAATAAACGATTTAAACACATACTTGCAAATAAAGGAATGTTTTGGACATTGTATGACTCAAGTAATGAGATAAAAAGGGAAAAGGCTTGAACAAGTTGCATACATATAAAAGAGTAAAGTTTAAACATCGGGAATTGGGAAAGAGGGGTCCTAGGTTGGTTATCCTATATGATCACCCCACACAATGCCCGGTAAACACTCATCAACGAGGGGCTACACGTGACACTAGTGTGTAGTCATCATATCCTTACTACCCAAGTCCCTCCCCTTGGTCATAGCCTAAAACGCTCTAGAAACCTCGAAAATATCCTATGCATGCACTACCTATCCCTTCCTTGTGATCCTGGAGGTATTTTAAGACCTCTACTTTCAGACAGTTCTAGACCATCCTAAGGTTTTAAAGGATAAAATTTTAGACGTCAATCAAGAACAATTAGGACTGCATTTAAAGAGAACAAATTACAGGCTCACAATCACCTCCACAAATATGACAAGTAAATGCACGTCTTCAAACAACAGTCAGGTATTTAAGAGAAAATCCTATAACATGATATCTAGGTGAGTAGAGATTATATAATATTGAATTAAGATAAAGTGTCAAAATCTTATTTAGCTTGCTTACTAATTTAGACCTGTTAAATTTGAACAGTTTTACTAAAAAAGCACAGTTTCATAGTTGTAGAATTTAAATCGCCCTAGAGGCTTGACTAAGCACATAACAGTGGCATCCAAAGAGAATGATATCTACATTGATTGGGAATGCAGTAAAATAGTGAACAGTTTTTAAAACGGTTGACTTGAGATCCTATAGACATTTTTTCTAGCGGTATTAATTTAAGGCATTGTTTGAAAACTCATTTAAAGAAGTGAACAGTCGATTAAACCAATTCAGAATGAACTAACATGAATTAACATGATTTGTTTAACTAAACTGATTTTAAGTTCTATAGGCATGATTTCTGTTAGAGCCAAGTTTAATCCCTATAGGCATTGTATCTAGTTATTAAAGCTGACTCTTGAAATTATAGGCATGATATCTAAGAAGACGAATGCGAATACATGCTGTAACAAAACTGAACTTTAATTACTTTATCTCTATAGGCATGATATCTATTATTAAAGACATTTGGATCCTAAAAGCATGGTTTCTAATACTGTGAAAGTAAAGCAAACATAGCAAATGCATTAATACAATCCTATAGGAATGACATCTACCCGATTTACCCAACAGATATGTAACTACCCACCCCTTTTCACTAATCACCCCAATGTTGTTTACAATAATTATTACAAACCAAAGAATTAAATACATAAATGAACAGAAATTAATCTATAGGGAGCCTGTAGTAGGCCCAAATGACTTCCAAGCCTCCAACAGCCTCAAAATGCCAAAGTTCCATAAACACTATCATGTCTAGGTGTTTTAGAGTTCCCTAAGGACCTCTAGGATCCCGGGCAGTGCTCACACCTAGACCTTTTCTCAACAATAACTAATTTAGGTGCAGTGTGGAAAGGACAGCTCTGACATGCCAGAGTTCAGAGAGATCTCCTGGATCTCAAGGCAGTACACATGTTAGAGGGGTAGAACCTAATATTCTAGGAGTAATGTGAGAGTGCATGGTGACTTTGAAAGAGTTTGGTAAACAACAGAAAGAAGGTTATTGTAATAGGAAGAACTTTATGAAAATTAGAACATAGTTAGATTATAAATAGTTTGAGAAACCATGAAGAACAATTTTTAAAATCAGAGGGCAAGTCATAGAACACACAAACTTCATCCAAGGGAAAAAAGGTAGGGGGAACACTTAGAATGCACCTTAGTGATGGCAAACAAGTACACAGATTGTTGTTGCAAAGTTAAGTTGAGAACACATAGGTTTAAGACAAAAATAGGATCTCATTAGTGAGATAGAACAAACTAGAAAAGTCAAACACTTCATGCAACATTCAAGGTTTTTAGAAAGTACTAATCGTATACATAACAGGTAGGATTTGATCATGGTGGGTAAAATCATAAACACACAATGCAACTTGGGACATGTTGATGAACTAATTATTTAAAGCAGGATTGGTATGCCAAACAGTATAATAGCTATAGCCTTTAATAGAATAAGCCTAAGCATGATTTGTGATACAGTAATCTAGGCATGCTGATTGCATATTAAGTAGAATAGCACATAGAACTGGAAATCACAAATTGATGAACTGTAGCAACAAATGAAACACATAGTTTGGAATGTGAATTGAATCAGAACATGTCAGTTGAGGAGACTATACAGAATACAGAGTAGAGATGAGGCCAGTAGCCAGCCTTGGCTTACACCCGGCTGAACTAATAAGAATTGCAAGGAACAGAAGGGAGTAGAGAGCTTTTGAGAGTATAATAGTATAGATGAACTAGTATTCATTGTTCTTAACTTAAAATAAGAGGGGGGTTTATATAGTAATCAAAAGCTTAACAAATAAGGTAAGAGATCACTTAAGTAGTAAATCAGGGAAGTCGCATGAAAATCAGCAAGTCTTTCCCTTAATCAAGGGACAATTAAATTAACGGTAAAACATGAGTATTTAAGGAAAAGAATCAAGTATGGTTTAGGTATAGAGTAGGCAATTAGGGGTAAATGAACAGGGGTTTTAACTAAGGATGCAATTAGTAAGATTCAGCAAAAAACAAACAAGGCAAGGGAAAATTAATTAAGGTAGGCAATTCAATCAAATCGAGTAAAGAGGTAAGAATCGAAAGTTTAAGGGAAAGTGTTCAAATCAAACCAAGAAATAAGGAATTCAGAATAATCAAGGAGAATGTCATGAAAGAAGCAGCATATAAAATAAGGTATAACATGAATAGGTAGGATTCCACATAACTTTAACAAAACAAATAGTTACAACGGTACGTATTCAAGGAGAATGTTACAGGTCCTAACATGAATAGTCAGGACGAATACAAGCACATAGAATCAGTGAAAGGTAAACTAAGAAATTCAGTAGAAGCATATTAGGGCAAGAAGTCACAAGAAATCACAAGAACCGAACGTAAGAACCAGTTGATATACTAATATTCAGAAACCAGACGACGAACATCAAAAAGAATTAGGGCTTTCAGTACAAATGGGCTAAGGTTGTAGTAGACTTACAAAAATCAGTCAAAATATATGAAAAGCAGAAGATTAAACACAAAAAGTTATCAAACATTTTGTAAAAAGAAATTTGGGAAACCCTAGTTTAGAAAAAGATGAAAATCACTTAAAAATCATACAATTTTTGTAAAGAATCTTAAGGTTATTGTAAAACTCACATGAAACAAGTCTAGATCCTCTCTGATCTGTATAGATCTAAGAGGTTCAGAAAAAGAAATTTAGGGTTTCAAAGAGAACGGCACAGAGGTGAAGAAACATACTAAAAAACCCATAAATCGTAGTCAATATAGGACGATCTTACTCGGAATCATACTGGAATGGCCCGTAATAGGCGAGAGAGAAACCATAGATGCAAGTCAACTAGCCCTGGTCCCTTGAGGGCCATGGAGATGGCAAGAGTAATGTGAGGGAGGCCAATGGATGCTTGAGAGGTAGTGAGAAGCCACTAGAGATGGCCATAGACGAGGGTCATTGAGGTTTAGATTATGGTTAGTTTGAGAGATTTTGAGAGATGAGAGGATTAGGTAATGGCGGGGGAAGGGTGGTAAACTGATTAGGGTTTTGGGGTATAGGTCAGTTTAATTATGGAAAAGGGGAACCTGGACCGTTGATCAAAATGATCAACGACCAGGATTTGGCCGGGTATTGGGTTGGGCAGATGGGTATTTGGGACTGGGATTTCTAGGCTGAGTAATTTAATTGAAATTGGGCTGGTAATTGGGTTAGGTTGGGGCTAAAATTGAAAATAAAATAGGCTAGATTTTAAATAGCCATGTTTAATACTATATAATTTATAAGAATTAATAAATGATTCCTAAAAATATATTCATGTACCAAAATGATTTTAAATAGTTTTTTAACATTTTAAAAATATAAAAGATCATTTTATGCATCAATAATGCAATTATGCATTAGTAGGGCTATTATTGCAAAAATGTGCAATTTAGCCTAAAAATTATAAATATAATTACAAAAATGCACTAAAAATGTTTAAACACTATTCTGGCATAAATAAAGAATTTAGATGACTAAATCTAAAGAAAAATAATTTGAAAGATAATTATTGGAAATTTTATAAATAAAAAGAGAAGAAATAAATCAATTTGGAGATTTTAGAAATTATAGAAAAATTATAAAAATTCTTATGCATACTTATAACTGCATATGTGCTATTTTGAAAGTATATATATGTATTAAAAATATATGAGGAAAAATTGGGTATCAACAACAACAACAAGTTACAACCCTCGAAATACTTGACCCCTCTTTGACAGCTCTCTAGAGCCATGTAGATGTCGGCTATGATCATGGGGACTATATTGTATGTCTGTCCATTGATCCCTTCCATCAAAGTCTTAGCAACCATGGCTAACCTAGTGTGGATTCTTTCCCTTTTCATTGGGAATACTATCAGGCCTAAGAACCATACAATGAACACGAACACTCTACGGTGGATGTGGCCCAGAGAAGTGAGAGAGAGCTCATCATGGTAGGTACGGTATGACTTGCTATGGTCATACCTCTCATACAGATATAAGAAGGGTATGTAACATTCCTTCAGGCATACCATGTCAGCATGTTTTTTCAGCCCCATCATCTTTAAGAACCCTTTACTGGTACGGTTCTTCGGCACCAATAACCCGGGACTATCCGAAACGGAACACATACCTCTCTCTGTCCCAGAACAAAGTGACAGCCTGGATCAACTTGTTGTTTGGCTCAATAACTAGCAGGGAAGGAAAGTTACTCAGGTACTTTCTTACATGTTTCTTGTCACTTTACGAAAGGTCCTCCCACAAATCTAGCAGCAATGGTGGAATGTTGCTAACCATACCAAATTTGGGGACCTCATGCCTCATTTTTTGCAAAACAAAAGGGTTAGGCCCTTCTCCCCCACTAGATTCGACTATTTATGCATTCATGATTAGCATATTGGCATCTAGTTCTCCAAATTAATGCACAGAACGTGGTTGTGTTCGTTGGGATTATGGAAACCTTGGTGGACTTTTAGATAAGGCTTTTATTAAAGGATTATTATGTGGACAACATATAAATCCGACTAGGTTTGACCATGATGCATGCACAATTATAATCAGAGTAAGGTTACTATGGGGGTCTAGACTGGTACCCTCAAGCGGACAACTTGAGGGGGAAAGACACGGAACCGTCGACTGCACCGTTGATCGACTAGTTTTACCGCAAATAAGCCTTTCCGAATTTAAGGGTAATAAATAGGAAGAGCGCAACCACTCATCAAGCGTTACTATAGGATTTGATACGCATGAGTGGAAATTGATGCGGAGCATGATTTATGCAGCAATAAATAGCATGTAGTCAAGTATTTGCACGTAAGAAAATAATACATGAGGTATTTAAATAATTGAAAGACAGTTACAGAAAAAGAAAACAAGGAGACAAGTCAGTTTCAGGAATAAAGAAATCATAAATGCTTGAAAAATAGACAATTAAGTGCAAATAAGGGAAAGGGTATGGGATAAGGCATGCTTGGACTAATCCATAAAATATAAGTTCATTATGGTTAGAGCCTAAAGGTATCCCCAGCAGAGTCGCAATGCTGTCGCACCCGCTTTTTTCCCCTCCGCGGAGAGAGAAGTCCGGGTTCTGACATTCATGGGGGGTAATAACTCATTTCCTTTTGGGAATTTGGGTTTTTGAAAAGTCGCCACCTAGCGGATTATGGTGCATTAGGGCACCTAGAGTGATTAACTCTTAGACTAGTTTGCATTACCAGAGATTTAGGGTAAGGGCTCGAAATAACTTTGAGAGGAAGGTGTTATGCACCCCTCGCGGTCCACAATGGTGGGTCCCGACTGAACTTATACTTATGAAGTAATCCTTTTAACGAATAAATAGTTTAAACACATACTTGAAAATAAAGGCATGTTTTGGACATTGTATGACTCAAATAATGAGACAAAAGGAGAAAACAAGTTGCATATATAGAGAAAAAGTAAAGTTTAAACATCAGGAATTGGGAAAGAGGGGTCCTAGGTTGGTTAACCTATAGGATCACCCCACACAATTCCCGTTAAATACTTCTCAATGAGGGGCTACACGTGACATTAGCGCGTAGTCATCATATTCTTACTCCCCAATTCCCTCCCCTTGGTCATAGCCTAAAGCATTCTAATAACCTTGACAGATGTCCTATGTGTGCACTACCCGTCCCTTCTTTGTGGCCCTGCAGATATTTAGGACCTCTAACTAGTGTAGTTCTAGAACTTCCTAAGGTTTTAATGGATAAAAGTCTAGGCGCCAATCAAGAACAATTAGGACTGCATTTAAAGAGAACAAATTGTAGGCTCACAGTCACCTCCACAAATATAACAAGTAAATGCACGTCTTCAAACAACAGTCAAGTATTTAAGAGAAAATCCTAGAACATGATATCTAGGTGAGCAAGGATTATACAGTATTGAATTAGGACAAAGTGTCAAAGACCTATTTAGCTTGCCTACTGATTGTAGACTCGTTAAATTTAAACAGTCTCAAATAACAAAGCACAGTTTTATAGTTATAGAATTTGAATTGCCCTAGAGTCTTGCCTAAACGCATAACAGTGGTGTCCTAAGAGCATGATATCTATTAGAAATGCAGTAAAACAATTATCAATTTTTAAGAGGACAACTTGAGATCCTATAGACATGTTTTCTAGCGGCATTAATTAAGGCAGTGTTTGAAAACTTATTTAAAGAAACGAATAGTTAATTAAACCAATTCAAACATGAATTAGACTGATTTGTTCAACTAAACTGATTTTAAGTTCTATAGGCATGATTAGTATTAGAGCCGAGTTTAATCCCTATAGGCATGGTATCTAGTTATTAGAGCCGACTCTTGAACTTATAAGCATGATATCCATGAAGAAGAATATGAATACATTCTATGACAAAACTGAACTTTAATTACTTTATCTCTATAGGCATGATATCTAAATATTAAATCCATTTGGGCCCTATAGGCATGGTTTCTAATACTGTGAAAGTATAGCAAACATAGAAAATGTGTTTGAATTAACGCAACCCTATAGGCATGGTATCTATCCGATTTACCCAACATATATATAACAACACACCCCTTTTTCACTAATCACCCCAATGTTGTTTATAATAGTTATTACAGACCAATGAATAAAAATACATAAATACACAGTAATTAATCTATAAGGAGCCTGCAACAGGACCAAATGACTTCCCAAGCCTCCAATAGCCTCGACTGCCAAAGTTCCATAGACAATCTCATGTCTAGGCATGTCAGAGTTCCCTAAGGACCTCAAGGATCCTGGGCAGTGCTCACACCTAGACCTTTTCCCAAATAATAACTGATTTAGGTGCAGTGTGGAAAGGCCAGCTCAGACATGCCAGAGTTCAGGGAGATCTCAAGGCAGTACATATTCCAGGGGGGCAGAACCTAATATTCTAAGAGTAATGTGAGAGTGCACGATGACTTTGAAAGAGTTTTGTAAAATGGTTAGAAGTGAAAAGATTCAAAAATAGTTTTCTTTTAAAAAATACTGGGAGTGACCAATTTTTGAAAAGAATGCTAGGAGTGGGAGCAGCAGTTTTGAAATCATTTTGATGAAAACACACTTAGCAAACAATCCAATTAAACCAGGACTACCCAGATTCACTTAACAAGTAGGCTTACAAACAAAGGGTGAAGGGGATTGGGAAACATATAGGGTTGAGACCACATAAACAGGGAAACTGGTATAACAAATGTCCAGAACAACTAGGAGTATATTGAACAAGTTAGTCATACACAGTTAAGGCATAGAGAAAGAATGTAACAGAATCATGTTGAAAACAAAGATGTGTTGAACATAATTGGACACAATCAGGACCAATTGAATGCACTAGAAGACTAAATAACTAACATAATCATACTAATTAAAGGGAGGGGTAAGGGAACTAAGTAAACTAAATAAAGTCAGTCATGCTAATTACTCATAAGGCAAAATTTAAACATGCTTAATAACAGCAAATAGAGAAACCAAATTGAATAACTAATACGGAACAGGCATAGATGTATAGGCATGGAACACATAAAGTTGAGTTTCAAAATCTAACTGGAGACATACTAGTTGGAGAAGAGGGTGCAGAATATAAAGCAAGTAAAGTTCCAATATCTAGCCTTGGCTTTCAGTCGGCTAGATCAGTGAGTAACACAAGTAGCAGAGAAAGAGAACTTTAGAGTGTAAGGAGTAGTGATTTTTGAACTAATAATCGTTGTCCAGAACATAAAATATGAGGGGGTTTATAGTAATCAAAAGCTTAACAAATAAGGTAAGAGATCAATTAAGTAGCAAATCAAGGAAGTCACATGTAATTCTACAAGTCTTTCCCTTAATTAAGGGACAATTAAATTAACGGTAAAAGTATGCTAAGTATTTAAGGAAAAGAATCAAGTAAGGCTTAGTATAGAGTAGGTAATTAGGGGTAAATTAATAGGGGTTTCAATTAAGGAAACAAATCAGTAAGAATCAACAAAAATACAAACAAGGCAAGGGAAAATTAATTACGGCAGACAATTCAATCAAATCGAGTAAAGAGGTAAGAATCGAAAGTTTAAGGGAAAGTGTTCAAATTTAAACCAGGAAATAAAGTATTCAGAATAATCAAGGGTTCAATCAAAGAGAAAGTCATGAAAGAGTCAGCAATAACATATAAAATAGAGCAAGACATGAATAGTAAGAAATCGACACATAACTTTAACAAAACAAAGGTTAAACGATACTGATTCAATGAGAAAAGTATAGGTCTTGACCTGATTGGTCAGGATGAACACAAGCATATAGAATCAGTAAAAGGATTGAACTATGAGATTTAGTAGAAGCATATTAAGAAAATCACGAGAAATCACAAGAACCCAAAGTAAGAACACAGTCAAATGTACCAGTACTCAGAAACCAAACGAAGAACCCTAAAAATTAGGGCTTTCAGCATAAGCGAGTTAAGGTTGTAGTAGGCTTACAAAATCAGTCAAAATATATGAGAAACAGAAGATCAAACACAAAAAGTCATCAAACAATTTGTAAAAAGAAATTCTGGAAACCCTAGTTTAGGAAAAGGTGAAAATCACCTTAAAATCGTGCGATACTTGTAAAGAATCATAAGGCTGCTATATAACTCACATGAAACAAACTCAAATCATCTAAGATCTATACAGATCTAAGAGGCTTATAAAAGAAATTAGGGTTTCGAAGAGAACCATACAGAGGTGAAGAAACCTGCTTAGAAAACCATAAATCGTAGTAAATATAGGACGATCTTACTCGGAATCACACTGGAATGGCCTGAAACAGGCGAGAGAGGAACCATAGATGCAAGCCAACTAAACCTGGTCCCTTGAGGGCCCTGGAGATTGCAAGAATAACGTGAGAGAGGCCATTGGAGGCCTGGGAGGTGGTGAGAAGTCATCGGAGATGGCCATGGACGAGGATCAGTGAGGTTTGATTAGGGTTAGGTTGAGAGTGTTTGAGAGACGAGGAGAGTTTCCAGGGCGGCGGACGGGTGAGAATGAGATGGTTTGGGGGTCGTTTAGGACTAAAAAGGGAAGGGATTAATGATGGTCGTTGATCTCTATGATCAACGGCCGAGATTAGATGAGATTGGGGCTGGATCAGGTCTTCAGGGTTTGGGCTGGGTAGTTTCAATTGAAAATTGGGCTGGTATTGGGGTAGGATTGGGGCTGGAATTGAAATAAAATTAGGCAAGATTTTAAATAGCCATTTTTACTACTATATAATTTATAAAAAATAATAAATAATTTCCAAAAACTATTTTCGTGTACTAAAATAATTTAAAATAGTTGTTTAATGTTTTCAAAATATAAAAGATCATTTTATGCATCAATAATATAATTATACGTTAGTAGGGCTATTATTGCAAAGATATACAATTTAGCCCAAAAAATGTAAATGCAATTATAAAAAAAATGCACTAAAATATTTACATAATATTTTGGTATAATAAAGAATTTAGATGACTAAATTAACAAAAAAATAATTCGAAGGATAATTATTGGAAATTTTATAAATAAAAAGGAAAAAATAAATCAATTTGGAGCCTTTAAAGATTATAGAAAAATTATAAAAAAGACTCATGCATGTTTATAACTGCATATGTGCTATTTTAAAAGTATATATATATATATATATATATGTTAAAACATATGAGGAAAAATTGGGTATCAATAACCTGAACATTTGGGAGGATCAAGTAAGGATGCCACTACCAGGCAGCATGTCATTGAAATAGGGCCAGATGACTTGTGGAGGAAAGTACAAGCAAAGGAGTATTCTATCGTTGATCATTTGAACAAAACCCCTGCTCAGATATCTATCCTATCACTATTGCAAAATTTAGAGGCACGTAAGAATGCTTTAATAAAGATGTTGAGCGAGGCTTATGTACCCAATAACATCACTGGCGGAGAAATGGCCAATATGGTGGGACAAGTACTGGAAAGTCAAAAGATCATCCTCCATGAAGATGAGCTGTCACATGAGGGTTGAATCACAATCGAGCATTGCATATCACAGTGCAATTTGAAGACAAATTCATTGCTAGGGTTTTGGTTGACGGAGGTTCAAGGCTCAACATTTGTCCGTTGGACACTTTGAAAAGGTTGGACAAGGGTTTTCATGAAATACGGGTAGGAAGCATGAACGTGAAAGCTTTCGATGTGTCTCAAAGGGCCACAATTGGGGAAATCAACCTTTGCTTGCAGATGGGGCCAACTTGGTTCGATGTCGAGTTTCATGTGCTTGACATACCAGCCACATATAATCTTCTGTTGAGCCGACCATGGATCCATGCCGCTGGAGCTGTGCCTTCCACATTACATCAAGCCATGAAATTTGAATGGAAACGTCAGGAGGTGATCTGTAACGACCTGACCGGTCGTTTTGAGCTTTTGCAGTTTGATCACCAGTTCTCGGGCATGACTTGCCCCGTATGATGTATTATGACTAATGTAAATCATTGATTTTGGTTTTCACGGAAATTGGTATGAATTTGAAAGAACAGTCTCAATTGAAAGCTTTGAATTTGAAAGGTTTGACCAAGAGTTGACTTATTTGTATATGAGCTCAGAACGGAATTTTTATGATTTGGTTAGCTTCGTTGGGTGATTTGTGACTTAGGAGCGTGATCAGAAGTGATTTTGGAGGTCCGGTGTAGAATTAGGCTTGAATTGGTGAAGTTTGTATTTTGGCGATTTCCGATTGATAGGTGAGATTTTGATCCGAGGGTCGGAATGGATCTCCGAGAGTTTCTGTAGCTTCGTTATGTCATTTTGGATGTGTGTGCAAAATTTCAGGTCATTTGGACGTATTTTGGTTGGGTTTTTGATCGAAAGCATATTTCGGAAGTTTTAGAAAAACTTAGTCTTGAATTCGATGTGAATTGGTGAATTTGGTGTTTTATTGAGGTGTTTTGATGATTGGAACAAGTTTGAACGAGGTTTTAAGATGTGTTGGTGCTTTTGGTTGAGGTCCCAGGGGCCTCGGGTGAGTTTCGGATGGTCAATCGGACCATTTTTGGCTTTGAGAGTTGCAGAAATTGTTGTTTAGCTGTTGCAGAAGAATTTTCTCTTTGCGTTCGCGGCTGGAGCATCGCTTTCGTGTAGAACGATTTGAGGAAGGCTAAAATTAAGCCTTCTCATTCGCGAGACGTACCTCGCGTTCGCGAAAGGATGGGAAGCAGTGCATCGCGTTCGCGAGAAGGCACTCGCGATCGTGTATAGCAAATTGGGGTCCAAGGCATTTTGTTCATCGCGTTCGCGTAAGGTTTTCACGTTCGCATAAGGTTTTCGCGTTCGCGAAGGTGTAGGAGGTAGAAGCATCGTGTTCCTGATAGGGTGACGCGTTCGCGTAGGGAAAAATTTGGTCAATTAAGTTTGTGCTTCGCGAACGCGAGGCGTTGACCGCGTTCGTGAAGAAGGAAGGGTCAGACCTAGGCAGAAAGTTTATGTCATTTTATCTGCGATTTTAGCCATTTTTCCTCCATAGTTGACCATTTTGAGAGCTCTTTGAGGGATATTGAAGAGGGATTCAAGGAGAATTTATTGGAGGCAAGATTTTTGAACCTAAAACGTGATTCTATTGTGAAATTAATCTAGAAATTCATGGAAATTTAGATAAAAATGGAAGAACTAGGGCTTGGGATTTTGAGATTTTAAATTGGGATTTGAAGGGCCATTGGAGGTCGGATTTGAGAACTTTTGATATGTATGAACTCGTGGGGAGATAAGGAACCCGTTGATGTGAAAATTTCTGAGTTTTGAGAAGTGGTCCCGGGGCTCAAGTTTTGCTAATTTCGGGATTTTTGATAATTTTCAATTGTTTTTGCTTGGGATTTGCTCCCTTAGCATATTGTGATGTATTCGTTCTGATTTTGGATAGATTCGACGCGCATGGAGGCCAATTTGAAGGGTAAAGACGTCGCGAGCTAGAGATTTTGCCGGTTCGAGGTGAGTAATGATTGTAAATGATATCCTGAGGGTTTGAAACCCCAGATTTGCACATCGTACTGCTATATTGAGGCAAGACACGCGCTGAATGTTGAGCGTGGGGTTTTTACTATTGGGTATTGTGACTTGGTCCATCCCGATTGATGATTTTACCGCGTATTTAACTAAGACTTATTTGCTATCATTATGTTTTTGTGCTGATTGCCATATTTGGACATCGTGCCAGTTATTCGAACCCTTCGGGGACTGTTGTTGATATTTCCTCACTGTTTGATTTTTATACTTGAACTCAGTCATGTATTTTCCACTGTTTTCAAAAATCAGCCATGTTTATTTCGCTTTAACACATGAAATGATATTTCTAATAATATTTTAGGGCTGAGCATCATGTTTTACTATTGCCCGAGGGGCTTATGTGATTTTTGACTGAGTAAGGCCAAGGGACTATATTGTGAGGATACTTTTGGATCGGGCTGCACGCCGCAGTAGTGAGATACTAATTGATTATGAGGCCGGGGGCCTGAGATATGTACGCCACGGGATGGCTTGATATTGTGCTTGGGTCGTAAGGGGCCCCTTCTAGAGTCTGCACACCTCCAGTGGGCACCGTTGACGAAATATATGGATCGGGTTGCACGCTGTAGCGAGATATGGATCGGGCTGCACGTTGCAGCAGTGTTGGTACTATTTTATGTGTTTACTTTATTTCATTTGTCTTCCATTATCTGTTATTTGTGCTACTTCATGTGATATCTATCTGATTGCCTGGCATTATCTATTAATTGAGTGTTATGCCCGAGGGGCGGATTTCCATGTTTATCTACACTATTTGTTTGCACTCATTTGCGTAACTATTGAGAAAGTCATTTTCAAAAGAGGTTTAAACTAAGCTAAGATGTTTCTAAAGATTTCACAGCTTCACTATTTTTCTCAAAGGGTTTTTCACTGCTTCTATATAGCATGTTGGTTGCTTTACGTGATTTCTTACCGCTCAGTTGTTATTTACCTTTATTAATCACTGAGTCGGAGTACTCACATTACTTCCTGCACCTTGTGTGCAGATGCAGGTATTTATACACCCAGTAGAGGGTTTTGGTTGATCAGAGGCAGAGTTATCAGAGTTTAGTGAGGTGCCTGCCGACATTCACAGCACCGTTTTTCTCTCTTTTGTTAATTATTCATGTTTCATATAATTTAGACCTTGTACTTCTATCTATACCCTAATCGATGCTCGTGACTTGTGACACCCCGATTTGGGCTGTGTCAGGATGGTTCCTTCTACTGTCATTGTTATTTTCCGCAAATTATGGCTATTATATCAAGTTTAGAACTGTTTATGATATTTAACCATTGAAAATGAGTGTTCCGTTTTGGTTTGGCAAGCCTTGTCTTCACGAGAGGCGCCATCACGTCCGGGCTCGGGAATTGGGTCGTGACAAGTTGGCATCAGAGCCTAGGTTACATAGGTCTCACGAGTCATGAGGAGGTTTAGTAGAGTCTCGCGGATTGGTACGAAGATGTCTGTATTTATCCTCGAGAGGCTACAAAACCTTTAGGAAAAACATCATATTCTTGAATTCTTATCGTGCGTCCTTGATCCAGCTTGAAAAGTAACTTTTGAAATTCCTTCCACGCGTTCGCACGCGCGCATGAGTGCTCAGTATCAAATGTGCCTTGATGGCTTGTGATTCTCTGATCGAGGGGTGAGATGTGATCTCTATGAGTTTGATGTTGGGCCAGTCTGAAGGACTTGAGGCCGGATCTTTGCCTATGGCTTAAGCACCGAGGTGCTGATTGTGTGAGCGAGTGTTTCGAACTTATATGTTCAGTATTGTCCCTATTAGTGGAAGTGACAGCTAGATAATTATGTGATGAGTATTTTATTACTTCGAGAAGTATCCATATGATTCGGAAGCGGTGAGAGGGGTCTCCTAGATGATAGAAGAACTATTAGGTGCTTGAATTCCATCATGATTTGAGGTGTAGCCCGAGCTATGGGCGTGTGAAGAATCTTATCGTGTCTCCTAGTTGGGAGTGGAGTAGATTTCATATTGCGGTATGAGTTCAGACTCAGGAAGACTAAGTGGCTGCGTACAGTTATGACAGTGGAAGGTGTACAGAAATGTTAATTGAAGGCAAAGCAGGTGGGTTATCTCTTGCGAAAAATTCTGAGGTTGTGTGACCCTTATGTGACTGTTAGAAGATCTCATGTGCAAGTGAAATGTAAGTGTTGAAATTTGAATTTTGGGTCGCTTAAGAGAGTGGGCTTAACTGTTGCGAGAATGAGTGCGAGGTTTGCCGAAGATTTAAGTACTAGATGATCTGTGTTTTTGCAAGCTTACAAAGTATTCGAGTTTAATCTCACTATAATATTGTGGAATCAATGTAATATAAGCATTATGAGTTATTGAGTTTAATTTGATCTATGGCTTCGATCCAAGTGGGAGAGTCTACTGTGAGCAGTTGATTGCACGGTTAGGTGCTATGTTGGTTCCAGTTTGAGGCGTGCGGGTGAATCAGTTATGGCCTACAGGAAATGAGACCGAGGATGGCTCGAGTAAAGGAAAAATTCTTAACAAGGTATATAGTATACTTCATAAGTGTGTAAGAATCACGGAATGCCTTGAGTTGTTATTGGTAAAGGATGCTCGGTGCATAGAGCAAGAAGTTGCTTGGTTGTAATGGAATGATGTCACATTCTATGGTGTCGGAGTGCTAATGAGGCACATATTGATCGGTTCATTTGATTAGGTTAATTGCGGTTTGAGGAGAGTAGATGACTTGCGAGAATGATTCAAATGTGTTCGAGAGTCTGCCTATATCAATTGAGTATTCCATAGTCGCATATGTGGTTAGAAACTGAGTTTCATTGGAAGATGTCAAGACTTTTGGTGTTTTCTATATTAATTGTGGGATTCTATGTATCAATATCATGAGGTAATAGATTTAGATTCACATGAAGTTCTTCAGAGAAAAGTATTTCAAATGTGGTGCTTTTGGGAATATTTTAGAGAGTATTCAACGGCTTATGAGTCTTAGATAGTGTGGTTGTATGCTTGGGTCTCATGTGGTAATCCTGGATTGAGGAATTTTGGTGCTACCACAAGAGAGAATATCAGGTTGAAGATGAATCAAAAGGAAATTTAGATAGATGGAGTAGCTTGATAGTAGACCGAATCGGTATGGTAAGGATATGATTAATTCTTTGTGTGTGTTCGAGGTAATAAGCTCTTTCAGGTATTTTGCGGCGATTCTCTTAGGTTTTGATGGCTTGCTTAACTTGTTCGAGTTAGAAAGATTCAGTCCTGACAGGTCTAATTTGTGCAAAAGGAACTCGGAGAGTTCTTGATGGTTTTTCGCAATTTGGAGATGTATATTTTCAGTGGGCATGCGAAGCATGGAAGGTATAGTGATTTTTCCTCTAGATTGGGACCAATGTGAAGTTCTTGACCAATTAAGTACGTAGATGTTTGTGGCTCGGAAGGAAGATGAAGTTCTCATGTTATCCTGAGATGGTATGGTATATGCGGTAGGTTGTGGAGGATTGACAATTGCGTGTGGAAGGTTACAGTTCAGTTCTGAATAGAAAGTCATGAATTCTTAGGCAGCACAAGTAGTTTCAGATGATTAAGGAAGTGGTAGTTCTAATTGGGGTGATTTGACGAGGGTATATGTTTCAGAAAAGACAATGTGATTAAGTTGATGACACTTTGGTAGTATTGCAGCATTTTCTTATTAGATCGACTGGTGATATTCGGGATTTCTTGTTGGCACAGGGAAATTTTAGAGTATCTATCATGGGATGATTGGGTATTAAAGGTGTGGCATGTGTTCGGACAACTAAATTGGGATCGGATATGGTGATTCATGTACCGTGTGGATGTGGAGACATGAGTTCTCATATTTAGGCTATGTGGGTTGTAGATCGTGGGCATTCGGTACTGTTTAGTGACTATCGGGATTTGGAGGCCCAAGTGGATCTTTCTTTGCTTGGTATGTTAGATTCTGGATGTGATATTGGGGATTAGAGTAGTTGTCTCCATGTTGGGTTATTCTAGACTATTGCACTATTGGCTATTCCAGAAATGCCACGGGTTGAATAGCGAGGTGCGTCGGATTAAGTCCTGGTAGAGTGGTTTTACATTTTGAAGACTTAGCGGACGGCTGGGAAGGATTTGTCTTTCTTACTTGGGCTCTTGTGATGAGTGTCAATGCTGAGGCTCCTCATATTGATTCAGTTCTGGTGGTGAGGGACTTTTCGGATGTGTTTCTTGTGGCCGGGCATGTCGCCAGGCAGGGTTGTCGATTTCGGTATTGATTTGGTGTCGGGCACCGACAGAGTTAAGGAGTTGAAGGAACAGCTTCAGGTTTCCCCTTGATAGAGAGTTCGCTGTTAGGCCATGTAGATGCGTGTTCTAGCTGAGTCGGCTTAGTTGGCCCCAAATTGTATGTTTAGGGATAGGTTGGTTCGACCATTATTGAGCTTACTAGTGATCCGGGAGATCTATGAGTTGCCTTTCTGTGTTGTGAGATGTATGATTCGTTGGTTATGTGCACGTATGGTGCGGTTCTATTGGGGTTCATAGTCGAAGTCGAGCGGGAAGAGTAATTAGGTGTTGCTCGGTAAATGACGTGTCAATTATGTTCTATCGGGTTTGCGTGGTATATGTTAATTGCTTCACCGTGGGTGTAATGAATTTGCTTTGGTTCCAGACATCAAATTGTGCGTGGTTGTCGTTTTCGAGCATAGTGACTTGGGGCGTTTTATGTGGAGCAGTGTTTGATAGGATCACGCATTGCATCGAAGCTATATGGAGATATGACCTTGCGGACTAGATTCGTGTGTTCTATTCCATGATGTGAGATGGGTTCTCTGCTTTGTGTTGTGGTGGTACTGGCAAGCTTGAAGTACGGCTCTTTCATTTGAGTCACTTTCATGATTGGAGTATGTTCAGACCATTGCTTATTGGTGCGTGTATTATACTAGTTGCGGCTTAGGCCTCTATTGATGTGTCATGTCACCAGGGTGGTGTGCTGGACTAGAGGAGATCGTTGGGATCATTAATGAATATGAACGAATTCGATTTCAGCATGTTGGAAGGATAATATCGAGGTTCGACTCGGAAATTTGCTATGGTCCTTGCCAAAGGAGAAGTAGCATTATGGATGGTTGATCTGAGAAATGGTTATGATTTATTGCGTGTTTCCTTTATCATTGGCAGTATATGGAACTATTGGAACGAGACTTTAGTTGATAAGAGGTTGTTTATCGATATTCGGTTGTTATGTGTAGCTACTGTGATTAGAAGTTATCGCTACGAGTGTTTGAGTTATGTGGTATATCATGTGATTGCACCTGAGATAGCAGATATGGTTTGTTACAGCTTGTTCGGACTTATTCACAATATAAATGTGAGATTTTGATCGTATTGAGGATTTTAGAAGCAGAAATGTGGTTCTATGGTTTATGGACTAGGATGGATTGTGAAATTTCAGTTATATTGTTTTATCGGACCTATATAAGATAGGGTGACGTGGGATCACCCCCGGGTATATGCATGGTAAAGTTATTTAGTTATTGGTTGGCTTCTAGAACAACTCTGGGTACGTTCGAGGACGAACGTGTGTTTAAGTAGGGGAGGATGTAACGACCCGACCGGTCGTTTTGAGCTTTTGCACTTTGATCGCTAGTTCTCGGGCATGACTTGCCCCGTATGATGTATTATGACTGATGTAAATCGTTGATTTTGGTTTTCACGGAAATCGGTATGAATTTGAAATAACAGTCTCAGTTGAAAGCTTTGAATTTGAAAGGTTTGACCAAGAGTTGACTTATTTGTATATGAGCTTAGAACGGAATTTTTATGATTTGATTAGCTTCGTTGGGTGATTTGTGACTTAGGAGCGTGATCGGAAGTGGTTTTGGAGGTCCGGTGTATAGGCTTGAATTGGCGAAGTTTGTATTTTGGCGATTTCCGGTTGATAGGTGAGATTTTGATCCGAGGTCGGAATGGAATTCCGAGAGCTGTTTTAGCTTTGTTATGTCATTTGGGATGTGTGTGCAAATTATCAGGTCATTCGGACGTGTTTTGGTTGGGTTTTTGAATGAAAGTGTATTTCGGAAGTTTTAGAAAAACTTAGGCTTCAATTCGATGTGAATTGGTTGATTTGGTGTTTTGTTGAGGTGTTTTTATGATTGGACCAAGTTTGAACGAGGTTTTAACATGTGTTGGTGCTTTTGGTTGAGGTCTCGGGGGCCTCGGGTGAGTTTCGGATGGTCAATCGGACCATTTTTGGCTTTGAGAGTTGCAAAAATTGTTGTTTAGTTGTTGTAGAAGAATTTTCTCTTTGCGTTCGCGGGTGGAGCATCGCGTTCGCGTAGAAGGATTTGAGGAAGGCCACAATTAAGCCTTCGCATTCGCCAGACATGCCTCGCATTCGCGAAAGGATGGGAAGCAGCGCATCGCGTTCGCGAGAAGGCACTCGCGATCACATAGAGCAAATTGTGGTCCAAGGCATTTTGTTCATCGCGTTCGCGTAAGGTTTTCGCGTTCGTGAAGGTGTAGGAGGCAGAAGCATCACGTTCGCGATAGGGTGACGCGTTCGCGTAGGGAAAAATTTGGTCAACGTAAGTTTGTGCTTCGCGAACGCGAGGCGTTAACCGCGTTCGTGAAGAAGGAAGGGTCAGACCTGGGCAGAAAGTTTATAAGTCGTTTTATCTGCGATTTTAGCCATTTTTCCTCCATAGTTGACCATTTTGAGAGCTCTTTGAGGGATAATGAAGAGGGATTCAAGGAGAATTTATTTGAGGTAAGATTTTTGAACCTAAAACGTGATTCTATTGTGAAATTAACCTAGAAATTCATGGAAATTTAGCTAAAATGGAAGAACTAGGGCTTGGGATTTTGAGATATTAAATTGAGATTTGAAGGGCCATTGGAGGTCGAATTTGAGAACTTTTGATATGTATGAACTCGTGGGGAGATAAGGAACCCGTTGATGTGAAAATTTCTGAGTTTTGAGAAGTGGGCCCGGGGCTCGGGATTTTTGATAATTTTCAATTGTTTTCGCTTGGGCTTTGCTCCCTTAGCATATTATGATGTATTCGTTCTGATTTTGGATATATTTGACGCGCGTGGAGGCCAATTTGAAGGGTAAAGGCGTCGCGAGCTAGAGATTTCACCGGTTCGAGGTGAGTAATGATTGTAAATGATATCTTGAGGGTTTGAAACACCAGATTTGCACATCGTAGTGCTATATTGAGGCAAGACACGCACTGGATGGTGAGCGTGGGGTCTTTCACTACTGGGGATTGTGACTTGGTCTGTCCTAATTGATGATTTTACTGCGTATTTGACTGAGACTTATTTGTTATCATTATGTTTTTGGGCTGATTGCCATATTTAGGCTTCGTGCCAGTTATTCGAACCCTTCGGGGACTGTTGTTGATATTTCCTCACTGTTTGATTTTATACTTGAACCTAGTCATATATTTTCCACTATTTTCAAAAATCAGCCATGTTTATTTCGCTTTAACACTTGAAATGATATTTCCAATAATATTTTTGGGTTGAGCATCATGTTTTACTACTGCCCGAGGGGCTTATGTGATTTTTGACTGAGTAAGCCCGAGGGCCTGTATTGTGAGGATACTTTTGGATCGGGCAGCACACCGCAACAGTGAGATACTGATTGATTATGAGGCCGAGGGCCTGAGATATGTATGCCACGAGATGGCTTGATATTGCGCTTGGGCAGTAAGGGGCCCTTCCCGGAGTCTGCACACCCCCAGTGAGCGTTGTCGACGAAATATATGGATTGGGTTGCACGCCGCAGCAATATATGGATCGGGATGCACGCAGCAGCGGAGTTGGTACTATTTTATGTGTTTACTTTATTTCATTTGTCTGCCATTATCTGTTGTTTGTGCTACTTCATGTGATATCTATCTGATTGCCTAGCATTATCTGTTAATTGAGTGTTTTGCCCGAGGGGCGGATTTTCGTGCTTATCTACACTATTTGTTTGCACTCATTTGCGTAACTGTTGAGAAAGTCATTTTCAAAAGAGGTTTAAACTGAGCTAAGTTATTTCTAAAGATTTCACAGCTTCACTATTTTTCTCAAAGGGTTTTTCACTGCTTCTATACAGCATGTTGGTTGCTTTACGTGATTTCTTACCGCTTAGTTGTTATTTACCTTTATTACTCACTGAGTCGGAGTACCCATATTAATCCCTGCACCTTGTGTGAAGATGCAGGTATTTATACACCCGGTAGCGGGTTTTGGTTGATCAGAGGCAGAGTTATCGGAGTTTAGTGAGGTGGTTGTCGGCGTTCACAACACCGCTTTTCTCCCTTTTGTTCATTATTCCTGTTTCGTATAATTTAGACCTTGTAGTTGTATTTATACCCTAATAGATGCTCGTGACTTGTGACACCCCAGTTTGGGTTGGGTCGGGATGGTTTCTTCTACTGTCATCGTTATTTTCCGTAAATTATGGCTATTATATTATGTTTAGAACTGTTTATGATATTTAACCGTTGAAAAAAAGTGTTCCGTTTTGGTCTGGCTGGCCTTGTCTTCACGACAGGCGCCATCACGACCGGGCTCGGGAATTGGGTCGTGACATGATCATTCACGGAGATGGGAGTAACCCATTTACACTTGTCAAACCATCCCGGCTATTGGACATAGAAGAAGGCTAGGTGGGGAAACCTATCATCACATTGAACGGGTCAATGCCGTCGAGAAGGATAAATGGTGGAGTAGTAAAGTAGAAAGCATATTGGCCTGGTCTGGATATGAACCTGGCAAAGGGTTGGGGAAGAACCTTCAAGGTATCATTAAACCGATATGGCTGAAAGGTCATGGTACCACCTTTGGGCTCAGATATCAGTACACATGGCAAGAATACAATGATTGGTCGCCTCCATAGAGCGGACTGTATTACCCTCTCAAGCAACTAGTGCCACACTTAGAACAAGCTTTTCACCAAGCTAATACGATATGGGGGACTGCAGAAGAGGAATCATTAGCTGGGTTGAAGAATTTGTTCTTGGAGGATGAAGACATAGACTGTAGTGCCATAATTGAGGAGGAGAAGGAAGAAGGCCTCACTATTCAGACCGTAAAGAAGGGAGCTATTCTCACGAATTGGACCGCCACACCATCCCGAGCCCGCCGAGTCCCTGGGTAGCTTGGTAGATTTTTACTTCTATAGCCATCCTAGGCATTTAAGATTTCCAGTAATTTTGTTTTAAGATTTACTTGTTTTAAAATAAATGCTCGATTCATCGAGTCGTACTTGTCTGAATGATTTTTTGGTTTTAATCAAATGCATCTGCTCTTTATTTTTCATTACTATTTTTTACACTTTTTCTTTCTACAACGCTATTATTACTTTTCCTGATGAACCGGTGACTGTGACATGTAATGAGGCAATGCAACATGAGAATAGAGATTCAGATGAAGAGGATGAAATACCCAAGGAAATTGTTGGGGAGGTTGAAAACTTTGAGAATAAGCCTAAGTCTAATCTGGACGAAACCGAAGCAATAAATTTGGTAGATACTGAGACCGTCAAGGAGACACGCATCAGCATTCCTTGTCACCAACAGAGAAGGAACAGTACATCCATTTTCTAAAGGAATATGAGGATATTTTTGCATGGTCATATGATGACATGACCGGCTTGAGCACCTCTATAGTAGCTCACAAGTTGCCTACTAATCCCATGTGTCCACCAGTAAAGCAGAAACTCTGAAAGTTCAAACCAGATATGAGCCTGAAAATCAAGGAGGAAGTTACCAAGCAGATCAAAGCCAAAGTTCTCAGGGTGGTTGAGCATCCAAGTTGGTTAGCTAACATCGTGCCGGTTCCGAAGAAGGATGGGAAAGTCATAGTATGTGTTGCCTATCGGGATTTAAATAAAGGAAGTCCCAAGGACGACTTCCCAATGCAAAATATACAGATCCTAATCGATAATTGCACCAAGCATGAACTCCAATCCTTTGTAGATTGCTTCGTGGGTAATCACCAAATCTGGATGGACAAAGAAGATATAGAGAAAACAACTTTCATTACACCTTGGAGGGTATATAGCTACAAGATGATGCCATTTGGTCTAAAGAATGCTGGGGCTACTTACATTAGAGCCATGACAACTATCTTCTATGATATGATACACAAGGAAATAGTGGTGTATGTAGATGATGTCATTATTAAATCCAAGAGGGTTGCAGATCACATAACGAACTTGAGGAAGTTCTTTGACATGCTAAGGAGGTATAACTTGAAGCTGAACCCCGCAAAATGTGCATTCATGGTTCCCGTAGGTAAGTTACTGGGATTCATTGTCAGTCGCCGAGGGATCAAACTGGATCCGTCCAAAGTCAAGGCTATTCAGGAGTTACCACCACCTAGGAGCAAAAATGATGTGATGAGCTTCCTAGGGCGTCTCAACTATATCTGTCGCTTCATATAACAATCCACAGTCATATGTGAACCCATCTTCAAAATGCTAAGGAAAGATGTTGAAACAAGATGGACAGAGGATTGTCAGAGGGCCATCAACAAAATCAAAGAGTACTTGTCCACACCACCAGTTCTGGTCTCGTCGGAACTACGATGGCCTTTGTTACTCTATCTATCTGTTTTGGACGGAGCCTTCGGATGTGTTCTGGGGCAACATGATGAAACAGGGAAGAAGGAGCAAGCCATATATTACTTGAGTAAGAACTTCACACCTTATGAAGCATGGTACTCTCTGCTGGAACACACTTGTTATGCTTTGACCTGGACAGCTCAGAAATTGAGGCATTACTTCTGTGCCTACACTACATACCTCATATCTAGAATGGATCCTCTGTAGTACATATTTCAGAAACCCATGCTGACTGGGAAATTAGCCAAGTGGAAGATATTGTAGTGAGTTCGACATTGTCTATGTAACTCAAAAGGCGATCAAGGACAAGCATTGGCAAATCATTTTGACGAAAATTCGGTGGGAGGAGAATACGAACCCTTGAAAACGTATTTTCCTAGCGAAGAAGTATCGTTCGTAGGAGAAGACATTACTGAAGCATACGATGGTTGGAGAATGTTCTTTGACGGAGCTGTAAATTTCAAAGGAGTGGGCATTGGAGCAGTTTTGGTGTCAAAAATGGGTCAACATTATCCAGTATCTACTAAACTCATATTTCGCTGCACCAATAACATAGCGGAGTACGACGCCTGCGTACTAGGGCTTAACATGGCAATCCACATGAACATCCAAGAGCTGCTAGTGATCAGTGATTCATATTTGCCTGTGCATCAGGTACAAGGAGAGTGGGCCACCAAGAATTCTATAATATTGCCATATCTGCACCATGTGCAGGAATTGAGAAAGAGGTTCACGAAGATATAATTCCGACATGTGCCCAGAATTCAGAATGAGTTTGTCAATGCCTTGGCCACCTTGTCATCTATGATACAACATCCAGATAAGAATTATATTGATCCCATTCCGGTGAAGATCCATAATCAACCGACATATTGTGCTCATGTTGAAGAAGAAACAGATGGAAAGCCTTGGTTCCATGACATCAAGGAGTATTTGTCGAGGGGAGAATATCTAGAACATGCAAATCACACTCATAAATGCACACTCCGGAGATTGTCCAATCACTTCTTCTACAGTGGAGGAAATCTGTATTGAAGAACTCTATTTACCGTGAAAATGGTAACAATAATTAGATTTGTAAATGGGATTTTAAAAATGTGTTATCTATTTTATGCTAGTTGTTAGAGCAGATGATGCTAAGAATATGAAGTTTAACGATGAAATCCAACCTAAAACGAAGCAATAACTAAATCGAAAGGCTTACTATCCGGTCGATGGAGGACCTCAGGGTCGATATCTGGGCTTGATCTCGAGCTATCGGGGGTAGTCGGGAATGGGATAATAGTTAAGATATGATTAATCAAGGCTCTTTATGGCGAATACCAAGTAGTAAAGGAAGAACAAACTGGAGAGTAGTAAGTGCTAAAGTGGCCTCGGGCCAATAAGAACAAGCGAGTTAGAGAGAAAAGAGAGAGAGAGAGAGACAAATATTATTGCACTTGAGTATAAATAGTTGGAGCAATACCAGCCCTTTACATGGTGGTGTGGGTTCCTTTTATATAGGAGAGGAACCCGACTATAGTACATGGGCATTAATTGTAAAGTATGGTAATGTGATGGCTAGACACCATGCCTCGGCGTAGGCACTGGATAGGCCGGCCCTGTCAGACTCAGTTGTGTGCCTAGGGAACTTCCCCTTCTGTTCTAGCCTCATCCTTTGTCTTCTTTGAGTCGGGCCCCGACGATCCCCAAGGGAGGGAACTTGGTCATGGCTTCATGTCCTCGGGGTCTCGAGGCATTCTTCCGAAGTGGCCTGATAGTGAGAAACCAAGTCCTCTAATTTCGCTGCATACAAATAGTCTCCGCGTTTCCCAGAACAAAGCGATGGGAAATGATTCTGACACCTAACTCCTCGAGATTCTTATGGTGACATCACACCAATGATGCAACCTGTGGCACGAGCTTTTGTGGCAACCGGGATGCCCCGTGGGCTTGTGCATTTTGACATCATTTAACGCGCTGCCAATTCTGTTCTCTAAGGTGAGTGTACCGCTGTCGATTTAAGTTTTCATGAGCGCAGTAATTGCATCTTCCAGTCAGTCTTCCAAAGCCTCGATGATCTTGTCGTTACCCCCCTATAAATGGGGGTGCCTTTTCGCTGATTTTTCTATCCCAGTGATTTTGTTGGCTTATTTACCCATTTCTTCTTATCATCTTCCTCCATCCTTGAACATCATGTTTGGGTCTTATGGCCTCAAGGCCGTTCAGCAGAGCTCTCGCAGGCAGTGTTATGGCCTATTGCCGAAGCTTCCCTTGGTCGAGTATGACCGAGTTATCCTGTCGCTTCTGTGGTAGTTGTTATATTTGCTGTTGTTTGCTCGAGATGATGACATACGAGGGTCAACTTTACTTGCTAAAAAAAAACTCCTCGGATTACATACCGCTTCTCAAAAGGGGGCTCGAATTATACACCAATGCTCACCTTCATACCCCGGCTCGACGTGGTGCTCTGCCCCGAGCTGGGGACTTGCACGACTAGACGTTCCAAGAAGTGGACTCTAAGTAGTTGTGCAAGCGGGACCGAAGTTTGTTCAGTCCGCTGTCTCTCCGAGGTTCTCTTGGCTTTTACTTCGCGTGTGCATCCTTTTGTTTCTCCCTTTATGCGTAGAGATATTCTGTAGGCTTTTGTAATTGTATGTAAGGACCCCTCAAGGGCTGTTGTACATGGATTTTTATGAATGAATATACTTCATTGACTTCTGCTTTCGATTCTTGCCTTATTATTGTATGCTTTTGTGCCCTTCAAGGCCTTTGAATGTTTTCCTTTGTTGTAGACCATTGATATCTAACTCGGATGCGAGCATTCTTTCCGATCCTCTATTGATTGACATGTCTCTTTTCCGAGCCCCTCATCATACTTCGGACCAAGCCTGAATTGATCCGATAGATTCGGGCTATCGGGCCCTACGAGTTGCATGGAGATAGTACGCTGAGTGTTGGATTATTCAAGGGTAGTAACCTGAGCGAAGGTCAAATTTGGGTACCTGGGGCTCTTTTTCAAACTTGATGCAGATAGCTTTTTAAAGCGTAGAGGATAGACTTATGTTGAGGGATTACCTATACTCGGGCACTGCCTCGAGCCTCCTTGGAGCCTTCGTGATTGGAGATTCATGTGCTTATTTTTCTTTTTAGAAAAGGAAAACATGAGATCACGTACCGCCTTGAGTCGAGTGATGGCGTTGAAAGCTTCCCAAAGCCCACTTCTTTTTTGGCGGAGATCCTCGAGGTCGGATACTTCCTCAAAACTAGAGACAACACGGTTGACTCTTTGAGGCCTGACTTCTCGTCGATGGATGCCTTTGGGGTTGGGTATCACCCCATTGATCTTTATCGAGGCCGTTGGCTTCCCGGGGATCACACCAAATAGGTGAATCATCGCCGTTTATCGCATATATGTGGGGCAGCTTGGCTTCTTCAAAAGGCCTCACTATTTCAGATAACTACCATTCCACCTTGGCGTAGGGTTCTTCATTTCTTCAGGCGCAAAAAAGCGTTGGAGCACGTTCTTGTTTTAGTCTGTCAATTCTACCATGGCCATGGCAACTACTTCAGGGCAGGCCCGACAAGGAGTGGGGAGTGTCACTCCCGGTGCTCAGGATCCGCGGGAGTTCACTCTGAAAACCATGTCCTGATGGTGAAGAGACACTATGGATGGAGCGAGGGGGTAATGCTGCAGGTGCTTTTCCCGGATGAGAGTATTACAGATTCTGCTGATGGATTCTTGAGCGTATACCTATATCCTTTCACATTTGGCCCCCTTGATAGGGTCGTGCTTGATTTTTGCTTCAACTATCAGGTTACTTTGGCTCAGATACATCTGTCGTTTTGGCGAGTGGTGCTAATGATTAGGTCCTTTGCAAAAAAAGCTGGGCTTGAATTCATTCTCAGTCACCACGTCAGTCTGTATCGACCCTTCCATTACCGAGTCTTGCTAACCCTGCGGTGCCATTTGTCCACGCCCTTCATTATCGACAATAAAGAAGATGGGGATCGGGAATGGGCCAATCGGTTTGTCTGGGTCCGGATGCCTGACATCATCCCTGTGGAGCTTATGCCATTTCCCGAGGGATGGAATTAAGCACGTGAGTGGAGTGTCTGGCGCTTACTCAAATTTTGCTTATAGCAAAAAATCAGTTGAGTAATTGTGCTTCTCCCTTTTTGCAGCAACTTCATGGACGCCGGGCAAAGTTCTCAATCTGCCCGACTGTGTCCATAGGTTGGTGACCCATTCGACCTGCGATGAGCATAGGTGGTGAGCGGTTTTCCATATCGGATGGGGAGCGAGATACCAAGGTATGCGCGCAGGCTGCCCTTGCCTTGGCCTTCGTATATTTGAGATGACATTTTCCCCTGTCTGTTGTATCGGCTTTGCCGTTGTAGGTACCGGGCGGTTCCTTAGGATGAGGCAGTGATCTTCCAAAGAGGAGAAGGAGTCGTCCGCCTCCAAGTTAGGGGATGATTGCGATAAATGGTATTTGCACCCGCAGTGCGGTGGAGTTTTTAATGGGGCTCAACAGGCCCGTATCTTCGATGAGAGGGCATTGCCCGAGTCTGCTATTCCCGGAGTGTTTGATTCCAGGATGGTGGTTCCCCCTACTGGATATGCTTTGCCTGATGTTGATTCTTCTAGGGCTGAAGAGGCATGACCGATAGGAGTGTGTTCCGCCTTCGAGGAAGTCCGCCGGCTTCACTTCATGGTGAGTTTTGGCGCAGTCATCCCGGTATTTCGCGTTTTCCGTTCTTTATCGAGTTTTTCTTTTGTAGGCCTTTGATAGGCTTAGATCTGAATTGTTTTGTCAAGGGGCCAGGCTTCGGGATGCTTAGGACAAGGGTGAGTCCTTTAAGCTCCTTAGCGAGGAGAAGGAGGTTTAGTTGGTGCATTGGTGATATGAGTCATACCAAAGCTCGAACTACGAGAGCTACTTGATGGAGCAGGTAACCTTTTGTAGTACGAGCTTCACTACTTTTGACCCTTAAGGTAAACCCTTTTCCCATCTTAGTTGTAGAAAAAGACGGAGGCTTTAGAATACCTTAAGGGCGAAGCCGACCGCGTTAGGAATGCTTGCGGTAAACTAAGGACTCAGGTGCAAGCTCAAGCTTTAGAGGAGAATAGCGCCTCGACCAAGGTTCCCGCCTTCGAGGTCCAACTCCGTTTGGCTCATGAAAATGCTTCAGTTCGAGCAGATATGATCATGAAGCTCGAGACCGATCTCTCAAAGGTCAGGGCTGAGATAACCGATGCTCAGGCTGAAGCGTCATTGAGTCAAAACAGGGCTAGTCAGGAGATGGTGATTCATGTGAAAGATGTTGTTGATGCCAAGGCTGAGTTGAAGTGGGCCCTAGATCGTGAGAAGAGGATCAAAGAATATGTTTTTTGTAGATCTCGTTGAGAGGTACTCGAGGAGTTAGGCGCTAGGGGATTTGTTCTCTCGGAGGAATTGGCTCGTGCAAGGGCGGACAAGCACGATGCTCAGTTACTTCTTGCTGACGTCTCGGAGAGCAAATATGGGGCCGACAGGCCATATCCTTTTGGAGCAGAGCGTAGATTCTATCGTTTTTCAATTTTGTATTCAATATCTGCAGAACATCTTTGTAGATGGAGAGTGCGCATTTTGCGTATATACAATAAGCGAAAACTTGAAGCTTTATCTCTTTTGTATCCCTTTCTATATTGCTTCTGACCAGGCGGGTTGGTTTCGGTGTATGACGGGAACCTTGGGGGTCCGAAGCTAATTAGACAGGCCCAGAGGCTTTTAAGTGCGAATTTTGTCGTAAGTAGGCATTGGGGCCTCTGTACTCTGCCCAACTGTTTAGACTCTATATTCGAGCCCGGCCTTGACTCGAGCTTACTAGACCTCCAGTCTACTGTGCCTGCATGAGCGGATGATGATCGTTTTTATTTCTCGCCCTTGGGAATTTGTTGTTTCAACTATTTTGGGTTCAGTCTCTGAGTCGCGTTATGACTTGAGCTTTAATTGACCCTCAAGTTTTCAATTTTCAGGCTGGCGACTGTGGCTCTTACGCTATTTGGTCATCGAGACCTTTTGATATGAGGCCTGGAGGATTGCATAGTTAACTATTTTGGATTCGGTCTCCAAATAGGGTTATGACTCGAACTCATTTTAATCCTCAAGTTGTCAATTTTTAAGTTGGCGACAATGGCTCTTACGCTGTTTGGTCGTTGAGACCTTTAGTGTGTGTTCCGGAGGATTGTTTGGCTGGCGATAATGGCTCTTACACTTTTTGCTCATGGGCATTTTGTAGGCTTTGTTTTCCTCTCGTTAAGGTCTTTTTGAAATGATTTTGACTGAGCCATCGTCAGTTCTGGAAGAACCTCGATTTCAAGTCATTATCGACAATGTTTGAGCACCTCGGAAGGTTCTTAGCTCGTAGGCTGAGTAGGTCGAAGCCTTGTGATTTGGAGCTGACGTGGTCGAAGCTCGTTTGCCTGTTGACGGAAGCCTATTTTAACCAGTTCTTTCCGAAGTGTATTTGAAGTAATGGCCTGCAATTTTTTGTTAGCGATGGTCAGGCGTCACCGAGTCGCTTTATTTTATCTGGATCAGCTGTTTTTACCATAGTCATATGTGTTTGGCCAGAGCCATTTTTGATCCCGAGTGATAGTTTAGGCGTCTACACCGAGGGTATGCCCTTTCAGGATTCTTACAAATGCGACGTATAGCGTAAATTTCGGGATTTTGATTTTTATGCCTATAGTAAGGTCTTACAAAATTATTCATGCCTGTTGAGGTCTTACAGTTTGTGTTGCTATGTAGAATAGATCTGGTTATGCCGAGTCTGCCCGCTCGGGGTCTTACGGCCTCAGGTTTCCCAGTGTAAGGCGATTGGCGATTGGCGACAGTCTCCGAGTCATTGAGTTTGCTTGGGCTTGAAGAACGTTATTCGTGAGCTTGGAGTTACCTTGCTGGGGCTTTATGAGCCCGGATCTCCGACCCTAGGGTCGTGCGGGTGCCAAATTGTCGACGTCAAGTCTCTGAGTACTTTAGGACGCATTCGGTGGAAGGATCCTTGCCAAGAGTATACTAAAATTTCCTCTTTCGGAGTATTAGATGCTGAAAGATGTTGTTTTATTGCTTGGCGTAAATACATATCGTTTCGTTGTGTGCTCGTGGTTGTCTGACTTTGCGCTTCCTTTGACGGTATGGGAATCGACGTTCCAGTTTGATCAAGTCGTGCGGTATCGAGAGAATGGTCTTTCTCCTTACTGTAGCGATCACCATCTGGAATTTGTTAAAGATTCTAGGGGTAGTCGTGTTTTGACCCGGCGGTCCGAGCCGCAATATTAACCTCGGCCCGACAACGTTGATGTGTTGATCGAACCATCTAAATTCATGACCACATGTTTTATTTGAAGTAGATCAAATGAGGGAGAAGGTTACCAATGCGTCAGTGTGAGGCCGAGGCAAAGTCTCATCGTATTTTTGCTCGATGTAAGGGTGTCCTCTGGGATGTATCCCCTGAGCCGCCTTTTCTTGGTTACGAGCATTCGTACTATCAATTTTATGAGTCCTTGGAGGGTGTCTCCACTCCTCCACTATTGTGACGATACTTCACGGCCCATTTGCTTCGTTCTTCCTGGCTTCCTTTCTCCCTTGACGCTAATTTCAAGCCCGATCGCTCAACAGTACTCGTCGACGATTTTTATTGAGTAGCACGGCTGTTTTCCTCCTGAGCTAGTGGCCAATTTCGACACCGTGGTCATGCGCGCCATGCAGTTCCCGCACCGGGTTGTGATTCCTTTGAGGGGGATTCAGTCGAATAGGTCTGAGCCGTTTGGCATCCCTAGTTTTGCTTATGGTGAGCATGATGTTTGGTATAATAATGCTGAAATTGTACTCTGATGGGCGAGGTGCCCCTGCCGGCCGTGCATCCTCGTCAATTCTGGCTTAATTAAAGATTCCTCGAGGATGTTTCTCTCGGGCCATTTCCCGACCGTCGCGAGGTAGATTGCATCTTGGGGCGTTCCTCCTATTCGCGGCGCATGGGAGGTACCTCCCTCTGTTTGGCATTAGTTTCTTTTCCAGGAGCCTGCTTGGGTATAGTGAGCCCGAGGAGGCTCTCGGATTGTCATCCACGGCCTTGATTCGTGGCTGGTGCCGGGCACAGGCATCCAACTAGATCTTCGCTGGGTATTTGATCAAGTGTCATTTGACCTGCCCCGAAGTCGTTGGGCTTGGTTTGTTTAGGCTTTGGGCGAAGGCCTGTGTTGCCCAACTACCCGAGACTGGGGCCGATCGCGTTCGTTCCTTTGGGGAATGAGGTGCGAATTCCTGTGGCGTTTCATTTTCCCGTTATTTAGCCCTGGATATGTTGGGCTCTCTCGTCGCTGCTTCGATGGCATCTGCCGGCACGGTGAGCAAGTTGTGGGGTCGGGTGCTAGGTCACGATGCCACATCATAGTTCCTTTTTAGAGTGTTTCCCCAAACCTTTTTTATATGACAGGCTTGGACTCATCATCTTGAGGGTCGTTGCCTTTACTCGCACACGTATAAGCGATGATGTGATCATCGGGATCTGAGGTCACGTTGTACTTAGGGAGTTCTGGCTTTCCAGACTTCTTTGAAATGGGTTTCGGGACCGCTTCCTTGGGGGACGGCCGTTGCATGAACTTCGACGAACCTGACTTGATCCTTTGGGAGAGATCCCCAAGCATCTTTGCTATGGCAAGGTCGGTTGCCGATCCGTTGTTGCTTGATCTCTCGGGTACTTGTTCAGCAGGGGGAGCTCTTTCCGGCGCTATTGTACTGGGAGTCTCCGGATGGCTTTGAAAGTGAGCGATAGCCAACTGCTGTGCCTGCAACATTTCAAAAATATCGTGAAGACTAAATTCTTGTCCTTCCCGGGCTGAGGTTTTTTGGGCTTCCTGTCGGTCATTGTGCCGTATGCTCCTGTTAGTATGGGAAGTTTCGTAAACTTGTTGTGCGTCCTGTGAATCCACATCCGCTAGAATCGGTCCGGGCACGTTATCGAGATTTTGTGGCGGCGCTCCAGCAGCCGAGACAACCACACTGTTTTCCCCATGGTTTTCGAGGTTGTCGTTGTCGATTCCGTTTACCGAGCCAGACATTTTGACCTGAAATCAAGAGATCTTGGACAAGAAAAAGTGTGAAAGGTAACTTGCATTTGTGCAATGAAACCAGCAAGAAAATAATCACAATTATTTTTATCCCCACGGTGGGCGTCAAACTGTTTATCGTGAAAATGGTAACAACAACTAAATTTGTAAATGGGATTTTAAAAATACGTGATCTATTTTTATACTAGTTATTAAAGCATATGATGCTAATAATATAAAGTTTAACAATGAAATCTGAGCTAAAACGAAGCAATAATTAAACCAAAAGGCTTATTGTCCGGGCTTTGGACCGGTCGATGGAGGACCTCGGGGTTGATATCTGGTCTCGAGCTATTGGGGGTAGTCGAGAATGGGATAACAGTTAAGATATGATTAATCAAAGGTCCTTATGGCCAATACCAAGCTGTAAAGGAAGAACAAACGGGAGAGTAGTAAGTGCTAAAGTTGCCTCGGGCCAATAAGAACAAGCGAGTTAGAGAGAAAAGAGAGAGAGAGAAATTATTGCTTTTGGTAGAAATAGTTGGAGCAACATCAGCCATTTACAAGGTGGTGTGGGTTCCCTTTATATAGGAGGGGAACCCTACTATAGTACATGGGCATTAATTGTAAAATATGGTGATGTGACAGCTGGACGCCATGCTTCGGCATAGGCTCTAGATAGGCCGCCCTGTCAGACTCAGTCGTGTGCCTAGGGAACTTCCCCTTCGGTTCTAGCCTCGTCCTCTGTCTTCTTCGAGTCGGGCCCTGAGGGAGGGAATTCGATCGTGGCTTCACGTCCTCGAGGTCTCGAGGCATTCTTCTGAAGTGGCCTGATAGCGAGAAACCAAGTCCTCTGATTTCGCCTCATACAAACTCCCGATTTGGGATTGCTAAGATGTGTCGACGCAGAAGAAGCTTCTAAACTGCTTGAGGATGTGCATGCCGGAACCTGTGGCCCGCACATGAATGGTTTTGTCTTGGCTAAAAAGATACTCAGGGCCGGCTATTTTTGGATGACCATGGAGACAAATTGCATCCCGTATGTCCGCAAATACTTTCAATGCCAGGTGCATGCCGATATGATAAAAGTGTCGCCAAACGAGCTCAATGCAACAAGCTCACCTTGGCCATTCGTCGCCTGGGGAATGGATGTTATTGGTCTGATTGAGCCCACTGCTTCAAACGGACACATGTTTATTCTGGTAGCTATTGATTACTTCACAAAATGGGTAGACGTTGTATCTTACAAAACTATAACCAAGAAAGTCGTCGCAGATTTTTTCAAAAATCGTATTGTTTGTCGATTCGGAGTTCTCGAGTCCATTGTTACTGATAATGCCGCCAATCTCAACAGTGATTTGAAGAAAGCCATATGTGAAACTTTCAAAATCAATTACAAGAATTCCATAGCCTATAGACCTCAGATGAATGGAGCCGTAGAAGATGCCAACAAAAACATCAAAAAGATACTAAGGAAGATGGTGGAGAACCACAAACAATGGCATGAGAAGCTACATTTTGCCTTATTGGGATACCGCATTATGGTTCGCACATCAATCGGGCCAACTCCCTAGTCACGACCCTAGTTCACCAACCGTGAACATGTCATGACGACACCTAGTCTCCGTGACCAGGTAAGCCTAATACTTGCGGAAACATAATAATTGCGGAAAAATAGAATACCATATTTAATTATCTAAAAAGGAAATTATACTGAATGTCGCTCGGCATATACGACTCAATATCTCAAGACTAAAACAATCCCAAAACACGGAAACTCACGGGAAAACATAGGCTGCAGAAATGTATAGTGAGGCTCCAAACTCCAGAATATCTAACAAACGGAAGGAAAGAGAACTAAGTAATAAAGATAGAATAAAGAGGGAGACTCGTCGATCTACCAACGCAGCAGATCTACCTCGAAGTCTCCGTAGTCCTCCTGCCTCACTGATAGTGCGCCTGAGTAGAGGTACCTGGATCTTCACATGAAAAACATGCCCAGAAGAGGCATGAGTACACCACAGTGGTACTCAGTAGGTGCCAAGCCTAACCTCGGTTGGGTAGTGACGAGGAAGGTCAGGGCCCTACTGAGGTTATATAAAATAGAAAGATGGCAGGATAAGATAAGCAGTGCAATTGAGAACCTACAGTAAGAATCTATGCAGGATAATAAGGGTACAATAATGGAAACAATGATGAAGGCAAACCATAAGGAAAGTAACCGGGGATCTCTAAGTATCCCGAGGATCTCTTAGTATCCTCGACATGTACTAGGGATCTCTTGGTATCCCGAGGATCTCTCGGTATCCTCAATATAAGCCAGGGATCTCTTGGTATCCCGAGGATCTCTCGGTATCCTTAATATATGTGCGGGGGATCTCCCGGGAATCTATCCCATAGTCCCAAAGTAAATGTGCAGGGGGAATCTCCCGGGAATCTAACCCGTAGTCCCAAAGTAAATGTGCAGGGGAATCTCCCGGGAATCTAACTTGTAGTACCAAAGTAAATGTGCAGGGGAAATCTCCCGGGAATCTAACCCGTAGTCCCAATTTAAAACACACAGCAGCAACACAAGAATATTAAATTAAATGCTAATTTCGTACCAAGTAACATTTACTTCTAGCCTAACATGCTTCACGTAATGCAATTCAGACAATTTAAGCAAATAGGCAATTAAGTCAACTAAACATGCCTTTCTACACTAGCAACATGAAAAATTCACAAGTAGAATAAAACAAGAAAAGAACTCAATTGAAATACTTAAGGAAAAACCGGATTTTCAACAATTAGCTCAAGTACGCGCTCGTCACCTCACGTACAGGGCATTTCAATTATCAAATATAGCACATCCTAAGGGAAAAAGTCTCCCACACAAGGTTAGACAAGCCACTTACCTCGAACCGGCTCAAAATCAACTAGAAACCACGCTTTTGCCACGAGTATCCGACTCCAAATGGCCCAAATCTAATCAATTCAATTGCATATCGTAAATATCATCTCAAACAAATGATCCTATGTTTTAATTCAAAGCTAATACGCGAAATTATGGAAAATGACCAAAACGCCCCTTGTCCCACATCTCGGAATCGGTAAAAATTTATATTCCCAGAAACCTCGCACTCTCACGAGTCTAACCATACGAAAATTATACAATTCCGACACTATTTGGTCCTTTAAATCATCATTTTACATTTTTGAAAGGTTTCACAATTTTCTTCCCAAATTCCCTCTCAAATCACGAATTAAATGATGAATTCAGTGTTAGATTCATGTATTCTAGCCAAATCTGAGTTAAAATCACTTACCCCGGTGAATATCTTGAAAAACCTTCAAAAAATCGCCAAAATCCGAGCTCTCTAGGTCAAAATATTAAATAAAAACCAAAACCTCGTATTTAAAGGTATCCCTCAGGTTTCCAGCTACTGCGGGCCGCACCAAAACTCACGCGGTCCGCGCAAGCCAGTGCGGTCCGCGCAAAGGCAACGTGTGGCCGCACAGGCCTCCCTCTGCAGTGACAGGCTTTAGTATTTTGACAATAACATTTGCTACAGATGTCAAATTTGCAATATCTTTATCTTTCTAGAAACTAGACATGAAGGGCTACAACTTTTGTTTTTGAATTACCTCAAATTTCCATGTAGATCAAAAGATATGATCTTCCGAAGTAGGAACAGCGGGAGGGCCCTTCACCGCGGCCGCGCCCCACTTTGTGCGGTCCGCGCGACGCCTACCGCGGCCACGCCCGCTTTTGTGCGGTCCGCACAGCACTCAATGCGGGTGCACTAATTTTTGTGCGGACCGCGTGAGTGAGTTCTGGGGCCTGCAACCCCTGTAGACCTGCTACAGCTATGATTTTTGCACTAAAACATCCCGGAACCTACCCGGAACTCTCGGAACTTCAAACCAATTATACCAACACATCCCATGACATCGTTCAAACTTGATCAACACTTCGAAACGCTTATAACAACATCAAATCACCAATTCATAGGATTCAAACCTAAGAACTCCAAGAACTCTTAAATTATATTTTCGATCAAAAACTGTATCAAATCTCGTCCGAATGACCTGAAATTTTGCACACACATCCCAAATGACATGACGAAGCTACTGAAACTTCCGGAATTCTATTCTGACCCTCATATCAAAATCTCACTATCGGACCGGAAACTTCAAAATTTAAACTTTGGCAAGTCAAGCCTAAATTAGCTACGGACCTCCAAAACACATTCCGAACACGCTCCCAGCCCCAAATTCACCTAACGGAGCTAACGGAACTGTCAGATTTCCATTCCGAGGTTGTGTCCCCACTGTTCCGACTTCGGTCAACTTTCTAACACTTAAGCTCTCATTTAGGGACTAAGTATCCTAAGACTCCTCAAAATCGAGCATCCCGGCAAATCACATTAGCAGAAATAAACTTGGGGAAAGCAGCTAATAGGGGATCGGGGCATTAATTCTTAAGACGACCGGCCGGTTCGTCACATCATCCTACACTTAAACATTTGTTCGTTCTCGAATGAGCATAGAGACATACCTGAAGTAGTGAAAAGATGAGGGTAATGGCTGCGCATATCCTGCTCGGTCTTCCAGGTCGCCTCCTCGACCGGCTGGCCCCGCCACTGAACCTTTACCGAAGAAATGTTCTTTGACCTCAACTTTCTAACTTGCCTGTCCAATATTGCCACTGGTTCCTCAACATATGATAGATCCTTGTCCAGCCGGATTGAACTGAAATCCAGCACGTGCGACGGGTCACCGTGATAACTCCGGAGCATCGAAACATGAAATACTGGATTCACTCCTGCCAAGCTGGGAGGTAAGGCAAGCTCATAAGCAACCTCCCCAACTCGCCTCAATATCTCAAAAGGGCCAATAAACCTTGGACTCAACTTTCCTTTCTTCCCAAATCTCATGACGCCCTTCATAAGCGAAACCCGAAGCAGAACCCGCTCACCAACCATATAGGAAACATCACGAACTTTCTGGTCCGCGTAACTCTTCTGTCTGGACTGGGTTGTACGGAGTCTGTCTTGAATCACCTTAACCTTTTCCAAGGCACCCTGAACTAAGTCCGTGCCCAATAATCTAGCCTCGCCTGGCTCAAACCAACCCACTGGAGATCTACACCGTCTCCCATATAAAGCCTCATACGGTTCCATCTTAATACTGGACTGATAGTTGTTGTTGTAAGCAAACTCCGCCAATGGCAAGAACTGATCCCAAGACCCTCCAAACTCAATCACACACGCGCGGAGCATATCCTCAAGAATTTGAATAGTGCGCTCGGACTGTCCGTCCATCTGAGGGTGAAATGTTGTACTCAACTCTACCCGAGTACCTAACTCATGCTGAATGGCCCTCCAGAACAGTGATGTGGACTGAGTACCTCTATCTGAAATGATGGAAACCGGGATACCATGCAGACGAACAATCTCCCGGATATAGATCTCCGCCAACCGCTCTGAGGAATAAGTAGTACACACAGGAATAAAGTGAGAGGGCTTGGTCAGCCGATCCACAATCATCCAAATAGCATCGAACTTTCTCAAAGTCCGTGGGAGCCCAACTACAAAGTCCATGGTGATCCGCTCCCACTTCCACTCCAGAATCTCTATCTGTTGAAGTAACCCACCTGGTCTCTGGTGCTCACACTTCACCTGCTAACAATTGAGGCACCGAGCTACAAATCCAACTATATCCTTTTTCATCCGCCTCCACCAATAGTGCTGCCTCAAATCCTGATACATCTTCGCGGCACCTGGATGAATAGAATACCGCGAACTATGAGCCTCCTCCAATATCAACTCCCGAATACCATCAACATTGGGTTCACAGACCCGACCCTGCATCCTCAATACCCCATCATCACCAATAGTCACATCTCTGGCATCACCGTGCTGAACCTTGTCCTTGAGGACAAGCAAATGAGGGTCATCATACTGCCGCTCCCTGATACGGTCAAACAAGGAAGACCGAGAAACCACACAAGCTAGGACTCGACTGGGCTTCGAAAGGTCCAATCTCACAAACTGGCTGGCTAAGGCCTGAACATCCATTGCCATAGGCCTCTCTGATGCTGGTAGATATGCCAAACTCCCCAAGCTCTCCGCCCGGCGACTCAAAGCATCAACCACCACATTGACCTTGCCCGAGTGATACAAGATAGTAATGTCATAGTCCTTCAGCAACTCTAACCACCTCCTCTATCCCAAATTTAGATCCTTTTGCTTGAACAAGTGCTGCAAGCTCCGAAGGTCAGTATAAATCTCACAAGACACACCGTATAAGTAACGGCGCCAAATCTTCAGGGCGTGAACAATGGCAGCTAACTCAAGGTCGTGAACAGGGTAGTTCTTCTCATGTATCTTCAACTGTCTGGATGCGTAGATAATCACCCTACCATCCTGCATCAACACCGCTTCAAGGCCAACCCTTGAGGCATCACAATAGACTGTATAAGACCCCGAACCTGTAGGCAGTATCAAAATTGGGGCTGTGGTCAAGGCTATCTTGAGCTTCTGAAAGCTCACCTCACACTCCTCCGTCCACTGAAATAGAGCACCATTCTGGGTCAACCTAGTCATAGGGGCTGTAATCGATGAAAACCCCTCCACAAAACAACGGTAGTAGCCAGCCAAACCAAGGAAACTACGGATCTCGGTAGCTGAGGATGGTCTAGGACAACTCTGCACGGCCTCTATCTTCTTCGGATCCACCTGAATACCTTCACTCGATATCACGTGGCCTAAGAATGCCACTGAATCCAACCAAAACTCACATTTCGTGAACTTAGCATATAACTTCTTCTCTCTCAGAGTTTGAAGCACAGTTCACAGGTGCTGCTCATGATCTTCCCGACTCCGAGAATACACTAGAATATCATCAATAAAGACAATGATGAACGAGTCAAGATATGGCCGAAACACACTGTGCATCAAATGCATAAAGGCTGCTGGGGCGTTGGTCAGCCCAAATGACATAACAAGGAACTCGTAATGGCCATACCGAGTCCTGAAAGTAGTCTTTGGGATATCTGGTTCTTGAATCTTCAACTGATGGTAACTTGAGCGCAAATCAATCTTAGAAAATACCCGTGCGCCCTGAAGCTGGTCAAATAGATCATCAATACGAGGCAAAGGATAACGGTTGTTAACTATAACTTTGTTCAATTGGCGATAATCAATACACATACGCATAGAACCATCCTTTTTCTTCACAAACAAGATAGGAGCACCCCAAGGCGATACACTGGGACAAATAAAACCCTTATCAAGCAATTCTTGTAACTGATCCTTCAACTCCTTCAACTCAGGAGGAGCCATACGATATGGGGGAATAGAAATGGGCTGAGTGCCCGGCAACAGATCAATGCCAAAATCAATATATCTATCAGGCGGCATGCCTGGAAGATCAGCTGGAAACACATCGGGAAAATCCCGTACTACTAGAACTGAATCAACTGAAGGAGTATCAATACTGACGTCTCTCACATAAGTTAAATACGCGGCACACCCCTTTCCAACCATACGCTGAGCTTTAAGAAAAGAGATAACTCTACTGGGAGTGTGATCTAAAGTACCACTCCACTCAACCCACGGAATACCTGGCATAGCCAGCGTCACGGTCTTGGCGTGACAATCAAGAATAGTATAATGGGGAGACAACCAGTCCATGCCCAGGATAATATCAAAATCAACCATGTTGAGTAACAATAGATCTGCTCTGGTCTCAAAACCACGAATAGTAACCAAACACGATCGATAAATGCGGTCCACAACAAGAGAATCTCCCACAAGAGTAGAAACATAAACAGGAGAACTCAACGAATCTCGGGCTACACCCAAATACAGATCAAAATAAGAAGACACATAAGAATAAGTGGAGCCTGGATCGAATAGAACCGATGCATCTCTGTGAAAAACCAGTACAATACATGTGATGACGGAATCGGAGGCAACAGCCTCGGTACGAGCAGGAATGGCATAATATCTGGCCTGGCCTCCCCCTCTAGGGTGACCTCTACCTCCCCGACCTCTACCTCTAGCTGGCTGAGTAGGTGGGTAGCAACTTGAGCTGTAACCATAGCCTGAGAACTCTGCGGGGCACGCTGTGGCTGAGAAGTCTGTGGAGGTGCACCTCTCCCAAGTCTAGGGCACTCCCTCACCAAGTGGCGTGTGTCACCACACTCGAAACAAGCTCTAGAAGGACGTGGTTGCTGTGACTAGCTAGGGCCAAGTCTGCTAGACTAATCTCTGAAAGCACCCCGCGCAGGAGGCGCGCTAGAAACCGGAGGTGCATAATATGGCTCCTGAGATCTGGGATGAGTTGGAGCATTGCTGGCTGCTGGAAGAGCTGAATGAACGGGGCGACTCATATAGCCCCTACCATGACGACCTGCAGCTGGGGTTCGGGCACCAGAATAATGGCCCGACTCACGAGACCTCTTGGCCTCCCTCTCCTCTCTCTCCCTAGCATGTATACCCTCAATCCTCCTAGCAATGCTCACCACCTGCTGATAAGAAATGTCCATCTCCAACTCGCGAGCCATGCTAGATCTGATGGGAGGAATAAGCCCCTCAATAAACCGGCGAACCCTCTCGCGGACAGTAGCAACCAAGGCTGGTGCATGCCTAGCCAATCTGGTATAACGGATAGCATACTCTGAAAACAGTCATAGCTCCCTGGTATAAATGCTCAAACTCTGCGCGCCATGCGTCCCTGAGGCTCTAAGGAACTAACTCTCTCAAGAACATATCTGAGAACTGGGTCCAAGTCAGTGAAGCAGCCTCGTCTGGTCTGTCTAACTCATAGGTGCGCCACCACTCATAGGCGGCTCCCCGAAGTTGGAAAGCAGTGAAGCAAACCCCGCTTGATCCGGTAATACCCATAGTGCGAAGAATACGGTGGCAATCTTCCATAAATCCCAAGGAATCATCTGTCGCTAGTCCATTGAAAACCGGAGGATCATACTTCTTGAACCTCTCGAGTCTCCGCTGCTCATCCTCAGAAGCAGCTGCCCCATCCTCGGGCTGAACTGGTACTGTAGTCTATACAGGAATGATCTCTAGGACCTGCTCAACCTGCACTCGCTACTCAGGAGTGCGTGCGGGAGGAGTCTGTGCCCCTCCCCCAGCCTGGGATGTGGCTGCAGTAAGGGGAAGCAACCCTGCCTGAGCCAGCGTGGTGTACATACTCATAAACTGTGCCAATGTCTCCGGAAGGGCTGGTTGTAGGCGTGTCGGGTGCCTGAACTCCGGCTGGATCTGCTGGCGGTACCTCAGCGGCAGCTTGCGTAGGTGCTCTGGCTGCACCCCGTGTGCGTCCACGGCCTCTGCCCTGACCCCTGCCTCTAACAGCTGCAGGAGGGGGTGCGGGTGCCTGATCGTCCCGAGTAGCACGTGTCCTCACCATCTGTGAGAGAATAGAAGACAGAAGTTTAGAATTGATGTCAAAAATATCGCACGACAAGGAGATTAATGAAGTGAAGAATTTTCCTAAACAGTTACATAGCCTCTCATAGATAAGTACAGACGTCTCCGTACCGATCAGCGAGACTCTAATAAACCGGCATGTGAACCTAGAGCTCTGATACCAACTTGTCACGACCCTAGTTCACAGACCGTGAACATGTCATGACGGCACCTAGTCTCCGTGACCAGGTAAGCCTAATACTTGCGGAAACATAATAATTGCGGAAAAAAAGAATACCATATTTTATTATCTAAAAAGGAAATTGTACTGAATGTCGCTCGGCATATATGACTCAATATCTCAAGACTAAAACAATCCCAAAATCCGAAAACTCACGGGAAAACACAGGCTGCAGAAATGTATAGTGAGGCTTCAAACTCCAGAATATCTAACAAACGGAAGGAAAGAGAACTAAGTACTAAAGATTGAATAAAGAGGGAGACTCGTCGGTCTGCGAACGCAGCAGATCTACCTCGAAGTCTCCATAGTCCTCCTGCCTCACTAATAGTGTGCCTGAGTAGAGGTACCTGGATCTACACATGAAAAATATGCACAGAAGAGGCGTGAGTACACCACAGCAGTACTCAGTAAGTATCAAGCCTAACCTCGGTTGGGTAGTGACAAGGAAGGTCAGGGCCCTACTGAGGTTATATAAAATATAAAGATGGTAGGATAAGATAAGCAGTGCAATTGAGAACCTACAGTAAGAATCTATGCAGAATAATAAGGGTACAATAACGGAAACAATGATGAAGGCAAACCATAAGGAAAGTAACCGGGGATCTCTAAGTATCCCGAGGATCTCTTAGCATCCTCGACATGTACTAGGGATCTCTTGGTATCCCGAGGATCTCTCAGTATCCTCAATATAAGCCAGGGATCTCTTGGTATCCCGAGGATCTCTCGGTATCCTCAATATATGTGCGGGGGATCTCCCGGGAATCTAACCCATAGTCCCAAAGTAAATGTGCAGGGGGAATCTCCCGGGAATCTAACCCGTAGTCCCAAAGTAAATGTGCAGGGGAATCTCCCGGGAATCTAACTCGTAGTCCCAAAGTAAATGTGCAGGGGGAATCTCCCGGGAATCTAACCCGTAGTCCCAATTTAAAACACAGAGCAGCAACACAAGAATATTAAATTAAATGCTAATTTCGTACCAAGTAACATTTACTTCTAGCCTAACATGCTTCACGTAATGCAATTCAGACAATTTAAGCAAATAGGCAATTAAGTCAATTAAACATGCCTTTCTAGACTAGCAACATGCTAAATTCACAAGTAGAATAAAACAAGAAAAGAACTCAATTGAAATACTTAAGGAAAAATCGGATTATCAACAATTAGCTCAAGTACGCGCTCGTCACCTCACGTACAGGGCATTTCAATTATCAAATATAGCACATCCTAAGGGGAAAGGTCCCCCACACAAGGTTAGACAAGCCACTTACCTCGAACCGGCTCAAAATCGACTAGAAACCACGCTTTTGCCACGAGTATCCGACTCCAAATGGTCCAAATCTAATCAATTCAATTGCATATCATAAATATCATCTCAAACAAATGATCCTATGTTTTAATTCAAAGCTAATACGCGAAATTATGGAAAATGACCAAAACACCTCTCGGGCCCACGTCTCGGAATCGGTAAAAATTTATATTCCCAGAAACCTCGCACTCTCTCGAGTCTAACCATACGAACATTATACAATTCCGACACTATTTGGTACTTTAAATCATCATATTACATTTTTGAAAGGTTTCACAATTTTCTTCCCAAATTCCCTCTCAAATCACGAATTAAGTGATGAATTCAGTATTATATTCATGTATTCTAGCCAAATCTGAATTAAAATCACTTACCCCGATGAATTTCTTGAAAAACCTTCAAAAAATCGCCAAAATCCGAGCTCTCTATGTCAAAATATTCAATAAAACCCAAAACCTCTTATTTATAGGTATCCCTCAGGTTTTCAGTTACTGCGGGCCTCACCAAAACTCACGCGGTCCGCGCAAGCCAGTGCGGTCCGCGCAAAGGCAACGTGCGGCCACACAGGCCTCCCTCTACAGTGACAGGCTTTAGTATTTTCGCCATAACTTTTGCTACAGATGTCCAAATTGCAATATATTTACCTTTCTGGAAATAGACACGAAAAGCTACAACTTTCGTTTTTGAATCACCTCAAAATTCCTTGTAGATCAAAAGATATGAGCTTCCGAAGTAGGACCAGCGGGAGGGCCCTTCACCGTGGCCGCGCCCCACTTTGTGCGGTCCGCGCGACGCCTACCGCGGCCGCGCCCACTTTTGTGCGGTCCGCACAGCACTCAACGCGGGCGCACTAATTTTGTTGCGGACAGCGTGAGTGAGTTCTGGGGCCTGTAACCCCTGTAGACCTGTTACAGCTATGATTTTTGCACTAAAACATCCCGGAACCTACCCGGAACTCCCGGAACTTCAAACCAATTATACCAACACATCCCATGACATTGTTCAAACTTGATCAACACTTCGGAATGTTTATAACAACATCAAATCACAAATTTCACATAGGATTCAAGCCTAAGAACTCCAAGAACTCTTAAATTATGTTTTCGATCAAAAACTGTATCAAATCTCGTCCGAATGACCTGAAATTTTGCACACACATCCCAAATGACATGACAGAGCTACTGAAACTTCTGGAATTCCATTCTGACCCTCGGATCAAAATCTCACTATCGGACCGGAAACTTCAAAATTCAAACTTTGGCATTTCAAGCCTAAATTATGTACGGAACTCCAAAACACATTCCGAACACGCTCCCAGCCCCAAATTCACCTAACGGAGCTAACGGAACCGTCAGATTTCCATTCCGAGGTTGTCTCCCCACTATTCCGACTTCGGTCAACTTTCTAACACTTAAGCTCTCATTTAGGGACTAAGTGTCCCAAAATTCCTCAAAACTCAAAACCGAGCATCCCGGCAAATCCCATTAGCAGAAATAAACTTGGGAAAAGAAGTTAATAGGGGATCGGGGCATTAATTCTTAAGACGACCGGCCGGGTCGTCACATCCCTACATGTTGGTTTATGGTACCGAGGCTGTCATCACAGCCGAGGTAAAGATTCCTTCTCTAAGAATCATATAGGAAGCTAAACTCAGTGATGTAGAATGGATAAGGAGTCGCTATGAACAATTGGCCCTTATTGATGGAAAGAGGATGAACGAAGTGTGTCACGGTCAACTTTATCTTAATTGAATGTCCGGAGCTTTCAACAAAAGGGTTAAACCAAGGAAATTTGCACCAGGACAGTTAGTGTTGAAGAATATCTTCCCACACCAAGATGAAGAAAAAGGGAAATTCTCTCCCAACTGGCAAGGTCCTTACATAGTTCACAGGGTGTTAATAGGAGGAGCACTCATACTTGTAGAAATGGACGGAGAAATTTGGCCAAAACTAATCAATTCAGATGCAGTTAAGAGATACTATGCTTAGACAATTTACATTTCCTCATCTGATGTAATTGAACTATGCTTGACCTGATTCCCATTTAAGAGGGGATACGTAGGCAGCCCTGTGGGTTCGGTCATATCATAATAAAATTTCCATTTCCCCCCAAGATCAGAAACTGGGGCAGAATTTTGAGGAGGACCCTCAAAATTCCGGAACAAGTCTAGCCAAGTCAACATGTGTCAGACGGTCATAAATCAGTTAAGAAACTGGGGAAGAATTTTGAGAAGGATTTTCAAATTTCCGAAGAAGGTGCAGCAAGGCCTATTATCCACAAGCGGTCAAAAGATCATCTACCAAACTGGGACAGAATTTTGAGGAGGACCCTCAAAATTCTTACATAAGAAAGTTGCACTGTCTCTGAAATATGTTACACTCACTAGTGCATCTAAAAATCACTTGATATATCAAAACGTTTCTAAAATGACTCTATTTTTATCAATAATTGGATATTTTCAAAAACTCAATTTCCGTGACAGTCAGGTGTTACCCAGGGAAACTCGAAAGGGCCTCAAGAACGGACCAAAGCAAGGCTAGTAGACGAAGGCACGAACCAACCTTCCTCACAAAATTTACAATTTTTCTTTGAACGCAGGAACATCTAACGTAGCGATAACATCCGCAAATATATACACATAACAAATTTGCTATCAATCAGGAAATTAGACACCGAATATATCTCTAACTAAGACATATACTACTCTTATTTGCTACTTGCTCTCTGCATGAGGCTAATCCTGGTCTCCACATTTTCATGAGGCTAATCCTTGCCTCCATATTCGCATGAGGCTAATCCTTGCCTCCATATTCGCATGCGGCTAATCCTTGCCTCCATATTTGCATGAGTCTAATCCTTACCTCCGCACCTGCATGAGGCTAATCCTTGACTCCACATTTGCATGAGGCTAATCCTTGCCTTCATATTTGCATGAGGCTAATCCTTGCCTTTGTATATGCATGAGGCTAATCCTTGACTCTATATTTGCATGAGGCTAATCCTTGACTACGCACCTGCATGAGGCTAATCCTTCACTCCATATTTGCATAAGGCTAATCCTTGCCTCCGTACTTGCATGAGTCTAGGCTAATAATGGCCTTCATATTTGCATGAGGCTAATCCTTGCCTACATATTTGCATGAGGATAATCCTTGCCTCCCTATTTGCATGAGGCTAATCCCCGCCTCCATATCTGTATGAGGCTAATCCCTGCCTCCATATCTACATGAGGCTAATCCTTGCCTCTCTATTTGCATGAGGCTAATCCTTGTCTCCCTATTTGTATGAGGCTAATCTTTGCCTCCCTATTTGCATGAGGCTAATCCTTGCCTCCATATCTGCATGAGGCTAATCCCTGCCTCCATATCTGCGCGAGGCTAATCATTGCCTCCCTATTTGCATGAGGCTAATCCTTGCATCCATATTTGCACGAGGCTAATCCCTGCCTCCATACCTGTATGAGGCTAATCCTTGCCTCCCTATTTGCATGAGGTTAATCCTTGCCTCCCCATCTGCATGAGGCTAATCCTTGCCTCCGTATTTGCATGAGGATAATCCCTGCCTCCATACCTGCATTAGTCTAATCCTTGCCTCTCTATTTGCATGAGGCTAATCCTTGCCTCCCCATCTGCATGGAACTAAGCATTGTCCCTCTTTACAAAAATATTGCTCTATTTCTAGTACTATCTATTTGCTTTTCAATCGGGCTAAGCTTCGCCCTTCATTTCACAAGACTAAGCCTTGTCTTGTTAACATCATATTATTGCATATCATGGGCTGAAATATTGCCAATCTATCCAAAGGCGTCATAGTCTAAAAGGCATCACCCTCATTGTCGGAAGACACCATGCCATGTCCTGAGGATCCCTCGAATTTGCATATCATTATTCAAAGGTGTCATGGTTCGGAGGCACCATCTGCATGGCCCGAGAACAACATTTCATGGCCTGCAAATCCCTCTCAAAACAATTCATGGCCTAGGACGTTAAGGTCCAAGGATGTCATCCTTAATCGTCCGAAGACAACCTTCATGGTCCAAAGGGAATCCACTTTTTGTTTAAATTTTTGCGCAAATACATGTCGGCGGCATCTTTTCATCTGCAGGTGACCAGCAAGCAACCGCTATCCTAGTAGGAGCGATCTTGCTCCAGTTCCTTCAACTGTCTCAAACCTTAACTGCTCGCCATAGCTTCTTTTGCATCCCCATGTCCGCTTTTGCAATGACTTCATCGATATATTTCGCCAATGAATCTAGAACTACACATGGCCTGATTCTTGTAAAACCAAGAATATGTAGGTAACTCAAGGCTAGAGTCCGGCCTCTGTCTTTCAAAACATCCCGTCCGGTCAAAATTGGCCATCATTTCTTTACCCGAAAACTCTTCCATCCTTCTCGGGCAAAGAGGGGCAGCTGTTGATACCTAATTTTTCCTCATTTGTTTTAACTATATATATACTTTCAAAATAGCACATATGCTATTATAAGCATGCATAAGCATTTTTATAATTTTTCTACAATATTTTAAAAAAACTCCAAATTGATTTATTTCTTCCCTTTTTATTTATAAAATTTTCAACAAATATTATTCAAATTATTTTTATGGTGATTTAGTCATCTAAATTCTTTATTTATGCCAAAATATTGTTTAAATATTTTAGTGTATTTTTAATAATTGCTTATATTTTTCAGTCTAAATTGCATATCTTTGCAATAATATCCCTACTAATGCATAATTACATTATTAATGCATAAAATGATCTTTTGTATTTTTAAAATGTTAAAAAACTATTTTATATCATTTTAGTATAGGAAAATATTTTTTTGGAAATCGTTTATTATTTTTTTATAAATTATATATCTATTAAAAGTGGCTATTTAAAATCTAGCCTATTTTATTTTCAATTTTAGCCCCAACCTAACCCAATTTCAATAAAATTACCCATCCCAAACCCTAGCTACCCGATCCGGCCCCAAAACCTTTTAATCTCGGCCGTTGATCATAAAGATCAACGACCACAAATGACCATTCCTAAAATAAACCCAAAAGACCCCCCAAACCATATCATTTCATACTACCCGCATCCCTAGAACCCCTCTCTACTCTCAAATGCTCTCAAAACCTAACCCTAATAACCTCACTGACCCTCGTCCATGGCCATCTCCGATGATTTCTCACCACCTCTCAAGCCTTCAATGGCCTCCCTCACGTTAATCTTGCCATCTCTATGGCCCTCAAGGGACCAGGGCTAGTTGGCTTACATCTATGGTTCCTCTCTCACCTGTTTCAAGCTATTCTAGTGTGATTCCGAGTAAGATCGTCCTATATTGACTAAGATCTATGGTTTTCTAAGCAGGTTTCTTCACCTCTGTATGGTTCTCTTCGAAACCCTAATTTCTTTTCTAAACCTCTTTGATCTGTACAGTTCTAAGATTAATTGGGTTTGTTTCATGTGACTTTTACAATAACCTTAAGATTCTTTATAAGAATCGCATGATTTCAAGCGATTTTTGTGGTTGATAACCAATTTTTTCCTATATATTTTCAATATGCAAAATAACTTCAAAAGGGCATATATATGCATATGTAAGCATATCCAAGTATTTTATTATTTTTCCATAATTTTTAAAGGTTTTTAAATCAATTTATTTCCCTTTCATCCATAAAATCCCAATAATTATGTCCAAAAATATTATTTTCAATGATTCATTTATTGAATCTTTATATTTATGACAAAATATGGCTAAACTAATTTTTACGTATTTTAACAATCTTATTTAGTATTTTATAAAGATAATTGCAATATTAGCTCTTTTAAGATTTAATTGTGTTTTATATTCATAAAAATTATGCCCTGCATTTCTAAATTGTTAATTGTATATTATAAATCATTTTAGTGCTTTCAATTTGTTTCCAGAATTTATTTACTATATTTTATAAATTTCAAAGGGAAAAATTGGCTATTTAAATAATAGCCCAATTGCATTTAAATTGTAGCCTAAATCTGACCCCAAATCAGACCCAAATTCCCCGGCCCAATTTCATTTAAACCCGACCCCTAACCTAATTTAAACGACCCAACCCGTATCCCCTACTTACCCTCTTTAATCCAGGCCGTTGATCCTTCAAATCAACGACCAGCATTCACCCTTACCATTTTTAACCCTGAACGACCCCTAAACCTAATTCATTTTCCAGCACCCGCCGCCTCTGAATCCCTTCCCTCTCAATCCTCTCTGCAACCCCACATGAACCCCAGCCATCGCCATCTAATTTCACCCTAATCCGCTTTAACCCCTACCTAATCCATGGCCTCTCATGGCCATTTGAGATGTGTATCGGCCTCCTATGGCTCCTAGGTGTTTGTTTCTGTGGTTTCATGGCCAAACCTCGAAGTAATCTGGTCCACTCCTTGCTCGACTTCTGTTCATGGCCTTTCTCTGGCCATTCATGGCCTTTCAAGGTAGATCCTTGACTTTCCTGGTTAGATCGGTAACTTTCAAGATCTTTTTCACCTTTTCTGAAACACTAATCTTTAAGATTTTTCAATTTTTTGTAGATCTATCTTAGATCTGTGTTTACTACGAACATCTTAAGTGTTTTCTCGAAAGTTCTTCAACTTTTCTTTCAAAACGACTCTTCATTTTTCGACAATTAGGGTTTTCCTTTAAGTTTTTCAAAAGATCTCTTCTCTAATTTTAATTTTGTTTATGATTTTGCTATGTTTAAAACAATTTGCTCATTTTGTTCTTCTATCAATTTCAGCATGTTAAAAACCCTAGTTCTTTTTTTTAGTCTTATCCGAGTTCTGAAACTGTTTGTTTAAAGGTGTACTTGTTCGATTAAGTTCTTTGTTTCTGACTCTCTTTTCCTTGTTTGACTCATCAGATTTTGAGTTCTTATCATCTCTTAAATTCGGCTACTATTGAAGCCCTAGCTTCTTAAAAGTTTTGCCTCACTTGTTACTATAAGACCTTTACTTGTTTCTGACTCTCTTTACTTGTTACTATGTTCTTCTTCACTGTTGATTCTATGTGACTACTTGACCTACTTGACTATTGTGCTTCGAATATTTTCTTGCTACTGAACCCTAGCTTACCCCTACTGCTACTGTATGTTTGTGTTGCTTCTTTTGTCAATGTGTTTAACTCTGCATGCTTGTTCATCTCTTGTATTTATATGGTGAAGTGCAGAATCATGTTGCTTTCTTGATTGATCTTGATTCTCTCGATCTTCCGACTAATTGTAAAAGGTTTTCTTACAAGCCCTAATTTTTACTCATCTATTTAAAATTAATTGATTCCTTTCCTTTACTGTGATGTTTTACCTTGCTGAATCCCTTTCCAAAACTAAGCACTTTGTACTTAGACTTTATTATTTACTTCATGCTTTTACTGCCCCCTTATATGGCAAGAATCAATATGTCCCCAAACTGATTTCTTTCCTTAATTAAACTTGTTACTACCCGTTAAACAATGATTCCTTAATTAAAGGGAATCACATGTGTTAATTGATTCTGATTGTGATTATTTCCTTGTTATTATTTAAGACTTTATCTCTTATTCACTCGTTTTCAAAACTATAAATACCAACCCCCCTCTTCTTTCAAAGACACGAACAATTTGAGTTCAAGAACACACACTTACACTCAAAACCTTCTCTCTTTTCTCTACTGCTACTTGTGCTACTGTTTTGTCTAGCCGGCTGAAAGTCAAGGCTAGACTATGGAGTTATGCTTACTTTTTGCACTTTGCTTCTCTACTGGTATGTCCTAGTTAATTTTCAAGCATCAACAACAACATGTTTCTTTAATTGTTCCAACTTCTCTCATTCTTGTCTACTTCTGCTTATGTTTCTGCTGTCAAGTTACCTTACTAACATGTTGTGTTCCCTTTCCCTTTTAAATTAATGCTCTCCTATGTGTATGAATCCCAAACCCCTTATCCCCTCTATGTGTTTGTATTCCTTTGGTTGGTTTGTGGCCATGCCAGCATCACCTATTGTTGTGCATGACCAAACCAGACCCATGCTAGGTCATGTGCTTACAAACAATGTATTCCCCAAATCCCTTGACCCCTTTTATGACTATTAATTCTATGTTTTGATCATTACCCCAACTGATTTTAAACATTTCTGCTATTGAGTACCTTCAAAAAATGGACTTACCAGTCCAGTTTTAAACAAACTCTTTTTTTAAACTGTGTGTTCGGCACTTCCACTATATTCTTAGAACCTAAGTTCTGCCCCTCTTGTGTGAGCCTTGCCTTGGGACCCTTGAACTCCCTATGAACTTGGACACATAAGGGCTAGCCCTTCCACACTGCACTCATTTCTGTCTGGTTATGCAAACCTGGGTGTAAGCACTGCCCGGGGTCCCTTGAGGCCCTTGGGAAACTTTGACACACCCAGGTTTGAGAAAGGCTTTGAAACAACATTGGCATTTGAGATAGTTTATTCCATAACTCAGAAAGGAAGTCAAGAATTAGGCTTCCTATGGTTGTAACTTCTTATTTTTGCATTTTTCTGATGTAATTCATTCATTTTTGGTCAGTAATAATTTGTAACAAATATTGGGGTTGGCTAGTAAAAGGGATGGGGTGATTATGCATGCTTTAACTATTAGAAGGTTAGATAACATACCTAGGATCTGTTTAAAAAATTCTGCATGTTTTACTTCCACGCTTAGACACCATGCCTGTAGGGTCTGAATGGCTATAATCAGACATCATGCCTACAAGGTTAAAATCGGCTTTGAAATTAGATGGCCTGCCTATGAGATCCAAATCAATTTATTTATAGAAATCATGCCTATAGGAATTTCGCTGTGATCAAATGAATCATGCCTTCTTCACTTCATGTTCAATTAGATACCATGCATATAGGACCAAAATCAGCCTTTAATACTTAGATACCATGTTTGTAGGAATTAAAATCAGCAATAATAGAGATCATGTCTATAGGATCTAAAACTAGTTTAGTTAAAAATCGATTTGACTCGTACAGTTCTAAATCAGTTTTAATAACCTGGTCTTTTAAATTAATACTATTTTATTACATTCCTGATTAGTAATAGGCATCATGCTCATTACTGCGCCTAGGCATGCCTTAGGTAATAATGATAAAACTGAACTCACCTTTATTTAATTAGCACTGCTACAACAAGCAGGCAGACATGATTCGGACTTCTTATCTGAGTTATGTAATAAATTGGTCTGTTTTAACAATTAAAACACCCTGCCTTACTACTTTAAATTTTGACCCTAACTGTGTTTAAGTCATGCTATTTATATGCATTGTCTGTGGAGGTATATATGAGCCTCTTAATTGTTTATGTGTTCCCTCTTTAAATGTAGTCCTACATGTTTTTGTCTGTCGCCTTAGCCTTTTACCTTTAAAACCTAAGAGTTAGCCTAAAATCCTCAACTCTTATAGGAATAATAGTCCTAAATTCCTCCGGGACTGATAGGAATGGGACGAGTAATAGCATGCAATAGAGGTCGAGACCAATCCACGCTTTAATACCTTAGCGGGGTGGGAAGGGTAGATATGGATATGATGACCGGTGCGCTAATACCACGTGTATCCTCTCTTCTGAGGAGTGTCATACCGGGTATCACATTGATGTGATCCATATTATAAACAAAACTGTGACCCCCCCACCTTTTTATATTCTAAAGTATTTGTAAAATTGTAACTCTTTTTTAAAAAAATTGCCTTTTAATGATTGTTTTCAAACTCTTATGTGTTTAAACTTAAATCCCCTACTATTTGAGCCTATACTTGTCTATTTGCTAACTGTACAAATTCACAAAATTTTCTGGTCGGGAACCACACTAGTGGATCCTGAGGGGTGCCTAACACCTTCCCTTTAGGATAATTTCAAGCCCTTAACTATCTCTGGTTATCAAACAAACTTAGAAATGAACCCTATAGGTGTCCTAATGCACCTTAAATCATTAGGTGGCGACTCTTTAAAATGCAAACCATGTTCCCAAAAGGAATGAGTTGTCCCATACCCAAAAATGTCATAAACCCGATTTTCCAATGTGAAGACGGAAAAAGGGGCGCGATAGCATGGCAACTCTGCTGGGGATACTTAGGCTTTTACCACTTTAGATTGTTCTTGTGAATTTGTACCCTCCCTTATGTGCAATTATTTGTTTAAATTTCTTTAAGCATTTAATTTCCCTTTCAACTGCAAAACTGACATGTCTTCCCTGTTTCTTTCCTTTATTGCTGCTTTAAATTATGAAACTGTTGTATTTATCGCTTTCTTAACGTGCAAATACATGCCAACATGCTTTTAATTATTTCATTATCATTCTCAACATCATACTACACTCGTGCCAAACAAATACTATAGCAACGCTTATAATGAGTGGTTGCGCTCTTCCAATATCATTACCCCCTAATTCGAAAAGGCATATTTGCGGTAAAACTAGTCGATCAACGGTGCAGTCAACAGTTTCGTGCCTTCCCCCTTGGGTCAGTTACTCATAGAAACCTTACTCTGTTCAAATTGTGCATGTATCATGGTCAAACCTAGCCGGGTCAGTTATGTTGTCCACAGGATGATCCTTTAAGATAGCCTTGTTCAAAGTCCACTAGGTTTCCCTGAACCAAAATGGATATCACCACGTTCTGTTCATTTATTTGGAGAACTAAATGCTTCATGCTAATTTTTGGTATTAAATAATCGAGTCTGGTAGGGGTAAGGGCCTAACCTTATCCGTCTTGCAGAAATATGAGGCACGAAGTCCCTAGATTCGGCATGGTCGCCAACATCCACCCAAGACTGCTAAGCTGGTGGAGAGATTTACCCTCCAGTGACCAAACTCTTGTCCGAAAATATCTGGGAAGTCTACCATCTCTCCTAGAGATCTAACCTAACAACAGGATCATAAAAGCTGCCATACTGTTTTGGGATTGTGAAAGGGCCGTGTTCCACTTTTGTGACATTGAAATGATGCCCTTACTAGAGGAGATAGAAGGATTGGCTGATCTATTGTGGGAAAATCCGGGTTTGTTAATGCCTGAGAACCGCAAGGGCAGGGGTTTTCTCAAAATGATGGGTTTGAAGAATAATACATAATTGACATGTCTGAAGGAATCATACATCCCTTTTGACTACTTGTATGAAAAGTACGGGCATAACAAATCCTACCGTACCTACCCTGACAAGTTTGCCATCACATCTTTGGGTCACATCCATCGAAGGGTTTTCGTCTTCATGTTTTGTTTCCTGGGGCTGATCGTATTTCCGATGAAGAAAGCAAGAATCCATACCAGGCTGGCTATAGTAACTAAGACCTTAATGGAAGGGATTAGTGGGCAGCCATTTAGCATTTGTGCCTATAATCATTGCAGACATATACCGAGCCTTGGAGAAGTGTCAACGAGGAGCAAAACACTTTGAAGGCTGCTATTTATTACTCCAACTCTGGCTCATGGAACATTTCCAAAAGGGCAAATACCGGCAAGAGATTCAGCGAAGGGACTGGGATGATCACATCGCTTTCCATCATCCAAAACGAATGAATTACATCCCCGATATGTTCGCTCAGCATGAGAATGCCAAAGGATGGGTTGAACTATTCGATAATCTGACTGAAGAACAGGTTCAATGGATGTTTGAGTGGTTTTCGACCGAGGAATTCATCGCCCGATGCGGAGATGCACCTTTCCTGATACTAATTGGTCTGAGAGGAACATACCCTTACGTCCCACTTCGAGCTGTGAGGCAAGCTGGTAGAAAGCAAGTTATACCCAGGGTCGACAAGATGGGTCATTTTCGAGCCGACTTGCAGAATGATGATAGTCCCTACAAGTGCCAAGCTCAGCATATGTGGCACTGTAAGATCATAATAGGGAAAGACACCATCGAGCCAGACGGATATCATATTCAGGTTGGTTGGAAGACAATCATGATGGTCTGGGCCAGCCAAGGTTTGCTCGAGGTCACATGATTATAGATGAAAGGGCCGAGATGCAGGTCAAGTACAACCAGCTATGCAAAAGGATCCGTGAGTACGAAAGCGAGCATCGCGAAATACAAGAGTCCAGCTAGAAGCTGATTGAAGAATGGAAGGACATGGCTGTCAGTGCCAACAAGCAGCTGGGATACTTGGAGTGAGGCATAGCAAAATTGGAGAGAAAATTTCTCAAGAGGGTCGAAGATTGTCAAAATGCTGAAGGGACTGAAGGCGGACATCTAGCTAGAGCGTACCTGCTGCTGGGACTCCGCGAGTTGGGGAAGCTGTTCGATGGAGCCAAGGATGTCGAATCTGGGGAAGGTCCTTTAGGGACCAAGTAGATAGGAGTTTAACTTTTTCACTTTACAAATGTAATAAGGCCAATGGCCATTAGTGACTTTTTATTTCCTATTTATTTAGTGTCAATTTAGGATTCGTCTTGTTTTCTATCAATAAAATGAGGCATTTAGCATTCTATGTTCTCTAAAACAATTTGTCACTAGGCCTACCTCGGGCACAAAGAGGTCCCCAAATTAGGACATGATTTACATTCCCGCACTATGTGTTTAAATATTGAAATATTTTTTATAATCCTCACTGACTTGGTTACCTTTTTCTTTTATTCTTTGTTTTTGTTTTTATTATTCCCCTCTCCAAAGGTTAGTTCGTGCACTCTGGCATCGTCATCCTATTTCACAAGATCCAGGGGCCCTCCACCCACTCATCCTCTTAGTCCTGTCAAAAATAAGAACAAAAGAAAAATGGAAGATCTGAACAACGTCAGAAAGGAGAATCCAACTGAACGGGTAGAGGCCACTAACAGCCATGGTACTCAGCTTCCTAAGGTGAATGCATCCCAACTTGAACAAAAATTGCTGAAATTCCAAGAAGAGGTCGATCAGGTTTGGAATCTGGCAAGCCTATCATTTTCCCTCAGCACCCAAGATATCAACTTTCCCAACACTCAAAACCCTACACTTCGTCAAAATATCCTAAATTAATAGACTCATCCCGCTCCTCACCACCACATGGTTCCGCCAAAGACCCAATGCAACACCTACCATATCCCAAATAATACTCCACTACTCATCACCGAACCCCAAAACTCCACAAACGATCACTTTCACACCCACCATAACACCCTTATCTACGTGGAGACCATGTTACACTCCACCCAACCTATCTCAAGAACACCTGAGTCTGACGAAAAAGATCTGCTTATCAGAAACCTGGCTAAGGAACTTAAGAAACTGACCAACCGGATTCAAGGCGTTGAAGGAAGCAAGGGAATTGAGGGGCTGAACTATGAGGATCTTTGCATACAGCCCGATGTCGAACTGCCGAAAGGGTACAAACCCCCTAAGTTCGAAGTGTTTGATGGTACAGGTGATCTAAGGGTCCATCTGAGGACGTATTGTGACAAGCTGGTTGGAGTAGGGAAAGACGAGAGAATCCGCATGTTCATGAGCTGTTTGAAAGGAGATGCGTTGTCTTGGTACATCAAGCAAGATCTAAAGAAATGGTCAAGCTGGGTAGGCATGGCATCCTATTTTATGGACAGGTTCAGGTTTAATATAGAGAATGCGCCAGACGTGTTCAATATTCAGAATCTAAAGAAGAAGCCCATAGAGACGTTTTGCGAGTATGCTACTCGCTGGAGGTCCGTTGCTGCTAAGGTCAGACCTGCCTTAGAAGAGGAATAGATGAACAAGTTCTTTGTCCGGGCTCAGGACCCGCAATATTATGAATGACTGATGATGATCGAGAACCACAAATTCTCTGACATTATCAAACTGGGTGAAAGAATTGAAAAGGGTATCAAAAGCGGTATGGTTACAAACTTCGAGGCCTTGCAAGCTACAAACAATGCTTTACAGTCCGGTGGTGTGTCCAAAAAAAGGGACGTAGGGGTCGTGATGGTTGCACAAAGGACTAAATCTTCCCTCAAATACCAAACTTACCCAACACCTCCACTCATATATCAGCCGACCCCAAATTACCAAGCTCCTTCACCCTCATACCAAGCCCCACCACCAACTTATCAATCACCTCCACCTCATACGTATCAACCTACCTCACCTAGATATTCCTAACCCACACATGTATACCAAGCCTATAATTCTCAACCATCCCACTATCAATCACCTCCTGCACGCCAAAACTTCCCTAGACCTCGGCCAAACTTCGATCGCAGACCTCCAAAACAATATACAGCCATTGCTGAACCCATTGATCAGTTGTATAAGAGACTCAAAGCCACTGGTTATGTCACCCCCATCCCTGCTACAACCCTTGAGAACCCTTCTCAGTGGGTTAACCCAAACAAATCCTGTGCATACCACTCCGACATGAAAGGGCACACCATCGATGAATGTTGTTCCTTGAAAGACAAGATCCAGTCTTTAATTGATAACAAGATTATTATGGCAAAGGAACCTGCTCCAAATGTCCGCAACAACCCTATGCCATACCATAAGTGTGGAGGTATCCACATGATTGAAATAGAAGATGACTGGGATCCCGAGGGATTAATCGGGTTGATCGCAGAAGGTGTTGAGGTGAATATGTATGTGCCACTTGAGTTTGAAGAAACATCATCTGCAAAAACACCAGCACCAATTGAGGTTAAATTCGTGTCTCCAACAAATGCACTCGCACCATTTGAGGTTGTAGTTTTGCCACCTAAAGCACACGCTCCGTTCGGAGTAAGGGTAGCCACGACGATTCCAGTGGCGATGTCGACCATGAAACCATTCCATACAAAGGATGTACCCTGGGATTATACAGCAAAGGTGAGGAGGAAAGGCAAGGTCAGGTTCGAAGAGACTATTGCAACACAGGGTATGACGAAAACTAGTAGAATCTATACCCCTGAACATCTAGCTGAGTCAAGCAAGAATGCCTCTAATTGGCCACCCATCATTGAGATAGGTCCAGATGAACTCTAGAGGAAAATACAGGCCAAGGAATACTCGGTCATCGACCAGTTGAACAAAACACCGACGCAAATCTCCATTCTTGCTTTGCTGCAAAATTCTGAGGCACACAAGAATGCTCTGTTAAGGTTACTAAGCGAAGCATACGTGCCAAGTAACATCACTGGTGGGGAAATGGCTAACATGGTAGGATAGGTGCTGGAGAGCCATAAGATCACCGTTCATGAGGACGAGCTGCCACCTGAAGGGTTGGGGCACAATAAGGCACTGCACATCACTGTGCAATGCGAGGACTATTTCATCACCAGAATCTTGATCGATGGAGGTTCCAGTCTTAACATTTGTCCGCTGGTAACACTCAAGAAGTTGGGAAAAGGACTATACAAGATAAAAGATGGAGCTATCAATGTGAAAGCCTTCGATGGATCCCAGAGGTCCACCATTGGTGAGATTGTACTATGCTTGCAAATGGGACCAACATAGTTCGATGTCGATTTCCAGGTGATAGACGTCCCAGCATCTTACAACTTACTGTTGGGATGGCCGTGGATTCATGCCACTGGGGACATAGCATCAACGCTGCACCAGGTAGTAAGATTCAAATGGAATCACCAAAAAGTGATCATTCATGGCGACGGTAGCAACCCTATATACAGTCACCAGACCATTTTGGCGATCGAGGGAAGAAGGAAGCTGGGTTGAGAGACTTACCATCACATTGAACGGGTAAATGCTGTTGACAAGGACAAATGGTGGGATAACAAAATTGAGAGTATACTGAATTGGAGTGGGTATGAACCTGGCAAGGGGCTCGGCAAGAACCTCCAAGGAATCACTAAGCCCATAAAACGCAAGAAGCATGGCACTACCTTTGGTTTGGGATATGATTACACCTGTGAAGAATTCAACAACTAGTCACCACAATGGCGGGGTCCTTATTATCCGCTAGAGCAACCTATACTGCGTGTGGAGCAGACTTTCCAATAGGCAAACATCATTTATAGGTCAGACGAAGAAGAAGCACTTGCAACGGTGAATAATTTGTTCCTAGAAGACCATGATATGGACTGTTGTGTTGTTCTCGAGGAGGACGGAGAGGAAGGCCCTTCCATACAGGCTGTGAGCAAGAATCCGAAACCTTTTTAATCATTTTTTGGACAAAAAACACTTTTGTACTACTTTAAAAAAAGTTACATAAATGAGTAAAATGCAGTATTATACTGCGAATAACTTTAACGGAATATTATACTCCAGACGAACTACCAAATAATAACATAAAAGTGAGTATGTGCAACACAACTCAATTTAAAACAAGTAAGTGTAGGTACATATTTACCTGTCCGTCCACCAGCATATCTAGCACATCCCTGATAAGGGGGAGATTATGATGAGCATCGGTCCCTCGGTAGTTCCCACGCCGGAGAATCCACCTAGAAGCTAGAGGGAGAAATGGATAAGCCTCTCCAGGCGCAAGTGGTGGTAGAGGTGGCTGCAACGGCATGATCCGCTGCCAGGTCCAAGCCTAAGATAAAAGGTTGATGTAAAATTTATGAGTTATTTCGACCATATAGAATGCGGAGAAATGAACAGAGTATTCGAAAATTTTGTCACCTGTAGGAGGGGCAGAAAACCACATATGTCCACCGCTGGGCCCATGCTCGCCCGACACATGCTCTTATATAGGTATGCGAGAACATCAGCACCCCAACTGTACTGGGGTAAACCATCCAACTGCTGAAGATGATGGAGAAAGCGCATACTCACTTTACTTCCCGAAGTGTTCGAGAACAAGACACACCCGAAAAGCAGGAGCAGTGCCAACCGCGTGTACCTCTCAATGTGGAGATCCTCAGTCTCGCCGGTAATGTCTGGGTGCAAAAATTCCATATGATCTCTGATGGCTGACAAAGCAACGCGACTGCCCCCAGCGTCACCCTGAGGTCTATAACCAGTAAGATGCCCCATCATATCCAAAAACTGTGCACGCATCATGGATCTAATGTACTGGGGCAGTGCTACGGCCTGTCCATCTACGCGTAGCCCATACAAAACCTGAACATCCTCCAGCGTGATGGTGTCCTCTCCAGTGGGCAAGTGAAAAGTGTGCGTCTCCGGTCGCCACCGCTCTACCAAGGCCATGATGAGAGACCAATCAAGCTGCATCCGTCCAAGCTCAAAAATCGTATAGAAGCCCGTAGCCTGTAGGCGCGCGACTACACGGGCATGGAAAGGATGCTCCCCGATGAATTCCCACAAATCGTCGGGTCTCCTGGGGCGGAGAGGCTGCATCGATAGCTGTCCCTCCCATACAAAGGAGGACCTATGGTCTCCCTGCAACACTAGTAGCTGATTCTCGGCAGGTCCGGGATGCGCAGGCGGAGGAAAGTCCATGTCGTCTACTATAATTTAAACAAAATTAATTGTGTGTGTTAGCTTAATAAATTAAATAATTAATTATGTTTACAATTGGACTGAATAATTATGTATGGGTTCCAAGCTCGATTTTTAAGGCCCGGTATCACCGAGTTATCCTTAATTATTATGCGTGTCAATTTCAACATTTTTAGAATTGTGTGCGTTAGCTTAATAAATTAAATAATTAATTATGTTTACAATTGGACTGAATAATTATGTATGGGTTCCAGACTCGATTTTTTAAGGCCCGGTAGCACCGAGTTATCCTTATTTATTATGCGTGTCAATTTCAACATTTTTAGAATTGTGTGTGTTAGCTTAAAAAATTAAATAATTAATTATGTTTACAATTGGACTGAATAATTATGTATGGGTTTCAGGCTTGATTTTTAAGGCCCGGTAGCACCAAGTTATCCTTAATTATTATGCGTGTCAATTTCAATATTTTTAGAATTGTGTGTGCTAGCTTAATAAATTAAATAATTAATTATGTTTACAATTGGACTGAATAATTATGTATGGGTTCCAGGCTCATTTTTTGAGGCCTGGTAGCACCGAGTTATCCTTAATTATTATTTGTGTCAATTTTAACATTTTTACAATTGTGTGTTATGTTTAAAATTGGACTGAATAATTATGTATGGGTTCCAGGCTCGATATTTGAGTTAATTTTACAACATATAGGAATTTGTTACTTTTGTAAGTTTATTGTTATAAATTAAATAATTAATTTTGTAAAGTGTAATTGGATAGAGTTTGCAGTTACTACATACTTAAACTACATAGACTCTACGCTAAAAGGCTCTACAATTTACTACGCTAAAAGGCTCTATATTTTATAACACTAACATGCTCTATATTTTACTACACTAAAAGGCTCTATATTTTACTACGCTAAAAGGCTATTTATTTTACTACGCTAAAAGGTCACTATTACATATAAAAACAACTAACATAAAATACAAATATGAACAACAAACAAAATAAATAATATTAATTTTTTAACAATACAAATAATTTATCAAATTTTAACAATTTTTTGTACCAAAGCTAATAAATCAATCCGGGTATAAATAAGATACAAATTTAAACACAAACATAACACAAATTAACATGGAAACACATTAAACAATACAAATATGCATGTACTATACGAGTTTCGACATAAACAAAATTGAAATACCTCGATTTAAGTTTTTTAAATTTGATTGAAATCGAATTTTTGCACCCGAAAGAAGGAATCCAAAGCTTGTCTTGTATGTGGGACCTACACTCCTTGTTTTTTATGGGACGGGTAGGGCCCAAATTTTTTTTTTTTTTGAAGTTGGACGCGAAGTGGGGGGAGGGGGGACCAGCAGAATCGAAGGTGTTTGGTTTTCTTCGGTTCAGTGGTCCAAGAAGAAGAAGGGGCTATATTTTATTAAAGCTTTTCGCAGTATTATACTGCGTTTTAAGTAAAACGCAGTATAATATTGCGAAAAGCTTTAATAAAATATAGTTGGGCCCAGCATCTTAGTAAAACGCAGTATAGTACTGCGATATACAAAAAAATAATTTTTTAAGTAAAATACAGTACTATACTGCGAATTACTTTAACGGCAAAATTTTCGTTAAAGTAATTCGCAATATAATACTGCGTTTTACTCATTTATGTAACTTTTTTTTAAAGTAGTACAAAAGTGTTTTTTATCCAAAAAATGATTAAAAGGGTTTCGGACTCCTGTGAGCAAAGGGTCACGCCTCAGCAATTGGAACATCAGGACAACCAGAGCTCGACGAGCCTCGGAGTAGCAAGGCTAAAACAAGCATCATTCACTGTTTTATTTACTAAATGATTTTCTTTTCCCATTTTTCAATTCCCGCAATAAAACCTTCAATGTTCAAAACAGCTATGCAATTTATCAAAACATTTTGACTTTTCTTATGAATCACCACTCACTATCATTTTCTCTCATTACTTTACTTATACAGTATTACTATTACTTATTCTAATGAACCAATAACTGTGACATGTAATGAGACAACACAACAAACGGATATACATTCAGAAGAAGATGGCATACCTGACGAGATTGTTAAAGAAGTTGAGAACTTTGAGAACAGACCTAAGTCCAACCTGAACGAAACCGAATGCAGAAAACGTCAAGGAAACACGCATCAGCGTTCACCTATCGCCATTAGAAAAGAAAGAATACACAAAATTTCTAAAGGAATATGAGGACATATTCGCCTGATCATATGATGACATGACTGGTCTGAGTACCTCTATTGTGGCTCACAAACTGCCAACCGATCCGACATGTCCACCAGTGAAACAAAAACTCAGAAAGTTCAAGCCTGATATGAGTCTGAAAATGAAGGAAGAAGTCACCAAGCAGGTCAAAGCTAAAGTTCTCAGGGTAGTAGAATACCTGACATGGTTAGCCAATATTGTGCCAGTGCCAAAGAAGGATGGGAAGGTCAGAGTCTGTGTCGACTACCGGGATCTCAACCGATCCAGTCTGAAAGATGACTTCCCTTTGTCGAACATACACATCCTGATTGACAATTGCGCCAAGCATGAGCTGCAGTGATTTGTGGATTGCTTCGTTGGTTATCACCAGATCTGGATAGATGAAGAAGATGCTGAGAAAACGGCTTTCATTACACCGTAGGGAATGTACTGTTACAAGATGATACCATTTGGCCAGAAGAATGCAGGGGCCACCTACATGAGGGCCATGACTACCATTTTCCATGATATGATGCACAAGGAGATTGAGGTATATGTAGATGATGTCATCATCAAGTCCAAGAAGGCCACGGATCATATGGAAGATTTGAGGAAGTTCTTCAACAGATTACGAAGGTACAACCGGAAACCGAATCTCGCAAAGTGCGCATTTGGGGTTCCTGTCGGAAAATTGCTTGGGTTTATTGTGAGTCGCCGAGGAATAGAACTGGATCCATCAAAAGTCAAAGCTATTCAAGAACTACTACCGCCAAAGAACAAGAAAGATGTGATGAGCTTCTTGGGAAGGCTCAATTACATCAGCCAATTCACAACACAGTCTACGGTTATTTGTGAGCCAATTTTTAAGATGTTGAAGAAGGACGCCGCTACCAAATGGACTAATGACTACCAAAGGGTCTTCGAAAAAATCAAGGAGTACCTGTCAACACCAACAGTCTTGGTCCCGCCTGAGCCAGGTAGACCCTTATTACTATACCTAGCAGTATTGGATGGAACATTCGGTTGCGTTCTAGGGCAGCACGATGAAACGGGAAGGAAGGAGCAGGCCATTTATTACCTCAGTAAGAAGTTCACCCCGTACGAGGCCTGATATTCTCTATTAGAGCACACCTATTGTGCTTTGACTTGGGTAGCTCAAAAGATGAGGCACTACTTCTGTGCCTATACTACATATCTCATATCAAGGATGGATCCTTTGAAGTACATCTTTTAGAAGCCCATGCCCACTAGCAAGCTAGCCAAATAGCAAATCCTGTTGAGTGAGTTCAAGGGACAAGCACTGGCAAACGTGGATGGAGAATACAAACCCCTAAAAACGTATTTTCCTTATTAAGAGGTATTATTCATAGGAGAAGACATTGCAGAATCCTATGATGGTTGGAGAATGTTTTTCTATGGAGCAACAAATTTCAAAGGATTCAGCATAGGAGCAGTCCCAATATCAGAAACCGATCAGCATTATCAGGTGTCCGCCAAACTCAGATTCCCGTGCACTAACAACATGGGCGAATATGAAGCTTGCATCTTAGGGCTTAAAATGGCCATCGACGTGAACATTCAAGAGTTGCTAGTGATTGGAGATTCGGACCTACTTATACATTAGGTGCGAGAAGAATGGGAAACCAAGAACTCCAAGATACTCCCGTATTTGCATCATGTATAGGAATTGAGAAAAAGGTTCACAAAGACGGAGTTCCAACATGTCCTAGAGTCCAGAATGAGTTCGCCGATGCATCGTCTACCCTGTCATCGATGATACAACATCCGAACAAGAAGTTCATTGATCCCATTCCAGTAAAGATCCATGATCAGCCAACTTACTGTGCCCATGTCGAAGAGGAAGCAGATGGAAAGCCTTGGTTTCATGATATCAAGGAATATTTGACAAGAGGAGAGTACCGAGAGCTTGCGAATCCTACTCAAAAATGCACACTTCGGAGATTGTCCAACAATTTGTTTCAAAGCGGAGGAATCCTGTATAGGAGGACTCCCGATTTGGGATTACTAAGGTGTGTCGACGCAAAGGAAGCATCCAAGTTACTATAGGAAATTCATGCTGGGACCTACGGTCCACATATGAACGGTTTTGTCTTAGCAAAAAAGGTACTCCGAGCAGGTTACTTTTGGATGACCATGGAAACGAACTGCATCCAGTATGTTCGTAAATTCCACCGCTGTCAGATACATGCAGAAATGATAAAGGTACCCCCAAATGAGCTTAATGTAACGAGCTCACCATGGTCGTTCGCCGCTTGGGGGATGGATGTTATTGGACCAATCGAGCCTACCGCCTCCAATGGACACAGGTTTATCTTAGTAGCCATCGACTATTTCACCAAGTGGGTAGAAGCAGCATCTTACAAAGTAGTAACTAAGAAAGTCGTGGTAGAATTTGTCCGCGACCGCACTTTTAGTCGATTTGGAATACCATAATCAATAGTCATTGATAATGGCTCCAACGTCAACAGCGACTTGATGAAAGCTATGTGTGAAAACTTCAAGATCAGACACAAGAATTCCACAACCTACAGGCCTCAAATGAATGGAGTTGTAGAAGTCGCCAACAAGAATATCAAGAAAATATTAAGGAAAATGATAGAAAGGCATAAACAGTGGCACGATAAGTTATCATTTGCTCTACTAGGATATCGGACCACGGTCCGCACATCAACCAGGGCAACCCCCTATATGTTGGATTATGGTACAGAGGCTGTCATTCCCACTGAAGTATAAATTCCTTCCGTAATGATCATACAAGAAGCTGAGCTCGACGACGCAGAGTGGGTAAAAAGTCGTTATGAGAAACTAGCCCTTATAAACGGAAAGAGAATGAATGCAGTCTGCCATGGTCAACTCTATGAGAACAGAATGCCCAGAGCCTTCAACAAAAGAGTCAAGCCAAGACAATTCACACCGGGACAGCTGGTGTTAAAGAAAATCTTTCTGCATCAAGATGAAGCCAAAGAGAAGTTCTCTCCCAACTAGTAGGGTCCATACATGGTTCACCAGGTTCTGAAAGGAGGAACCCTCATACTCGCAGAAATGGACGGAGAAGTCTGTCCAAATCCGATTAATTTGGATGCAGTCAAGCATTACTATATGTAATCTTTATGCTTCCCCTATATATGATGTAAATTGAACTACGCCTGACCTGATTCCCGTTTAAGAGGGGATACGTCGGCAACCCTATAGGTTCGGTCATAACTCAATAAAATTTTCACTTTCCCCCACAATTGGAAACTAGGGCAGAATTTTGAGGAGGACCCTCAAAATTCCGAAGTAATTTCAGTCAATCGTCACAAGCAACAGTTAGAAGCATCAACCCATTAAACCGGGGCAGAATTTTGAGGGGGACCCTCAAAATTCCGTAGCTGGAAAGATTGCAATGTCCCGAGCTACGTCGCAGTCATCGGTTCATTTGAAAAGCTATCTTAATTATATACTTATGTCATATTTTACAAAATCATGCATGTTTATTACTGAAATTGCTTTGTTTAGCAATGCTACCCCAATGATACAGACAGTATCACCAGATCAAAGCCGAGAAGGTCAAGCAAAGCCAGCGGGGATACGAACTAACATCCCCCGTTTACAAAACTCACGATTTTTCTTTGGATGCAGGAACTTGGATTGTGAGATCATCAAGCATACTATACACTCATGGGACAAACATTATTCAGAAATACACCTCTTCGAACCGTCACACTTAACAATATTTGCAATCTGCACATGCTAGTGATGCTCCGTCTGTCACAATGCTCTCACTAATCACGACATCGCAATCTACTATCGGCTAAGAAAACTCTACTATCATTCGTTATTTGCATTGCTACATAAGGCTACCTTTCTACCTTCCGAGACTAAACGTTGTCTCCGTCTGCATCCTACATTGCATAAGGCTACCATTCTGCCTTCTGAGACTAAACGTTGTCTCCATCTGCATTCTTGCATAAGGCTACTATTCTGTCTTCCAAGGTTAAGCTCTACCTCCTTCTGCATCTGCATTGCATAAGGCTACCTTTCTGCCTTCCGAGACTCAATGTCGTCTCCATCTGCATTCTTGCATAAGGCTACTATTCTGCCTTCCGAGGTTAAGCTCTACCTCCATCTGCATCTGCATTGCATAAAGCTATCTTTCTGCCTTTCGAGACAAAACATTGTCTCCATCTGCATCATGCATTATATAAGGCTACCATTCTGCCTTCCGAGGTTAAGCTCTACCTCCATCTGCATTCGCACCTTTGCACAAGGCTATCATTCTGTCTTTCGAGGCTAAGCTCTCCCTCCAATTTTCTTCGAAACTAATCACTATCCCCAGCATCATTTATTTTGTTTCTCTTACGGGCTAAGCTCTGCCCTTCAGATTGCAAGACTAAGTTTTGTCTTGTCCGCATTATGCTACTGCATCTCAGGGGCTGAAAGATCGCCTCATATTACATCTCATGGGCTGAAAGATCACTAAATTATCCAAAGGTGTCATCGTTCGGAGGCACCATCTTCATAGCCCAAGAACATCATGTCATGGCCTGAGGATCCCTTTCATTCTTTCGCATATCATTATTGAAAGGCATCATGGTTCGGAGGTACCATCCTCATAGCCCGAGAGCATTATTTCATGGCATGCGAATCCTTTATCATACGCTTCATGGGTCGAGACGTCATGGTCTAAGGACGTCATCCTAACCGTCCAAAGATAACATTCATGGTCCGACGGCAATTTGCATCATGTGTAAATTTATGCACAGAATACGCTTGTATTGTTTTATTGCAGGTAAAGCGGCAAGCAACGGCCATCCCGGCAGGAGCAATCCCGCTCCAGTTCCCGCAACCATATCAAACCTTAACCATCCCCACAAGCCGTCCACTCACCCCGCCCTGGATATTGCATCCGTCTTTGAAATCGCTTCATCGGTATACTTCGCCGATGAATCCTGAACTACATATGGCTTGATTCCTATAAAACTATGGGTATGTAGGTAGCTCAAATGCCAGGGTGCGGCCTAAACCTCCTCAAACCGTTTTGCTCGGTCAAAATTGGCCATCATATCTTTACCCAACAACTCTTTCATCCTTCCCGGGTAAAGAGGGGCAACTGTTGATACCCAATTTTTTCCTATATATTCTCAATATGTAAAATAACTTCAAAATGGCATATATATGCATATGTAGGCATATCCAAGTAATTAATTATTTTCCATAATTTTAAAAGTTTTTAAATCAATTTATTACCCTTTTCATCCATAATATCCCAATAATTATGTCCAAAATTATGATTTTCGATGATTCATTTATTTAATCTTTATATTTATGCCAAAATATGTCTAAGGTAATTTTTACATATTTTTTACAATCTTATTTAGTATTTTATAAAGCTAATTGCATATAATTGCAATATTAGCCCTTTTAAGATTTAATTGTGTTTTATATTCATAAAAATTAAGCCCTGCATTTTAAAATTTTTAATTGTATATTATAAATCATTTTAGTGCTTTCAATTTGTTTCCAAAATTTATTTACTATTTTTTATAAATTTCAAAGTGGAAAATTGGCTATTTAAATAATAGCCCAATTGCATTTAAATTGTAGCCTAAATCTGACCCCAAATCAGACCCAATTTCCCCGGCCCAATTTCATTAAAACCCGACCCCTAACCCAGTTTAACCGGCCCAACCTGAACCCCCTACCTACCCTCTTTAATCTAGGTCGTTGATCCTTCAGATCAACGACCAACATTCACCCTTACCATTTTTAACCCTGAACAACCCCTAAACCTAATTCATTTTCCACCACCCGCTGCCTCTGAATCCCTTCCCTCTCAATCCTATCTGCAACCCCACATGAACCCTAGCCGCCGTCATCTAATTTCACCCTAATTCGCCGTAACCCCTACCTAATCCATGGCCTCTCATGGCCATTTGAGATGTGTATCGGCCTCCTATGGCTCCTGGGTATTTGTTTCTGTGGTTTCATTGCCAGGTCTCGAAGGAATCTGGTCCAATTCTTGCTCGACTTCTGTTCATGGCCTTTCTCCGGCCATCCATGACCTTTCTCCGGCCATTCATGGCCTTTCAAGGCAGATCCTTGACTTTCGTGGTTAGATCGGTAACTTTCAAGGTCTTTCTCACCTTTTCTGGGTTTTCCATAACCTTAATCTTTAATATCTTTCAATTTTCTTCAGATCTATCTTAGATCTGTGTTTACTACGAACTTCTTAAGTGTTTTCTCGAAGGTTCTTCAACTTTTCTTGCAAAACGACTCTTCATTTTTCGACGATTAGGGTTTTCCTTTAAGTTTTTCAAAAGATCTCTTCTCTGA